>NW_028145572.1:2282500-2852500 GCF_977016875.1 Pavona decussata
GCTCAGCAAGATTTGGGGCTCAACGAACACCCCTATCTAACCCTTACCTACGCGCCTGATATCTGTGTGTCCGCTGTTTTTTTCTGTTTAATATGACTCGTAATCGTTGATTGGTATGCTTCGATCCGTATTTTGTTAGTCAGATCTGTACGTGTATTAATTGTTTCTACTCGAAGGGGAGTTATTTCACGTTAACCATTTGCTTGATTAATTTTTCTAGTTCATTTGAGAATCTAAAGGGAAATTTAGGGTTTGCCGTTGTCGTAAACGTGTTGCTATCTATAAAACGTTTTTTTAAACAAGAGAAATCTTAACCTAGGCAGAGAACGGTAACTTTTTAATAGTACTGTAAAGAAATCACAGTAACAATTACGTTTATCTTTGATATAAACAGTACATAAGCGTTTTGTTAAAGTTAGGAGTATGATTTGTTTCTGGTTGGGCGGAAGGGGTGGGGGGGTCATCAGAAAAAAATTGTTTCTGCTGGGGGGGGCCATGTGGAAAAAAATTGCATGCTAGGGGGGGGGGTCATACAGTTTCGTAGTGGTATATAACCAAATCCCACCAGCCCCCCCATGCTCATAAAAAATGAACGGTCCCTTAGTTCAAATTTGGTGTTTATTAGCCTGATAAATAATAAAATAATTCACTGCGTCTGCTATATTGGGATGTATTTTTAGCCATTCTAGAAGCATTTATTTTAAAAATATTTCCGGCGGAACATGCCGGAAACCCTTAGGACGCTTGCGCCTGCAGCGCGCGCTAAAAATTCCTTCAGCATTTTATTTAGCCCCCCCCCCCCCCCCCCCCATCGCAAAAATGCTGCGCGGTCCCTGTCTTTTGTCACTATTCCAGAACAGGAATAGCCGGAATAGACGGTATTCGTCCTGTTTGGCGACCTATTCTATTTTCGCGATGAACGGAATAGTATCCTCTTTATTATACTTCCGATAGCAGCATAAACGGAATACAAAATATTAACGGCAGACTGATCCCAACGGCGGAGGTGACGAGCTTGATAGAACAAACAACAAAAGCTAGAATAACTGAAATATATTTGTTTTTTAAAAAACAAATTTTTGCCCGATATTTCGGTTTGTAATACAAACCTTCCTCGGGGGCTGAATACACTACAGTTTACTTAGAATAAAAGGAATTGTCAGTTCTTCAGCCCTGTTTGATCTAGGCACAACTGAGAATACAAAACGTAGCAAGAACTTACAGACAGCAACAAATTAAGCGAAATAACTGCACCAATTATTTTAAAGTTGGTACTTGGGGATTTAAGCCTGGTTTACACTAGTGATATTAGGACGTAAGAACCACGACATAAAGCGTTTGTTCACATTGGTGACATAAAGTCGACATAGTGTCTTTTCGAGTTTTCGTGACCTTACAGTTATGCCGCTAGTGTGAACGGTACAAAAGCAATAAAGTATTAGGCACTACTCAACTGTGTTTCTTTGATTTGTACAGTACTGAGTTCGAATATTCCGATGCTGTCTGTTCCATGTTAGTGAAATAGGGTACCGGAAATTGTCATATTTTAGTCTCAAATAGGGTGAGGGTTTGGAGATCCGAGCAGTACACCCCCACCACATAATTCGAGGAGTATTCCCCCCCCCAGGGGTTCAGAGACTGTCAAACCAAATGATATTGGGTACAGAATTTTTCTTTTTGTGCAACAAATATAGCACCCGCGGCCGATTGTATTTGCTTTACCAAGGTGCCGTACGATGACACAACATCGAAGGACATGGAAACAGATTCACAAGGAGTCAAATAATTTTTTATTGTAGAAAGCCAAAATCAGTTTTGTAGCTTTTCTTAAAGGACTTTGAACAACTGGGGCCTGAGTTGTAGAATCCATATCCGGTTTCAGTCGTTCAGTCTGAAACTGAGTTCAAGTTCAAGTTTATTAAGTTTTCCAAAAGTTACTTACAAATGAACAAAACTATACCGCCTACTTCACACCAAAACGGAGAGTAAACAATAAAACTGTTAGTTTGGGACCACATGAAGTGTCCGCAATTCGGTAATATTTAGCGGGAGTTATTTCCATACAATTCTTTGTAGTTTCACCGGCGGGAGATTTAGCTCTTGTGCGCAATGTGAGAGTTGACTGTGTTCTACCCTCAGCCGGTTATAGGAAACTTAACGTTGAATAAAATTAATGCGAATTTAAAAAAACTTCACGTTAATTTCAGTTGCGTTGTTTTCTTTTATGGTTTATTTCAACGACCTCAATGAATAGAGCTTCATTTTCGTCACCGACTTTAATTTCGATTCAGATGTCTTTTCCAAATTCTTAGGTAGGGGCAATTCAAAGCCTAAACAGCTGCTTAAGTTAGCATATTCATTTTTAATACAACATTTAGGATATTAAAGGTCAACCTTTGCAGTTACAGATTCTTTCTCATCATTCGTTGCAGTAATTCGGGACAAAAGACTTTGAAGGCATCAATCTTCAACGTGTTCTAACTGTTCTCTGACTGACGCGACCTCTGCGCTCGCGTTTATAAATTCCTTCCCTGGAAAAGTTTGCCTTCTTATTCGCAGAAATTTTCCTTATTTAAATTTAATTTCCCGTTAATTAAGCGGCATTAATTTCAAATACTTTTTAAATTAAAAGAAGCGTTCATTTTCTATAATAATGTACATCAACTCAATCAGCGGGTGTGGCCAGCATTGTAAGCATGCGTATGGCCATATTACCCAGGTGATGGCAGCCAAGGGCAGCTGTTTGCGTACTTATTAGGAAACATCATTATGGCATAGCTAGGCGTAAAGTTCTCCTTAAAAATCCCCATGGGGAAAGATGGTGTACAAAAAATCGACGATCGTAGCTCCCTACTACCCCCGCCCCCGTCGAGTTTTCGTGCACCCTCGTTCCCACCACGGTCCCTGTCAACAGGCATTTTAAGCAACGTTCCCAGCGCTTCCATAGCGTGTTCTAAAGGTTGATGGATCGTCATTAGCCTGGACTGTTATGGTGGTTCTTCCCTGTGTAGGCTCGTAAATTTCCCTCCTGATTGGTGTTGTTTCCGGAGATGTCACCCGTGGTGACGACCGCTGATTTCTCTTAGCTGCAATCCAAGCGCAACAGTATCCAACGCTGCACTGCGGTCCAATGAAATGCTGCCCGACTTTACACGTGAGGATTGCCAGAACGACAAAAGCAACGATGGAAAAAATGACCACAGCAGCGACATAGGTTGAGTCGGTGGCTTCGTTCTCAATTTTCTTGCTTTGTGTCTTCTCTTCTTTGATGCTGTCTGGATAGGGCTCATCATCCCTAGGGAGACCCCCATAAGGAAACAGTCCGTTTACGTTAAACCACTTTGCTGTAAACGCCCCAGAATTCGATCGTTTAGAAACAAGAGTTATAATCATAAAATTCTTTTCTGAATGCGAAAGAGGCGGGGCTCCAGATTTGGCACCGAACCCACAAGAAACGTTTTCACTCTTCTTGCAACAACTGGGAGATGCTTCATCGCTAAAGGTAGCGTTTTCCAAGAAAACATAATTATCCTCGCAATCTTCGGGCAAGGAAAATTTTGTGAACAGCAGCTTGATGTAAAAATCAGACTCGTCAGTCCACAATGTCCTGCTACACCTCATGGGACCCGTGTAGCGCGAAGTGTTTGGATTTTGCGGATACCCCATCTCGCCAGTTGCACGTCCCGTTACGTTTGTCAGAATCGATCCGCAACCCACCTCGTCACTGCCATCTCCACAATCTGCAATGCAGTCGCATCTTTTGCAGATATCCACTGACTCGTTTTTTGTACATTCAAAGATTCCGGTGCCATTGCAATGATCAGTCACGCAGTAGCCTGTAAAGTATAATCACGTGTCAGTTGCAGGAAAACTGATGAAACTTTGAGCTTGTTTAAAAAAATCCGACACAGGGAAGGCCTTCAAGATTAATTAACGTTAAAGCGCGGGTTGGGATTTCTTTTTTTTCTAATGAAATTTATCCTCCAACACCCACGCCAAACCCTTTTCACCAGTTCCAGCAAGTCCCGAATAGCGAATGACCAGCCCTAAATACAATGGCCGACAGATCATCAACTTTATAAGGAGAAATCAGAAGCTGATCACTTTTGTGGAACCACTGGCTACCTGTCACTTAAAAAAAAAATAAAATAAAAAACATTGAATCATATTCGCATGGCTTCTCACGGTATGGCCTTCACGGGACTGTCATTGTACGCACGTATATTTTACGTTTTATAAAATTTCCCTTTTGCAACCAGTTTGTTGCGTACATAATTTGAACCTTTCAAGTAAAATTTATCAGCGATAAACTTTCAGGTTTGTCAAAGAAGGACGGAAGGAAAATGAATAATTAATGTTTGGAAATAACAGAAAATAAATAGTAAACATCTCAAGTAACAGAAGTAACCCTTATTAGCATAATATCGAATCGAAATCCGCAGAAAAATTTGGCTAATTTAGCCTGTATAATCTAATTTTTCATCACAAAAAAAAACCAACTGTTATTCTAAGAAAAAGAGCGATCGCATTGCTCAGTAAAAATGATCGCGTGATGAATTCCAATTTCAGTTCTATAGCCGCGTACGGTAGTCGCCAAAATATGTTAATCATTTCAGATCATTTCAATCTCACCTGACGAACTTTCACTTGTTTTGAAATCATCCTCGAAGGAAGGTCCTGATCGAGCACTCCAGTTGCCGTCTTTTTGGCACGTTAATGTCTCCAGCCAACCAATCTGTCTAAATCCATCTTGGCAAACAAATTCAGCTTTTTCTCCCGGCACGAAAACGTTATTGTCGCGACCGGCTTGCCACTTCAACATGGCGCCAGCAAACGTCGGTTTTGGTTTTGTACAGTTCTTCGATGTCGATTGTAAAGTTAAAGCTGAACGTTTATCACGCTTAAGACCTTCTGTCATATCGATTGATAAACATATTAAGAGCTGGGTAACAGTGAGTAATATCGTTTGCATCGCCATTGAAAACTAATCCAAGCAATTTTCGATTTCCTTCCCGACGCAATATCATCCGACTCTGATTTCGTTGCGTGTCAGGAATTTACGTGCCGGTCACGTTATAAACAGCGACGACACTCCAGTTTGTCCTTTTTTTTTTTTTTTTTTTTTTTTGCACGATTTGTTTGTACAAACAAGTTACTACCAAAGCTCTGTACTGAACAACTCTAGTAGCTGTATAAAGTTTGCCAGAATTAGCCGTGTAGTTAAAAGTCAAAAGGGAAGCCGGTAACATCCTGGGGCACCCTCGGTACCCTGGGGCCCTTTTCTCGAAAGTCCCGGTAACTTACCGGGCCCGATAAGTATATTTTTAAATGTTTTTCCGCCGATTACACAGTGATTACAGACATGCTACTTGGCCAATGTTGTCATAGAGTTAAACGATTTTAAAATTTAGTGTTCAAAGCTAACGAAAATTGACTTCTGTTAAGAAATACATATCACCAAAGACACTTATCGGGCCCGGTAAGTTACCGGGACTTTCGAGAAACAGGCCCCTGGTAACACTGGGCTAGGGTTGTGACGCCTGACACGAGGTCTTTCACAAGAGAGATCCGGCAAAATTACTAGTAGGTTTAATTCCTGTGTTGTGTGGACCTCTGCATTCAAACGTTTTTCCGGGGATTGCAAAAAGAAATGTTCCGTTTTCTCCCGGTTTGAAAATGGCCGTGCACTTCAACTAGACGCCTTAAACTTTTCAGACACATCTGGTATGAATACGGGAAAAAAGGCAGACCTATTCAAACGTCTGAGAGTGCGTCTGAACGACAGAAGTCTCACCGCTTCCCCCCCCCCCCCCACCCCCATCCCCCTCCAATTTTTTCAGTTTGTCCTTGCAAATGTTTCTTCTTCTTGTAAGTTTTTTCGTGTGTGTAGCGTATTTTGGAGGATTTTGTAACAATTTAAGAAAGGAAACCTCCACTCTAGAAACATATTAACGTTAGATTGTTGAAAATAGCCTACTTTGAAATTTCGTCGGAAAACATGGGAATAATGTTTCAGTGTCGGACAAAACATGATTTGATTATCGCCTATTTTCGCTTTAAAATTTCCCTGGCGCCGCCATCTTGGATTTCATGATGTAATACGCTTGCTCAATTGTTTCACACAAAAGAACATAGCGGCAACCGTTACACGTCATAAAATCCAAAATGGATGCGCCCAGGAAACTTAAAAGCGAAAGTAGTCGATAATCATATCTAATTTTTAACACTTTTGAATGTCATTCCTACGTTCTAGACTAAAATTTAGAATATAAACACTATTTCCAACACTTGCCGCTTGTCTACTTTTCTGAGGGGTCCTTTCACCAATGATGGATATTTTTGTTGATCTGTTGAATTTGGCCAAGAGAGGATGATTTGGCCTATTGATGGGTCATGATCAGTTCAGGGATAACGGTTTATACAAGACTGCTTCCACACTCGAGGATTTTAGCAAGGATTATTTTCGGGCGGCCTCTAACCTTGTAGAAAGGATCCTGGGAACGAGGTTGCTGTCCCGATCCTTCGAGTTCACGCACTGCGCATATCTGCCTCGGTTTTTCACGATCTGAAGAATTGGAGCATTCCCTTAGTTCTAATGCATCTTTAGACCTTATGCAAAACATTTCTGAATTCGTGGGAATATAATAATACAAAATACACTTTTATTTCTTTTCCCACGGTTCGGTCCCCGCATCGTTTCGGGCGGAGCCTTTGTCGGCCTCATAGAACAGATCCTCTGTTATAATACAATGGCGGCAAAAGCCTGGACGCCTCGTGCGCAAAGCTAACCGCCTTGAATTGCTTGCGAGAACACTGAAATATTCCGAAAGTCACTGACTTGGATTTATAGTGAAACTGACACACTAAAGAAAGATAGAAAAAGCAAGCACCGGCGAAATGGAACCCCAAGCGCAAGCAAGCCGGCACAAATTAAAGCAGATAAAGATTTTAAAGGAGTAAGTATTGACTTACACTGAAATAACTGCCTGTTTGCAGAGCAGTCCTCAGTAATCAGGCATGCTTTAACTCTTTGTACTTGCGCTTACGCTAACAGTTGCAATCGTCCAACTGAGTAAAGCTTGAGGTTGGCCGCTGATAAGATTGGTCCTTGAAATTTTTAACGGACGTGCGTAGATAAAGCTGAAGTAACGTGTACTGGAACTTCAGTGGCACAAACAAATACAGCTGACGATAAAATTATCAATTCAATTCGAGCAATACAATAAACGATAGCCACAGTTTGGATTACTTTTATGTGTTTGTCGAACTCAATAATGTTAAGGTGGATCGCAGATCCCCACAGCTAAGTTAAACGTACCCTCACCCCCGAACTCGTGATTTCATGTGAGATTGGCAGGATGTTCGTTTATCACGTATATGAGAGTCTAGATCCACGTCTGTTAAACTCACCCCCACCCCCACCCCTCACCCCTAACCCCTCACCCCTCACCCCTCACCCCCCACCCCTCACCCCTCACCCCATAACCCTCACCCCCAACCCCCCACCCCCACCCCCAACCCCTCACCCCCGGAATAGACCTGCCGTGTGAACAGGCCCCCAAGTCAGAAGTGGGGTACAGGGCGAAAAGAAAAATCGGCGAGCCGGGCGAGCTCAAATCAGGGCCCTGCTCAAATTTAGTCTTCACCCTATACCCCACTTGGGAGCCTGTTCACAGGCCATTAGACGAACACGTTGTGTTCCGTTTTTTGGAATTTACCAGTAAATCTTCAGTTTTCCTGTTCCACATATGTAAGTGTTAAACAAAATTGTTATGGAATTTAATCGCATACCGCGGCTTCTCGGGCTTTTGTCACACTATGACATAACACCGTGAAGATGCCTGTTCTTTGCCTCTGCGGTTCAAAACGGAAAATAAAAACAACCATAAAACAAGCGGAGAGCAAGAATGGATGTTATTTTATTAGCGTTTAACACTGAATAGAGGCAAGCGAAGAGAAATTTTTCCACCTTCCATAGGCGGACATTTGCGCGAGATCAGTTCCTTTACAATTGTTTAACATTCACGACCTCTGTCTTGTTAACAGTCGGTACTCCATTTTTCTATATGGAGACACACGTTCAATTTTGTGTGATTGCATATTAAAATGCTATAGTTTTCGGTGAAGGAGACAAAAATATGCGCCGCGATTTATGAAGACATTTATTTTCGTCCACTTCCTTCGCTGCGTTCGTTTTCTTCACTTTTTTCTTTTAGTTTCCGAGTGTAATCGGTGATATAGAACAAGCACTTGTAGGGAAATCAACTGTTTTGTACTTCTGTTGTAGTACTAATGTGTCGATTTGATTTATTGCAAAATAAAGATCAATCACGCGGCCTGGCCAGCTGAAGAAAGCACTTCTAGGGCGTGCGTTGCGTACAAGAATCTCCCCAGTTCGCGAGTTTCCCTTTTTTCTTTCCCCCCCAAAATGTTTACTACTGTCGTATACAAATGCACATAAAATGAAGAATATAATGTACCTTGAAAATGACTTCCCTTGATGAACCACAAGAAGAAAATCCCAAGAAAGAGAGGTGGGGGGGTGGGGAGCTGGCACACGCCTGAGGAAATCGAGAGATTACAAGGTGTATGTGTTCGCATAGTTTCTCACACAATGTCAAATTCCTCAAGCAAAGGGTTATCGGAAGATTTTCTTATCTTTATCGCTTAAGACTTCTTTAAGAAAAGGACAATTAAAAAGAGAAACGTTGGAAAACTTGTTTTGATCATTGCGTCCTCCTGATGGCACAGCGTGAGGCGAAGGTGTGGCAAGACAGCTGCCCGCGAAAATGTTCTGGTTTAGCTCAAGTATATATTGGATTATCTGGTATAATCAGATTACATCGGCCGAAAACCGGCTGTAAATGAACTGTGTTTCGGCGTTTTGATTCTTTTTTTAACCAGCCGCCTGGTGTAAGGTGTTAATTTTAAAATGCGGAATTGTAGAGAGCGCGAGACTTTCAAGAGCTACAATAGCCTGCGAACAGGCTAGACTTGAGCGAAACGTGTGGACAAGTCCTAGACAACACCAACAAAGTAATAATATTTTATTATTGTTGCGCATGCTTCTATGAATCATTCGACGCTCCGTTTCAGTGCTTCTATAAACAACTGGCTAAAAAATCTCACACCTTTTACTCAATGTAAAAGCGCGTGAAAAGAGGTTTCGGCATGCTTCTAATTAGGTCCCTATTGTCCATGATTACTCGTCCGTGCGTACGTGCTATATTATAAACGCGCGATTTTAAAATCTTCACGTTGGCTAAAAAATTCGCCTTGTTTTGCCTGTCCCTATCGATTTGAAAGACTGCTATAAAATCTTGTTATAAGATGTTCTGGATCTGGGTGAGGACGATTGGTGAGGTTGTCTGCCAATCTGCTAATAAAATATTTAACTCCTCCCTGTAAAACAGAACAGTTTAGGCAGGATATCACACCTCAAGCGTGGGAAAATAAGCTTTGCAAAACGTTCTTTGATAGATGGGATATTAAATAAGAACTTTGTTTATTTTAGTTTCTTTAATATTAGGATAACATGGAAATACCAAGGATTTTACCCCACAAAATGAGAGATAAGGGTACTAACAGGGAAATAATCTCATATAAATTGCACCAATCATGACTTTGTGCTCAAAGAATGGTTCCTTTGGTTTTTTTTTTTTCTTTTTTACCAGAGCTCAATAAAACAGAAATCATAGCTTACGACTGATGATTTTCAGAAATATTTCAGGTCAGATAAAAACTTCAAGATCTTTTTGAACCGTGGACGTGCGATGACAACTTGTGAAACCATTAATAATATTCCCGGCGGTTTCTGGAGATTGTGTCAAGTTGTAATTGCGGTCTTTTTCATCTATCGAAGCTGTGATCTAGCGATAATTCTCCCGTCGTGAGAGCAGCAGGATGATCCCATCATCGACAATTTATCAAACGAAGCTACTTGTCAAGCCACCCACTTTGAATGCTCCTTCACACAACTTCCGGTGCAAAAAGTGCAACATTTCTTCGCAACTCTCTCATACCATACCAATAAAAACAATGTGTTTGAAACACCTCACCTCTCTTTGTTCGATTTTCAAATGTATTGTTTGTTTTTTTAGAGCAGTGATTGTTTGTTTCCTTTGGGAATTTTTTTTTCTGTGGTATGAAATTGACCCTAATTACAGCATAACAGTGATGTCAACCGGGGTATAAATACACTTGCGTTTTGCGGTCGGTATTCAGTTACCACGTGTGTCCTGACCAGACTGAACTCACATCAAACTCGATCATCAAAATGGTAAGCAACGATCTCTCTCCGGCATTCTCTTTGATTGCATTTGTTCATACGTTGGTTTTCTCAACTGTTGTGCTGTTTCCGTTGTTGCACTTTACTGGGTTCTCGGCTGAAATTGAAACGTTTTCTAAGAGCATCGCAGTTGGAAACAATAATTTTGCATGTAACGTTTTGCACGATTTTTTCCCATCCAAAACGTTTCTGGCTCTTGTAGGTGGCCATGGAAAGAAACTTTGTGATCAGTACAACCTTTGTCTTCATGAGCTCATTTTTGAATGGAAAAACTGGGTTAGATTATACTAACGCAGCGCTTTGCTTTTTCCTCAGGATACCCAATCCACGTATCTATTTGGTCAGCGTTTCAAAAATAGATTATTCGTCGGAGGACTGCCTTTAGATGTAAGTTCCCCTTTGGTTATTTTAAGTTTTTAAATAACAATAATATAATATAATTTAATATTCGAGAATGTTTCGCAAAGCAGAAGTGGTGTTTGTTTATTGTAAAATCAAAGATTGTAAGCCTGATGATACAAACAGAAAACCATTGATCGATCAAATAAGCGAACGAATTTTGTTGAATTGCTCGCATGCTGGCTCTCAAACTGTGATCTATCGAGCAGCAAGTGTAGTTGGTTTGATAGCAGCGATGTACAGGCTAAAATTTATTTTGGCCTTGAAAATCCTAACGTGATGATTGCTTCGAGTGATCGATCGCTATGAAGTATGATCCTATTTGCTTTCAAGTGATGTTTATCCTGTTCTTAGTTTGCGTAGGCTTGATTATAGCTTTCTGATCAGCCGCAACGGCTTTTTGAAAATGAACCTCGATGTGTTTAGTCGACCTCTTCAGCGAAAATCAGCAATTTGCGAAAAATGCAAAAAATTGCTAATACTTGTCACTGGGGAAAATTATGCAAAGAAAAAGCGCGCGAAATAATTATTATTCGCTAGACCGAAAGTGCTTCTGGGTAATTTTCAAAATGGTGACAATAATAATAGGGTCGGAATCGTGCCACTTTTAATATGTCAGTAAGGTGGGCTCTATGTATTTATATGAATAATACAAAAGCCTAATCTTAGGGAGCCTTTAGGGGAGCATATTGGCTCAAGCGCTAGCCCTGGGATGAAATTTTTAAAGCTTGAAGCTTTCAAAAGCTACCAATTAAGGTTTGTTCCTGTGTAAGCTTACTTCTGGTAATCTTGTTTTTAAAATTGTTTGTTTTAACAGGTTGAAAGTTTTTGTGTGGTTATGCTGACAAGAGTTATTTGCTTTAATTGCAGACTACAGCCAAGGAGTTAGCAGACTTTTTTTCTAATTTTTGTCCCGTCATAGAGGCAAAAATAATTAAAGACCAAAACCAGATTCCCAAAGGGTAGGTGTTAAACATTGATGCATCAACAGTAATAATTAACAATTAGATTCCATTTTGCCTTGCATTTGTACTCTGATAATGCACAGAAGATGTCAAAGCGTGGTGCAAACAAGGTAGTAGTGTGGCTGATGTTCTTACCACGTTTTGATGTCCTCTGCGCAATATCAGAGTACAGACCCACGGCAAAATGGAATCTATTTGTTTTATACAATAACCAAGGCGAACGAGCATCGCGTTACCTGAGCTGAGTCAAAAACTTCCAGCAAACTTGGTTTTAGACTAGTACATGCATGCAATATTATTGTAATCCTCTAAATTAGAGTATAATCCGAAATAATTTTACTAACAATATTTTCAAAACTAACTTTCCTGACCCCAAAATATTACAGCATGGATAAAGTTGCATGTATAAAGTGGGTAGTGTAAAAGAAGTAAACATGATGCAAATGCATTTTTTTACAGTGCAGGCCAGAATTAAGCGAACCAAAACATACGCGTAAAACGCGTCTGCTGCGGACGCGTATACGCGTCTAAAAATCTGCAGATGCGCGTCTAGTCAGACGCATTAGTATGTATGAGCCAGCTCATTGTTTTCGTATTGTTGATCTTTCATTGTTCTTTTGAATCGCCTGGGAAAAGCGTTTCAGAAGGGTTTGACAAAGTATGACTACACTTGTCGACTTTCTTGTAGAACCGGCTCAGCGCAAGAACGACTCCATGTTGTTGAGCGCATGGAGGAGTTACATGTAAAAAAATTGCCGCCAAGGTTTACTGTATTTTGCGAAACAAAACGAAATGATGAATAAAATCTGTAGAATAAAATTGAGAATTGAAGATATCAAGACTGCAACAGTCAGACTTCTGTGTGTTACAAGTAAAAGAGGAGTAACACGCCGAAAGTGCAGAATTTAAAGATCTGTACTTTGCGAAACGAGCTCTGCGTACGTAGACCGTGAAAGGATTTAACTTGTTTGTTTATATTTCTAAACGCTATTCATATTTATTCCTTGCCGCAATAATGATTCGGGTAGTTCGAGGATTATACAGTATTTGTGGGTAAATCATATAGAATAAACAAATTAATTACGACCCGGAATAAAATCAGTCAATCCACCAAATGATTTTCAACGGACTTCGCTCCTCTCGCGGCGCTTCGTTTCAGATTTGCTGACTTACCGTGAACTTTCCCTCATTCTACCTCAAGCATTTACTATCTCCGGCCGCAAAATGTAATCGTTCAGTTGACTTTAAAGATCCAAGGCAATTCCGTTGGTTAAAGGCTTAGGGTAAAATAGGAAACTTCAATTTTGCAAAATTTCATTCGGGTCTAGTGTGAGCGATAAGATCGATTACCCGGAACAAACCTAAACGAAAACACTGAGAGTCTACTGAGTACCGCAACGCTTGATGCATTCCTATATTTACGTTCACTTGGATAAAGCCATAATAGCAACTTTTGCAAGATTGAAAGCTTCTTCTATTCTAATGTTATAAAAAATGGCTAATCTGAGAGAAGCCGTCGTTTCGACGTAGAAAGAAATTGCCACGCTGATAACATCGGGAAGATTTCAGTCACGTGCTAGGCAACCAAATTCCTGCACATGTATCAAATTTCATTCGACAACAACACGTTGTACGGAGGTCCTTGGAAGGAAAACTGGATGCTTTTTTATTCAATCAACACGGGAGCCACAGTGCCTTTCCAATTATAGCCAACTTGTGCCATTTTCACCCCTTCGATGAAACCTCGAAACGCTCTCTTTCGAGTCACAATGTGCGTGTAATTTATAAAATGACTGTGGGTATAACTCGAAACACTCGCCTATTCCATTCACAAGTTCACGCACAGAGCGCTTTGATTTCGAACAAGTAGTGGTCGACTAATGAGCCCCTGGATTCATCCTTTCTATAACATACGCTGGATATTCAATATCGGCTAGGAGTTGTTTTTAAAGTCGCCAGTATTTACGCAGATTTACGAAGCGGACAAGATTCGAAATATGATAGCTGTCGCTGGTTGATTTCATAAAATGCTAATTTTGTGTTTGTTGTTAACCCGTTGAATTCTTTTGTTTTACTTGACAATACCACACAAAGAGAACTTACAACGATGGAAAAAACGCGCACAGTTAGACGCGTCTAAAAATACGCGCATACGCGTTTTTGCTGCGTATAAAACGCGTCTGCGTAGTTCGCTTAATTCTGGCCTGCACTGTATAAACCTATTGATAATAATTTATAATAATTATGATGATGATGATGATGATGATGATTATGATTGTTATTATTATTATAACACATCATTCATCATTCCCCCCTGGCTAAATTGGCTTATTCATGACAAACTGAACTTATTAAAGAATATCCTCCAGGCCCTAGTTGTTCAAAGAGCGGGTAACGTTATCCAGTGGGTAAGTTGCTATCCAGCGGATAAAATGTACTCCAACCAGAGCTTTTAGCAAGTTTTTCACAAAATCCCATGCTTAGATTAGACAGACACTTCTACTTCATACACAAATTAAAGGGATATGAGGAAATTCTCGTACAAATTTTATCTGCCGCATAGGGACCTATCCAGTGGATAAAGTTATCCACTCTTTGAACAACTGGGGCCAGGTGACATGAAGTTTAAATTTTAGCAGCATTTTTTAGAAAGGGAGCAATATTGCAGATAAACCAAGAACAGCTGCATTAAAGACTTAAGCTTGATAGTTGATAGGTTGAAAATATGGTTCATTTCTACTCTTACAAGAGCTTTGTGATCATGATTTTTTTCTTGCAGATACGGCTTCGTTACCTTCCAAAGTGAAGAGGCCGTGAGACATGTTACAGACATGGTAATTTGTTAATTTTGTTCTTTGTTCAATATTTTTTCAACACCTTCAATAAAAAGAAGATGAACTACATGTAGATTGTAATTTTGTTGTGACTATTCATGAAGGCACCGGGTCGTCTGATTGTTAAATAAAATAAATAGACTGTATGCTTAGCATTAAGAAAAAACAAAGTTATAAACTTAATGTGTGGTAAATGTCTTTGATCTTTATGGTTTCATCTCATGATAGCTTTCTTTTTATTGAACAAAATGTTGTTTTTACAGGGGACATTGTTCTTGCGGAACAAAAAACTCAATTTGGGGCCGGCCGTCAAAAAACAGGTATGAGCAGTTAGTCTTGAAATATTTCACTACCAAGTATTAAATCTTCCTATAGATACTGTTAGTATCCACTCAGTATTTGAATCATTATTGTAAAACTGGGATGAAAGGATGCATGTAGGTCTTCAGTTTTTTAAAGACTGTTAACCAGGATCATAGACTTTGTAAATTTACCCCCTTTGGACAAGCAAATGTTTAAAGGCGTTAATTGCGCAACATACAACATAGTTTCATGTTCCATTTTGTTTTATTGTGACTTGTTTTGGTCTGTACTGCTTCTTTTTCTTTCCACCCTGGGTGATTTAATTGTTGTCCTGAGGGTGGTAGAAAGGTTTATTAGGCATATAGTTCATTGTTGTTTACTTGTAATTCATATTCTTAATAAACTTATCTCTGTGCCTAAAACGAATTGTGTTTTGTTTACGTTGGGGGTTAAGTTGGGGAATTATACTTTTTTTGTATAGAAATGGTTCGTATGGGTGCTTCTGTGCACCTTAAACTGGGCTGCCCTCTATTGAGAAGAGTTGATCCATGGAACTTATCAGTTTGATCAGGGAATTTTATTTGTCTTGTAGATAACACCTGTTGAAACTCCTGAACTGGTTGTAGGTAAGGAGCTCTTGTTTAATACATAACAAAAACACTCCTTCAGGCATGAGCTGTTGTATTAGAGGATCATTCTGGAGGTTGAGCAATCATCTGAAAACTGTGAATACACTTCATGGGCAACTGTGAAATTTAGTGCATTTTATCCGATACACCAGCATGGTTTGGTTCTTTTATTTTTATTTATCTTTTTATTTTATAACCCTCTGATTAATAAATTATTTCAATCTGAAACACACATGCAATACTGTGGAAAAGGCAAAACAGCCTGTGATGACCATGGCATGATTGCCAGCAAGTGAATACATGTACAAGATGAATCAATAGATTATAAGTTTACTCGATTTTACAGCTGTGATCAGATCAGAAGGGCTAGGACCTAAATATTTGTCATATTCTTTTCTGTTGTCCTCGTTGAAAAGTCGAGCAATGGATATTAAATTTGATGACTGTTATCGTCTCATAACTGCCTTCCAAATTCAAAGGGGAGTAACGTGTTTTACCTAATGAGGGTGCATGGAAAGTAATTGGTGGATTATTATGTAACAGTGACCCAAAAAGCAACTAATTTTGTTACTTAAAACAGATTAATTTGTATTTGTGGAGAAGAAAAAACAGCATGCTTCTAATTTCTTTAAATAGTCACATTTTCTGAGTGTATACATGTGAACTAGACTCCCTCTTTCTCCAGCTGTTAGCACCAACTGCCTTACATCCCATTTTTTCCATCCCCTGAAATGCTGGAAAAATGCTGATGATAATTTGTATGCCTTTTTTTACAGTCAATACCATCAACATGCGGGGCGAGTACTTTTTGCCAGTGACGGAGCAATGCTTGCCATTGACAGTACCGCCATATTATCAGGTACATGTATTTACTGACATCACTTGGCATTAAGCAGTTATGATTTTGTAAAATTTTGCAAGGTACTTGCATATACACCTTTCCTCCACAAATGGAAGGCATGAAATCTTCTTCTTGTTAGTTAAATCGGCCATTTTCACTATGGCATCATTTTACTACAACTACCAGAATCCTCTGGTGTTTGTTTTCTCATGCTAATTAGAGCTATTGTTCTTTGCTGTCCACTGGGATTACAAAATTTGAATTTGAAAAGGAAAACGAAATGAATTCTGGTAGTTGCAGTAAAATGTGACCATGGGTGTCTAGAAACCTAAGACCTGGAAACCTAAGACCCGGAAACCAAAGACCTGGAAACCTAAGACCCGGAAACCTAAGACCCGGAAACCTAAGACCCGGAAACCTAAGACCTGCAAACCTAAGACCTGGAAACCTAAGACTTGGAAACCTAAGACCCGGAAATCAAAGACCTGGAAACCTAAGACCCCGAAACCTAAGACATGGATACCTAAGACCTGGAAACCTAAGGCCTGGAAACCTAAGACCCGGAAACCTAAGACCCGGAAACCTAAGACCCGAGTATAATAGGTTATTATATAAATCCCTCTTTGAATTAAAAAAAATTATAACCATTCTTCAACTTCCCATATCTGGATAACTGCTTTTCTGAACGGTTTTAAGGGGAAAAACGGTCCAGCTTTTTTGAGGTTGTCGCCATTTTGTTTTCGCAAAGATTGGAAACTAGTTATGATCGGTAAGATTAACTCAATATAATTATTATTTTGTATTCCTTTCAGTATCCAACATATACCTGTAGTCCACCAGCTGGGCATACAGTGGTAAGTTTTCATCCTAGGTCACATTCCTTTGAATCTGTATTTTCATACCAAAATCAGGGTTCAAGTATTCATTCCACCTCTCCATAAGAGGTGATTATTGGGTTAAATACAGCATGAATAATTCGCCAGCAAGCACAGAGTCCTGTCCAGCTGTTTTTGGTTTACTACATGTGAACTTGACTTCGTGATTCTCACTTTTCTAAAGAAATACCAGGGAATTGGGGGTATTTCATTCCTACTATGTAAAACTAAAAGTTCATTTTCATGACTTAAATTGTGCAGTTGTTCATGTTAGATGATTGATGTGATCATAGTTTCTGTTTAGTAAAGAAAGCAAACATATGTGGTCCACTTGAGTTGTTCTCAAGACTCAACTGTTTTGATGTTTTGTTTGGTTAATCCAGCTTACAGGAGTGTGGAATACCAGCGTTTGAGTTTAAAGTATTTTAGGCCCCCTTTTTATATCTTCTAATCAAGACATCTAACACCTTTTTTTGTTGGCTTTAAGGTTTTTGAAAATTACCAACAACCAATGATCCCCTTTAGCTATGCGCATTACCCAGCTGGTAAGTAGTGTATCTAATCACAGCAGGTTTTATGACAGCTCATAGTGTTTGCATGATAAAATATTAACTAGAGAATTAACTGAATGAATGATGTCATGAAATGTCACATGCAGTGTGAATAAGTTGGTAGCACAACAGATTGTACAATTATCAGGACTTTTGAAGACAATAGTCAAATTGCTAGTACATGGTCAAGATTCACTAGCCATAAATGTGTTTCTACTAGTCTAGGCACGTGTACAGCACAAAACAGTCATTTTTATTTAATAAACAAACATGAGGAAATGTTAAACTGCTGTTGCTATCAACTGTAATAAATTATACAACACAAAATGCATTGTACGTGCTCATGTTTAAAATAGGAAAAAGTCTTTCAGCCATGGCCGTACAAATTTTCGTTTTGATGAAGATTGAGATATGCTGCTTCCAGAATCATCGCTTCCTCTCTTGACAGTGGGAATTTTAGTTGTTTGATTTAAATCCCTTTGCAGATGATTCAGCTGCTTTTGGTGACAGAAATGCTCTAGAACAACCTTCTCTAGAAATGCTCTAGAAATCACTCTGAACAACCTTCTTAGGAGTTACAACCTTGCATAGACATAGAATGAGAACATGGAATACGATGAATATTTTTGGCGATCCCTATGGGGAAATATCTCCACGGGTGATGGTTTCCATTGTTTCGCAGTATATGATTGGCTGTACTTGTCACAATGAGTCAATGCTGATTGGTCTCTTTAGACAAAGGCAATTTGCGGACAAACGGAAGTGGGTTATTCAAATCAGCAGACGTTTGTGGGGGAGGAAACGTGTGACGAACCGCTAAGGACGTCTGCCTGGGAGGCTACCAAGCAGCTAATTTGTTCTGCACTCATTTTATGATAGTCCCTAGGTACTCCCTTGTGCAATGATCATCAGACCAGCACAGCTGCTAAATATTATGGTTACTATAGTAAGAGTTGTTGCTGTTGTTTTTTCAGGGGAACAACAGTGTGCACCACCACCAGTGCCATCTTATAGCTATCCAAAACCAGAGCTACAGGTATGTTCCCTTTGTTTGTGTGTATTCCTAGGTAGGGAGGGATGGGGCCACATAGACAGATGGTATTGAACAAGCTGGTTTGGTTGAAAGACGCATTTTTCATACCAGTCCAAAGCATTTGTCCTAGATACTCCCGAAAATTTTCGATAGGGGTGTGCCGCAAAGGTTCTTGTACCCTGACCCTATTTAAGGGTAAAGGAAGGGAAAATGGATACCCGTTTTAAGGACCAAACCCGGAAAATGACACCCTATTCAAGGGACACAAACAACGGCTAATGTGCACGGATAAACACAAATCTCTATGAAAATCCCTTTTAGAAAGCTATTTCCTTTTCGTTAAATGTGGCGCTTAAAAGCTTCAATTTAACTGATACAATTTAGGTACCATATCTAAGGACTAATCCTGGAACGCGTTGATAAATGGGGAAAAAATGATACCCTATTTAAGGAACTTCACACTTAATGACAGGAGGGCTTAAAAATTTTTACTTATCCCCTTTAATCCTCATCTTCCTATCAAAAGACTTTAAAATGACTGTATACATAGCCGGATGATCTGGAGAGTATGAATTTTCAGTGAAACCCAGTTCTTTGCCTACATGCAGGTGTACAAAGCAAGATGATATAACATTTTATATATATGATGCAACTAAAAGAGAAATGAAAACACATATTTTTCAGGGCTGTCATTAGCAGGCAACACTTGTTCATTATGGCCAACAACGTAACAGTGACTACAGCAACAAAACTATCTCAAGATGATAGTTCAACTGGCTTATATGACTATTTTGTCTCTACCAATTGCAACCTGATGGCTGAAAAAAAAATTGCACTCAGAGGAAAGTTATACCAATAGTTGCAGTGAGAACAGCCCAGTCAAATGTTGATATTTTTTCTGAAAATGTGACATCTCCAGTTTTTTAAGCAATGTATTTGTAACTATTATAATTGTAGCAATTCAATGTTGTTGTTTTTTTTGTCAATTTCAGATTCAGCGTCAACAGTCAGCTTGTCAAAGACGGAGAAACATTCCTCCACGTTTCCGGCCAAGGGAACATTAGCATGGTCAGCAACCAGCAGTTGATAGGCATTAAACTAATCATAAAATATAGTGAAGTCCTGCCTTTGATGTATTATATCAAACACGAGGACGAGTGTTTCATCTGGTTTTCAAGCCTTGAAGTGGGTTGAAAAAACAAGAAAAATGAGGTGCAGCCCAGTTTTTTTCTAATCAGATGAAATACCCTTTCAAGTGTTTGATATAACTTCTCAAACAATTAATAATTCTTGGAGAAATTCAAAGGAAAAGCTTCCCAAATTTAGTGATAATTAAGACGACATTTCCAAACCTCCTTTGCAGTAACTACAATGATTTCCTTAGTTTTTTCCTCATGAATTATTAACGGTTTGAGAAGTGAACATGAATGTGTTTTCAAGTGATTTCTTTAACGCATTTGCAAGTTTTAATTGAAAAAATTGTAGACCTTGGCCAACAAGGTAGCTTTAAGAAATCGAAAAGTCATGATTTAAGTGAGAACTCTCATGATTAATTTTCTACTTCAATTTGTAGTAAAACTCATTTTCTTGTAATCTTTATTGTGAATGTCCTTGTACATATATAAATTCATAGACGTGATCGTATAACGTGACTGATGTATTTGTGTCCCATTTTAAATAGGCTTTTACATCATTTTGTGATGCTCATACGCTTTTATTTATTTTATTAACTTGGTCTTGAGTTCTCTCAATGAGAATGTTTTTAGGATTAATTGGAAACAATTTTTGCATCTTGTGTTAGTCATACCTCAGGCCCTAGCAGTGCTAATTGGGGGTCTCAATGGGGTCTATCGTTGGTAAAAAACCAAAACTATTAGTTGTTAGGCATAAAAATGAAAAATTTTAAATGTTAGGACTTTTTGTCTCTTTTTTAGTGGCTGGTGTACCCTATTTCAACCTTTTTTAATCCGAGAAAGGTCGTTGGAGACCTATAGACCTTTTAAATGTGTCTTGCAACGATGGAAACTAATTTTGATATCTGTTAACCGTAAGTTAGCTGTAGAAAAGCCAAAATATTAGCCGCCAACCGTAAATGCCTCCACCCCATTGAGACTCTCCTAATTCACTAGACACTTTTAAATAACAAACTCAAAGTATCAATTCTCCTTTATCAGTAAGGTCTCCATTCAAGATACACTCGATATGCCACTCGAGTAAGCTTGGTTCATTCTTACATTTTCCCTTGAATACAGACAGTAAGATTTGTATTTCTTAGTGAAGTCGTTCAGGAAATAGTGTTATCAGGTCTAATTTTAATGCTATTTATTTTTGTATCGCTTTGTATTATAGTATATATTTCTTTGATTACAATGTCAGAATGAGGTATTTTAATACTCTCCCACTGGGTGCATTGATATGACAAGCTTTTTGAAAATATTTAAGACCAGCCCCAACTGAAGCTTGAATTTTTTTATAACTTTACTATACCTTAATGGTATTTCAATGCATTTTAAAAATGAAATCAATACAACGTTTGATACCTTCATTTGTGTGGTTGTGTTCTTTTGTTTCCACGAGGAACAGTGTTGGCTTGCTGCGGTGGAAATGTTTTATTCATTCGTTAGGCTCTCTTGTGTTTTAGATTGCTTTCCATTTGCCAAAACTGCATGGCCGACCAGGCTGCCCAGTCTGAAAATTGAATGAGTCATTTTGAAGGGATGGGGCTGCAAAATCTTGAAAAACAATCAGTCCGAAACTGGTACGCGCTTTTTTAGTCGCCAGTCTGCCCGCTAGGGAACTTCTCTTTCAATTTCTGTTTCGCTTACTCTAATCGGACGATCTCTTATCGCCGAGAAAAAACAGACTTATGGTCTATCAAAGTTTTCGACCAATCAGCGCGGGCGCCGGACACGAGATTTTATAGGATTACTTCCCGGCAAACGGAAGAAATGACCACGTGACCATATTTACCCTACATTTGCCACTCGCGGTTTTCAGTTTCTCAGTAAAATTGAGTAGTTTTGTGTTAAGTATCAAGGCCAGAATTATTTGCATTATTCTCGTCGATGTATTAATTTTTTGAAGAAAACAACAATGCGAAACTCACGAAAATCTCTATTGGCTGGACCATGTACCGCGATATTTTCGTTTTTCTGACGCAATCGCATAGACACCAGAAGAATCCTTAGCGGCAAGAAAATCAAACCAAAAATGGGAACATTCACTTAGGGGGGCTTCGAGAGTACTCCACTTTTTCTGTTTCACAAAACATTCCGTTTGCACTAAATTTTCTATTACTGCCGCAAGTACCAACAGGAAACTTTTAAATCTAGACCCGAGATAAGTTTGTCCCCGTTTTAAAATTTGTTGTGACAATGCAATAGGACATTCTGAGTGGCTGTGAAACTCATTATGAAAGCGAGGTTAATTGCAAAGCTTTTCATATGAAAATGTTTTGTTGGCATATGATTTCACAGTAAAACTTTGCACTTAGCCTCGCTTTCATAATGATGTTCAAAGCAACTCGGAAATGGCCTATTGAGAACAAGTCCCTGCCAGTGAAACAAAATCGAAATTTTCTCCGCTGCTCAATTTCACAAAGTCACGGTGCCAGCGTAATATCCATTTTGTTGGCTTCGATCTTACGCTATCAACTGAATTTTTCATCTACCGATAAAATCTCTGGGCACTGAAAATTTGGAACTAGAAAGGAGGATCGTCGACAGGATGGAAAAAAGTCTTGCCATTGGACACGGAGATTTCGTGGAATTTCAAAAACAAAAAGGTGCCTTTCTGACTTACACAAGGGTTATTATTTGATCTTTTTTTCAAAGTTTACACTTTGTAGCCAGGACTAACCCATGACCAGGAAGCCCGGGATACCCACCACTGATGAAAAAGTAGTTTGAAATAGTACATGATGTAAGAGAAGGTTGTATTTACTCCACTTTTTTTTTACGCAAACTGAAAATCGTACCTTTTTATTGTCCTACGCTTAAACTGCGTTGGTCTTACTTTTTTTAACATTTTTATTTATTTCTATTTCCAATTTAATTACTCCACGTTTGCTACGCCAAGGAAAAAACTGTCGAAACTTCAAGCCTGTTCGCTGGTTTTGGAAAGGCAAAAATACGAAATATGACCTTATGCGCCTAGGCCACTTGTTTGAGGGTCAGTATGGTAGATAGTCGTCCCGTAACCCTTTTATTCATTTTGTGATGGTATTGCATAAAAAAAGTAAATAAGTAAAATAATGCTAATAATAAAATAAAAATAAAAAAAGTACAGTAGTAATTACTCTAAGAAAAAGTGCACAGCAGTGATAAAATAAAGTTATTTATAGCATTGAAATACAATCACTTTCTTTGTTTCCTCTTCTGAAAAGCCTCAAAAATGAAATAACCTGGTTATTTTACATGTTATTAAAGAGAAATAATATTTTATTTTGTTCACTAAGAGCACCAAACGCGGGATATCTCAAAATTATATCATTAAAAAACGTTTCCCTTATTTGCTCATGTAAATGACAGTGAAAAACAAAATGGGTTTCATTTTCTATCTCGTTTATAGAAGAACAACTTTAACCAACTCAGACACCAACCCAGCAACACTGTCCAAAGGTCGAAAAAACACTTGAAAGTGACGACGCGGATCCGATTGAACCGATGACTGTATGCAAATCAGAGAAGCAAATAACTTTAGACATAATCCGCATTTGATTCACCTGTTCAATTCACGAGGTCGCCCACAGAGCGCTTTGATTTTACTGTAAATACTACTTCTTTAGATTTGAGCCACATTCTCTCTTCGCGTGCCGGTGTAATCGGAGATCAGACTTCTCGAACAGTCATCAGACCCTTGCAGGGTAGGCCCCTTTTTCGCGGGAAATTTCCCAAAATTACCCACAAATCAATGGAATAGTCGTTGTACGCAAGCGCAGTAACACCCATAGTATTTCTCTGACGCAAAGGGTTTACTCTGATACAAACATGTCTGTCTGGTTCGTTTCATTTTCGGAAGGTTTCAGCCGTGTACAAACTGGCAGACGATGGACAAGGGTTATAGTGGCTTGAGGAGAACGTAAGCTCTTTGCATTATTGTTTTCTGAGCTTCTGTTGAGATTACAGTTAACCCTCTGTGGAATTTTTTAGGCGAAAACGTGCACATTCGAGCAAATGTCCTTGCTGCTACTCGTCCGAGGAAGAGCAGGAAAATCATGCAAGCACTAAAAAAGAGGTGTGTTGGTTTGCTCTTTACCTAACTATGATTAGACGATCGATGATGGAAAATGAGGGATTTTTGGTTCTCCTTTTGGCGAATGGCTGGGATGATAGCCAAAAACTCGAGAACAACAATTTTTGTCGATGATTTGTTGTGAAAAATCGTCCCCGGTGACCATGTGACAAGCGCGGAAGCAAGGAAAAATGGAATGATTTTCTCGAATTTTGGTGTAACGTAGCCTTTAAAAAGGACACTAATCATGATTTAAGGTAAACTAGCGTTCTGTGTGATTAAAAAAAGATTGGGGATCAAAGGAGCCATGTAAACTTTCAAAAGGGCCTTCAAGCTCGTTGTACAATTGTTGGCTTGAAGGGTTGTGCCGCATGGAATCTACAAAATGTGTTTGTTTACTATTGAACTCTTATTCATAACTTTTCCTAGGCTCCTCTTTATGTTAACTTTTCTTAATGCAGTTTACTCGATGATTTATTTATTTTATGTGGTTTAAAATGTTCATACTAGAATATTACAGCTGAGTTCGCGCAATATTTTTCCAGAATACCGCTATATCACAAACTGAAGTAGATCAAAATGAGTTTCATCCCGGTATATATTTATGCGATTGAAAAATTTCAAGAGCAAAGCTGTTCGATTTTGCAAAACAGAAAACCTGATTTATGACATTTTTGTTGTATCTTTTCGCTTTGCTGTTAAAGGCTCTATCTAGCGTGAAAGTTAATAAATGTGCAAGATTGAAACGTGTACAAATAAAATGTGTACTACGGTAGTTCTTGCCCCGGACAAGTTGAAAGCTGCCAATCGAAGCGAAGTCGTGTCGCATGTAATCGTATGTCTAATTTTAAATTGGACGTCATTTCGTTGGTATCCAGGCTGAAAATGCTTTTCTTCATGTTGTTTGCTTTCACACGTTTAAGCCGTAAAACTCATAGCTTTTCCGAAAACTTCTTTTGGTGAAATGATATTCCTCGGATATTTCGCCGCACTTCACGACAGAAAGTCTCCTGAGTGTAGTTTATCGCCCGAAATGAGGACATTTCACTGCTCAGCTCGATCTGTATTGTTACTCGAGAACGTCAAGCTTTCGGTGCAGTTAATAGAATTATCCTTGCTGGTCTTTCAAAACTTTATCAGGAAAAAGTCATTTGAGAGGTGTAAAATTGTTTTATAACTTAACTTATTTTTATGTTTAAATAGCTTCATCTGCATTTCTCATCTCATCTTTAATTTTTGTCCAAAATCAGTTTTTACATATAAACTTAATGTGTGTTAAGGCTTCCATTGCTGTTATAGCAGAGCCAAAACTTATAAGGTTGACACATTTAGGAATGATTTTGGTATTCCAAATGTGAGTTAAATTGACTTAGCTCAGGTTTTGATCAGCTGAGTGTTTGTACGTGTAAAACAAAAGAATTATTCTGACATCGAGCTGCCTTAGGCGAGTCTGGTTTGTAGCTAGGTTAATAGCCTTATTTTCATGTTGACAACTTTCCCAAGAAATCTGGCTCCCACCCGGCCAACACAGAGCACACTCCAGATGTCCAGTTTTCTCTTCGGCAAATAAATAATAACTGTCCTTTTCCATGTGCTGGTGTCACGCGATATTTGTTTGTTTCAGACAAGTCTGCTCCCTTATGGTAACCTTTCTTTTGGAGAGTAAAATTTTCCAGCAATATTATCAGAACACATGTGTATGAATGTGTATGACTAAAATTTTCAGTACTGTACAGAAAAGTTGAGTCAATCTTGTTTTTAACAGTGTCATTTCGGGACATGTTATATAAGCTGTCTACACATGTAAGGGATATAACTTTTAAACTTTAACAACTTAATTGGGTGACACATTGTTTAAAAAAAAATTATAAACATATACATGGTATGGCAGTTAAGAGAGGGGGCGGGACGTCTAAAAAGGAAAGACAGGAATAGGACACATAGACCCATGCATGGTGCCATCCAAGGGGGGTATGAAAGGAAAATAATAAGAAAAAGAGAAAAAATGTAAGCTGCATAAAAATCAAACAATGGTTTGGAGCAATGGACCACATACAGACCAGGTCTACATTGTAAACTGAAGTTTAAAGGCACTTATAAATATTCATAAAAAAAGGTTTAATGGAACCAGGAGTAGTAAAACTACAAGGGAGAACTGTATTGCATACAGTGTTCAACTGTGTTCCAAAGTTTCACAATACAGACAAAATACGGGGCTTGAAAAGTACAGGCCAGAACTGTAAGGTAAAACCCAACTTACTAGCCGCGACGTGTACGTGGGTGATTACTAAAGGTTACACAATTTCAAATGTCCAATTTATCGCAATAGCTATATTACAAAAAAAAAAGATTTAGCAAGACTTCAAATCACAAAAACATTGATGAAAAGGATCAGAAGAAATGCTTTTAGCTAAGCATCTGTTTACATGGAGGCTGGGTGAACTCGGACTACCCTGGGCCGGCTAATTTTTGATACATAATTTTTATTTCCTTACAAAATGCTTTGAAGTGTTTACGTGCTAAACAGAGTCACTTGCTCATCTGAGCTACCCTGTCTGCTTGCTTTTGTCACCAAACTAGGAGAGCTACGTGTATCTTTTGTTTATGTAAATGGTCATGGAGAGCTATCTTTTTTGTCCCCTTAGAACTTTTCCGTACAAAACAAAAATGTGTTTGCCATATAGCAACAATGCTAGTGGGTTAGTGCACTGAAATTATGGTTATCCTGTCAAATTCTGTCAATATTTTCTGCGAAGACACAAAGTTACAATTAAATTTTGATATTTAAGCATTTAAACCAAGTTTGTCTTGCAAAGGAGCCAAATTTTAAAAAGTTTTTGCCCACTTGTTTAAAACAACATTGTTGATCTTTTGTTTGAATCACAATGAAGACCGACCTTACATAGCTCACGGTTTTAACTTCAGGAAAGAAAGAGTTAACTCTGTTTCTGTTGATTGTTACGTTGCAGAAAATAAAAGATGGCAATCAGGACAATGGAAAACAACGATCAAGCTCGTAAGTTTAAAGTGAAATTAATTGCCTCTCTGGGTGAAAATGATTTTTAATAAAAATATGTTTGTAGCTGCATATAGGTAAAAACAGATAAAAGTTGATGTTAAATTGATTTCAAGCCTTGGCAACCTTCAGTGCACTGGTACAACTGCCTGTAACTTTATGGAATTTAATTTTTTTTAATGGTAAGGTGACCAGTTCTTTTTTATGTTGACTATAATATCTACTTTTTTCTTTTATTTTCATTTTTTCACCCAGTAAAAAGCTTTCACCTCTTATTGGTCACAGAACAATCTAAATATTCCAGAAAAAACTTCTTAGTGTTCACGATTTCTTAGTTTCCCTGTCAAACTCCATGTGGTAATTTGTTTTTCGTTTGATTTTAATTGTTTAATAATATCTACTT
This sequence comes from Pavona decussata, assembly GCF_977016875.1. Lineage (NCBI taxonomy): Eukaryota > Metazoa > Cnidaria > Anthozoa > Scleractinia > Agariciidae > Pavona > Pavona decussata. The sequence continues at coordinate 2,309,870 of NW_028145572.1, forward strand.
TTTTCTTTTATTTTCATTTTTTCACCCAGTAAAAAGCTTTCACCTCTTATTGGTCACAGAACAATCTAAATATTCCAGAAAAAACTTCTTAGTGTTCACGATTTCTTAGTTTCCCTGTCAAACTCCATGTGGTAATTTGTTTTTCGTTTGATTTTAATTGTTTAATAGGAGGAAAAGAAGACTTGCAAGTGATGATGATGACGACAAAGATGTTGCTAGTAGGCCAGCTGAGACAGTTGATGAAAACCAGAACAGTAAAAAACCTCAGAAAACATTGCTGTCAGAGAGACCCCAGAAAAATGGGTCAAAAAGAAAAACCACAGCTTCAAAACAGGAATATGCTAAAAATGCTCTAGATGGTGTTGAGGAGTCAGAGCAAGACGGTAAACAGAACAGCAAGGTTGGAAGAGTTGCCTCCAAAAATAAAAATAGAGTTGGTGTGTCTACATTTAGCAATAGAGACAAGAGAGTGGAAGGAGCCAATTTGATTGACGCATCATCTACTGAAAGTAAATCAAAATCCAAAAAGGCAGAAAAGAAGAATGCGAATTCAGAATTTAAAAATGATGCTGAAGATGCTGACAAGAATGAACAAGAACTTCAAAAGAAATCTTTGAACAGTAAGAAAAATAATGCTAAGGTGAAGACATCAACTTCTCTTCGAAATAAAGGAACTCGGAAACAAAACAATAAAGATGGTGGCGATAATGGCTCAGTTGAAAAATGGAGATCATTAAGTGATAGTAAAAAACCTGACGCGGCTAAAGTCAGTAATGCAGAAAATGACAAACGGAACAAAGGTAGAGGTAAACCCAGTAAATCAAGAGGCGCTGCCAGTGGATCGTCATGGGAACCCAATAAAGGGAAAGAAATTATTCCACTTAAAAGCAACAAACATCCGAAGATTTATGCAAACAGTGGTAGTCATACCAAAAGGAAGGTTGAAGTGTTTGATCATTTATTTTGTGAAATGAAAAAGTGCCCAGGGTTTAGTAAAATAACAGTTTCTTCTGCTGCAGAAATGCTCCTGAAATTAACAGCTGATACGATTAAAGGCATTCTCCATGGCCCATCATCTCAGAAGTCCAAAACAGGTCTGGGTCAGGATAAACTGGCTAGTGGTAATTTGCCGCCATCTTCATCAAAGGCAACAACTTCCTGCACTTTGAGTGAGCCAAAGAGGAGACGTACACAATCTGAGAAGTCTTCGCTGGTGACTTCCAGAAGTACTGGTACTAGCTGTCTCTCTTCTCCAAGGAAGATGACATCTGGGAAGGCTGAAGAAGCAAAGTTGTCGCAGGCTGCTGAAGCTCTTGTTAGCTTCCGTGCTAATCCCACCATTTTGCTACAGGAGAAAACAGAGTCATTCGATAACAATGCAAGAAAGAAATCCAACACATCGCAGAGCTCTGCAAGTAAAGAGACACATTTTTCTGTTGCCGAAGCACCAATGCAAAGTGTGACAGCTACAAATGAAGAAGTGAGAGTGTCCCAGACCTCTGACAGTTTTTATGTAAATGCTCCTTCACAGAATCAGGTTACTTCTCAGCCTCAATCCAATCTCCTTTTTCAAGGAGCAATGCACCAGCCTGTGAGATTTCCCACAAACATTGAAGCAAACTTAAAACAAGTAGCGACAGTTCAGCAAACTCTGATGAATCTGAATCAGTTAGCTTCACAGTTAAACTCAGCCCCTGTAGCTGGCCCCAGAGTTAGTGCCCCAGTTTCTGAGAATCTCTCAACTTCTGTTATGAGCTCTATAATGATGAATCCAGTAGGAGTACAGAATATTCAGGCCTTATTCTGTCAACCAACACAGCCTTCAAATATCCAAACATCAGTAGCAGCACAGACGCCAGTTCCACCCCTCGCAGCAAGTGGCAACAATCAACAGCTGCGGCCACAACAGCCACTTAAAGGAATGGAAGACGTTGTTAGCTGTGTTGGCTCACGATCAGCTACTAATTTGTTGTGGAACATCAAACCAGCTACTGCACCTGTAGTCTACCTGACCAGTCCACAGACACTTAGTGGCGTCAGAGCAAGGAACATAATACCTCAGAGTGATAGTCGTGTACCATTCACTCCAGGTGTTGCAAAGGTACAATCAGTGGGAATACCAAAGACCTCGCTGAGCTCAGCAAGTACAAGTGTACTTACTCTTGGAAAAGTAACCTTGGTTAACCAGACTGCTCCTCTCTCTACTGCTAATGTCACTGCTCAAAGGCCAATACTCCCTCGTGAGCAGAGGTTGCCGTCTCTTTTCCCCAGTGTGTCACAGAGTGCTTCACTGCTTCCTGCAACAACAGTTGGGATCCCAGTTCCTCACAATGTTCCACCAGTCCGTGTCGGAAGCATGCCTGTCCAGTTTAGTAGCTTGGGTGTGACTTCTCCCCTCAATACAAGACAAACGCCTGTCAGTACTGTTGTCACGCAAGCACCTGTCACACAAGCACCTGTCATGCAAGCGGCTTGTGTTACCACAGGACAACTTACCGCTGTGAGTTCTCCAGTTTTGACACCTGTGAGTGCAAAACAAGCTGTGAAGAAGTTTGTTCACCAGAGAACAAAATCTGCAGAGCTGAAACAAAGTAGCAGTCTGAGCAATTTAATGCCGAATGAGTGTGCACCTTCCACTGTCGTTTCTGGGAGACCAGAGCCAACCATGATCACAGCTCCTTCTCTCCAGGAAGGTCAGTCCCCTGATCAGTCAAAAAAGCAGACTGTTTCTAACCTGTCTGAGTTTAACTTGGAGCAGGCTGCATCAGCCCTTCTTAGTATTAGTACACAGGAATCCTTGGACACTGCTAATACTGTACAGCAAGTGGCTGGAGAAGGTGAAGACTCCTTGGATGAGCATGATGATGAGGTTGTGTTTACTAGCAAGGGTGTGTTTCGTGTTGGAGATGTGGATGTAGACCCAAAGTACAACAGAATTGGTAGAGGTAAGAATTTTATTGGAACATCATTGCCTTACAGAAGAAATCAGCTTCTTCTACATACACAGCATGGTGTCAAACATTCTTAAGCAGTCAAATGTTGATAAAATTGAGGTTGAAGTTGAAAGGAACACAGTGGTTCAAATATACATCAAACAATATTCGTATAAGAATTCAATTCAATTCAATTCAATTCAATTTTATTTACACTGATTACAACGAAATACAATATACAGTCGAACCTGTATTAAGCGGCACCGTATTAAGCGGTCACCCTCTATTAAGCGGTCAGTTGTCAAAGTCCCGAAAATTACTTCCCTTATTTACTGTAATTCTGACCTGTATTAAACGGTCACCTCTATTAAGCGGTCGCGGTCACCCTATACTAAGTCCCAGCGAGCTGTTTCTATTGTCTTGACCTGTTTTAAACGGTCACCGTGTGAATGGATATCACTTAAATATGGTAACAAATAGCGTGCCAGGCAATTGAACTTCTAATGAGCTGCACAATCGTGGCGTTAATGTTTTACTAGTCTGTTTCAATACCATGCTCTCCTTTGACATACCATTTTACCGCCGAACTTTCTTAACCAAGCAAGTGATGTATAATTTCTGTGCAACCTGTATTAAGCGGTCAACCTGTATTAAGCGGTCACTTAGCCATTCCCCGAGGGTGACCGCTTAATACAGGTTTGACTGTATTTTACAGTAAGAAAAAAAATTAACTGTACAAAGCAATTTACTTAATGATTTTACTTTCTACGGAAGAAGTGCGTAGTGGCCAAAGGAGCAAGGCTTTCGTGTTGGCCACTACCTCTGTGCAGTTAAATAAAATAGGGGGAAGAAGGATTTATAATACTGTTGAAGAGCTCTGCTAGTTAAATTAATACTTTATTACATTCCACAAATGGCTTATACCATTTTCAAAGAAGGTTTAGGGGCTAAGGTATCTCATTTGGAAAGTTAGCCGAGATTCCTATTTTCTTTCCTGCAGCTCTTGCTTTCTTTTTTTTTTTTTTTTTTTTTTTCAAAATGCTGAATAAGTCTTCCCATTTAAGAGCTCTTTTTCTGTTTGACACTCTTAATGTCACAGGTGAGGTCAAAGTACAATCTCTTAATATGTGAATTTTTTCATTGTCAATTCTCATACATGCCCATGATCATGTAATATATTCACTGTTACCGGTAATAAGAATTTATAAGATTATTATTGTTTTAACTTTAACATTCATGTAGCAACCAAGTCAAATATTTTAATTTCATCATGACCTCAACAAAGTGTGAAAGGCTTACACTGAGATAATTTACAGTTCTTTTTTCTTATAGCAGTTCAATTGTCAATTTTTCAACTTTTTAAACAACGCCTCTTCAGTTGTAGAACATGTGATGTGGTCCCAAGCCTTCTTGTTACTACATACGGCTTCTGGGTACATTGAGTTAATATCAAAACATGAACTAAAAAGTACCTCTCTCTTTTCTCAGAGGGTTATACTTGTGGGAAATGTGGAAAGATCTTCACCTCTCTCAGCTATCTCGCACGACATATAAAGCGTGTGTGCCCAGACATGAGTTGCCGTAAATGGAAATGTACCATGTGTGACAAAGCATTCCGCCATCCATTTGGACTCCAGCAACATGTTTACACTCATACAGGAGAGAGACCACACAAGTGTTCTCAGTGCCCAAAGGCATTCTACAGTTCAAACGATTTGAGAAGGCACAGTAGAATACATTCTGGTAGGTATTTTTATAACACATGGAGAGGATAGGATTCTTAATCATTGTCACAAAATTGATCTAGGCTGGATGTACAGACATGCATGGTTTGAATGGTCGATGTATGCTGAGGTGCTCATTTTCATGCATGACATGATTTATCTGTTCAGGAGTTAACATCTCAGAGCTGGTTTCTGTTGAGTGCCAAAAGTAAAATTTACACTTGTTAAAAAGACACTTGGTGATGGTGCCTTTTTGGCTGAGGCACCAAAACTGTGGAACAGTTTGGCCATTAATATTTGTGAGGAAAACTCTAACAGTTTTAAAACTTAATGCATCTTTTTTAAATTAGCTTTTTATTAGATTCATATAGACATTTTGTGAACTTTTTATTATATAGTTTTAACTTTTGATATTTTTTTGTTAGATTTATATGTACTTATATGTGATGCATATTTGGTCATATGCATTAACATACGTTAACTTGCACAATAAAAGTATTAAATTATTATTATAATAACTTTTATTTTGCTTTTACTAAACTCTGTGATTGTTTCTTTTTTGGCTCTGTTGTAGGTGAACGTCCTTACCACTGTAAACATTGTGACAAAAGTTTTGCCACAACAATATCTTTGAAGACACACACGTACATCCATACCGGAGAAAAGCCACACAAGTGCCCCCACTGTCCCAAGACATTTGCGACATCAAGTAAACTTGGACGGCACATTGTAACACATTCAGAGCAACGCCCATTTACTTGTGATCACTGTCCAAAGTCTTTCAACAGATCAGGTGAGGTGTTATACAGCTGTAGCGGGGTCAAAATAATAGACATGAAAACATGAAAACATATATTTGAACTGTGGGTGAAAGATTAAAATTAAAAGAAGAAAGACTCTTGCACTTCCTTCACAGGTATATTAGGAACTCACAATATGACAACCCCCCAGTTGGGTTGATACTCAGTTGGTAGAGCACTGTGCCGGCATCGCAGAGGTCATGGGTTGGAATCCCGCTCATGCCTGAATTATTATTATGCTTTCTTTTCACGGTTGCTTAGGTTGCCTAAATAACTAGAGGGTCGTTCTTTTATTTAGACGTTAAATAAGTTAAAGAATTAAAAAATTGCTTCAATCTGCAGTATGGTCAAACCTTATTGAGCAACTACCTCTCATAAGCTACTACCTTTTGTAAGTGATCTCATAAGCAACTAATGAAAATTACTAGTGGACAAATGAACAAACAGACATCCGCTAAAGAGGAGAAAAGACTTTTAAAAATTTTGGAATGTTGTATAAATTTTTGCTTTTTATTTGAAGTAATTTTATTCATGTGTTCATCCACTTGAAATGTTTACCTCTTTGGAGGGATGATTAACATCCAAATTTCTATTTTAGGCGATTTGCGTCGGCATAATATGCACGTGCATGAATGCCGTGACAAACCATTTGAGTTTGAAGACTGTAGCACACCACTGAATACCTCAAGTGATGTGAGTGGAGACATTCCCAAAGGTCAGGGCAGTGTCTCAGGGCAAAGGTTTCTTTGTTCGGTTTGTGGGGAGATGTTTGACTCGTCCAGCAATCTGAGAGGACATTTGCTTTCCCATGATCCTCCGGAGTCCCCTGCATACGATGGAACCATGTCAAATCCTGTTGCACCCAGAACATCCAATCAAGGATTGCATCATTTGGACGAAAGCACAGAATCAGCGAGTGGTGATAGTAATTAGATAAGTGCAATAGTCCCTTTTTGTGGGTTTTTATTCCACACTAAGTGTACACCACAGCCCAGTTAATCAAAAGCAGAAAGCACTAATTCAGGTAAACAACGACTTTATTTCTTACAATTTCAAAAGCTCACTTTATAGGTAATGAGAAGTCAGAGTCAACATGGGAGGAGTGGCAGTGTAGTGGTTAGTGGTTCTGGTGTATGAGTGGACTTTCAGATGAATCAGGCTCCGTTAGGTTGGTCTCTCCATTGCAGTGTTGTTTCCCTAGACAAGAACCGATCTTTTAAGTTGCATCTCTCTGCTAAATTGTGTAACTGGGTACTACTGGGGAATTAGCCCTACAAAAATGCAGGTTAAGTTGTGGGTGAGTGGGCCACCTACACCTGGCCCCAGTTGTTCAAAAAGCAGATAACTTTATCCCGCAGATAAGTTGCTATCTAGCGGATAAAATGTATTAGTTGGAGTACATTTTATCAGCCGTATAATGATTTATCCACTGGATCGAGTTATCCGCTCTTTGAACAACCGGGGCCAGAAGTGCAACTGTACCAATGACTTTACTTGAAGATTAGTTACCTGACAGGTATCAATTTTGAAACTTATCCTGGATTAGTGTATTCTTACTTTGGACATCCAAACTCAGGAACAAAATATATTAGGATTGTCATTATTATGCCTGTGTGTATAAGCTTTTTTTGTGATAATTTTCTTTATAAAGGGTGATGTGAGGCTGTGCTGGCTAGTGCTTTAAGATTTAGGTGAAGGTTAAGCAGTGTTATTTTGTTCTTTTGGAAAAAGTTGTGATATTATTTGTTGCTAAATTTTCACAATACAGTAAATTATTTGTTTACTCAGCTTATAAAATCATTAATTTTCTAAATTTATTGATAGCCTGCGAGCGGGCTCCCACATATTAGTACGATTTTTTCTGATGACTGTAGGTACATTTTTTGATTTAAAGAATTATTATTTTTGCATGTTGCCGCATTGCTGTTGTGCAGTGAGATATGTGTGTTATCTCCTTTTGGAGAGTTTTTTATGCTTTAATGTAAATTTAAATATTCTTAGAATATTGCTATATGGTATTAAGGTAGCCACCAATGTGGCATTAGAGAAGTAGGGGAATTTTACCACCAGTGTAAATAATTATTAATTTCTGATAGAGTGGTTTTAAACTGGAGGGTTTTGTGCAAAGTCAGAAAATGCTCCAAAGTTGCCTAGTTTTGGTGTGTTAAATGTGCGTCCATATTTGCTTTTTGCCTAGAGGCTGAATTTCAGTTCAAAGAATATGATCACATGAAACACAGTCAGTCCACGTCACGCGTGGCAGTATTTCTGAGAATGAAATGAACATTCGAATTCCTCTTTGTAATGTCCGGCATTTGAATGGAATGTTGAACATTTCTCTGGAAATCTTTCCGAAAAAGACGCATTAGCTGAAAAAAAGATTCAAAATACTCGGGAAACAATTGTTATTCTTGAAATACTTAATGCTGTAAATTATGCAAAGAAACATTCATAGCTTTATACCGTCAATAAACTAGGGAAATTTCTATGGGAACTCTGAAATTTTTCAAAAAGGCTGGTCATGCGTGACGTGGATTGACTGTAAGCAGAGGCAAACTTCCCAGTAAATTATCGTTTGCACGATAAATTTAATACCTTGTAAGGTTTAGTGTACAAAATCTACGGTGTAGGCTAAAATACTGAGCAATTTTGACTTTTTAGCCAAAAAAGAGATAGATACACCTCTTTTGTACAAAGCCCTTCAATATTTGAGTGTCGCAAATAATTTTGGGTTTGCTTTGGTTTTGATTTAATACTTCGCTGTGATTGGCTTGGAAAATTTACACCACTCTATCAACCAATGAGAAGCAAAACCAAAACCAATCGTGACCTGCTCCCACGTGTTTTCCCGCGCTTGGCCCCGTTACATATATTTGCTTCAAACTCTGATTGGTCCATTGTGTTGTGTATGTCTGTTGTGATTGGTTAGAATAATTTGTTTGGTTTGGTTTTACAACGCTCAAATGAAAACTGCTCTAAAGCCAAACAAGTACAATACTGTTGCTATGCTTACTTTTCCCATGCGTTGCGTGGTCCCTGTAGTCAACTGAGTTTTGTGGGAATGAGTGTTATTGAATAGCAAATAATCCCAGTCGGTGAAATCTTGTTTCAGCAGAGGCTAAACGTGACATGCTGAACTTATTTTGAATCATAACATTGTAAGATTTGGTTTGATCACAAACGAAATTATTTTCTTAGAGTCCTTTAGAAAGCTTTGCTGTATTTCACACCATTGCAAACCAAACGGTGGATGTGGTGTCAGGCTTTCCATCTTGCTACCATGGCATGGGATAGGTAAACAGTTGCAGCATTTTTTTGTTTGTTTGTTCCCACAATTTTTGCAGGTTTTTTTCTTTCAGAAGTCAATGTTGTTGAATATTTTTCGTACGTTGCATTGTTTCTACTGAAATACATGTGATAGTTCTAAAACGAATTGAGATTACTTTGTTTTTACCACAAAGATTAAGCTAGGCAAACCTTTATGATGGCTGGCCATACATTTGTTTCAATGAAAGTACTTGAAAGTTGACTTTGCTCATCTGTTGGTTTCTCTTACAAACCATACGTTTTGAGCTTTATGAATAAGAAACATTTTTTTAGTTTGTAGTAGTCTCTTTGTCGTGTTAAATAATGAATTTGCCAAACAGACTTGATATATTTCACGTTTATGTACTGTTTTATAGCCGAAATCAAGTATCACAAAGTTTATAGCTCTTTCTGTAACGTTGAAAAATACTTTAATGTCCGTTTTACTTTGTAAGGTCTCCTGCTTAAACAGTTTATTGTTCTGTGTTCATTGTTGAGCTTTCTTTTTGTTCTTTTATTTTAAATTTCAAAGCCAAAAATTAATGGTAACCAAACTATAATTACGGTGATTTTTAGTGAAACACAAACTTAAAAGTTCAGAACTAAACCAACAGTTCCTTTTTGGCTGCCGTCAATTAAAATTGAGAATCAAGTTCACCAACACAAGTGCTTCACACTGGCTGCTTGGGAAGTGTTTACGATGCGCAAACGCCGCGAGCGGCCGCTAATTTCACCAATATGTTAAATTGGAAACATTAGGCACTCAACAAATCGTACGTTGACGTTCGATGGCGAGTTCTAGCTAGTTCAGGCTCGGCACCGTGCTCAATGAGTCATGGTATATACGGCCACCAAAAAAAGTTTCGCTCTCGTGACTCGCTCTCGCTCTAAATGAAATCGTTATAAAGTTTTGAACTTCGAGTGCGTATGCCATTAAAAATTACCATTTTGTGGTAGATAATTACACTGTAATTTTCCCTGTGTACATAAAATTTAAGAGAGAGAGAGAGAGAGAGCACAACAAATCAAATTCAATAGAAAGTACATAAAAGAACAATCTTACATGTGGTAGTTTTGCACCATGTACATTCTTGATATGAAAATAAATAGTTTCAGTAAAATATGAAGTTAATGAACTAAAGCTTCGCGAATGTTGTATAAATTGCACAACTAAGTAAATTTGTAAACGCCAGAAAGTCGTGTAATTAATATATACACTGTAAGTTGCTCTTTAGTGTTATCAATTTTTTTATCTTGAGAGTGTTTCAGTTAATTCTAATGGTAGCAGCGTGCTGAAAGTCAACTTTTGCTTTGAGTGGTTGTAAAGAAATAAAATAATGAAAGTCAAAGTATTGGTTCTGACTGGCTAAGGTCTTTGGAAAACCAGCAAAAGTTAAAGTAGTGACGTGCTAAGAAATTGCACGTGCGCCTGTAAACTAGCTTGCCACGCAGTCGTATATTACCCTCCTTCTTCCCCAAAGGAGGAGGCTAATACGACTGGCCTGAAAACGACTGCGTGGGAGGCTACCTTCAAACAGGCAAATTGCTAGCCTGGGCCCAGTTGTTCAAAGCACGATTAAGCTAATCTTGGATTAACAACAACTTTGGTTCGAGTTTAATTACACAACAGTAAAGATTTTTCAAAAAGATTTTTGTCCCTCAGTTTTGGCGTTGACTTTTCTTTACCACTAGCTTAACATTAGAGTTTAAAAAGAATTTTAACGATCGAGCAGAAAACCTCGGTTAACTTTTAATCGTGGATTAACGTTAATCGGCTTTCGAGCAACCGGGCCCTGATTAGCAAATGTTTGAATTCTTTCGGGGGGCAAGAGGAGTCCACGTTAAGAGATAATGCCGTTGTTTGTTTGTTTGTTTTTTTGCACGCCACGATTTGATTGTCTGACAGTACCGGAACGCAAATCGTACTCGTATGTTGACATCGAGTTTGATGTTCAATTTTGGTTGACATGGCGGTTTCTTTGCGAGTGTCGCTTGTCTGCTCTAACCTATTCAGTCCCAGTATCATCATGTATATTCTCCTCAATGCCCTCCATGTATTTCTTATGAAACTAGTTGGGAGAATTTGTGTAAACATCAAAAACATCTAATCTTTGGTGATCATTTCCTCTAACTTCATAACCTGCATTTTTCATCAACACTTAGACTTTTGTCGCTACTGGGGCTCGATACTCTGGGGCCTACAAATTGTTACAGCTTCTCCATCTGATGACAATACGCAATTCACTTGACTTTAATAATGACTTGTGCTCAGTAGTCCCAAGTTTTTTTTCTGTCTTTTTTATTTATTTATTTATTTTTTTTTTACAAATTCAAAATCATTACTTTCTCTAGTTTTAACGAATGTTTGGTTTATCAACAGAGTTGATAACATCGCAGAGGTCATGGGTCCTACCCCGTTCAAGCCCGAATTTTTTTCAGGCTTTGTTTTCGCAACTGTTTAAGTTGCGTAAATAACTACGGGGATCTTTCTTCTTTTTAATATTTCACCCGCAGTTCAAATATGTTTCAATATTCATATTTATTACACCCATTTTGAAATCACTGGTGATCCTTGCAATCTGATTGGCTCTCAACAGTGCAATTTATCCCAAATTGTACCATTTTTTGCTCTAAATCGCATCCTTTCTTTAGCCCATCAAAATGGAAATGAAGTAACAAAAATATAATATTAATATTGACAATGATACTCTGTGATTTCAAAATAGGTGTAATAAAGTGGTAATTGAACTTTGTGTCGTGCAATTTTGGTCTGAAATCATACTTGTGATTTCAAATCAAACCCGCGCTGCGCGCTCGTTTGATTTTGAAATCGCGCGTATGATTTCAGACCAAATTGCACTCCACTCAATTCAATTACCATTATTAATTTAGAGTTGATAACTAAAAGTAAATTGGCCACTTTGCTCTGACAAAGCATTCGAATCTCTTTACGGTGGCCAATTTACCTTTAGTCATAAACTCTGTTGATAAACCAGTTGTTCTACTTCCCATCGACGCAGCACCACAGTTTCTTAGAAACATCCGGCATTTCTCCAGTTTAGTTACATATGGCTGTTGATACTTCAATAGAACGGAGAATTGTTGGTAGCCTGGAAACTACCTCGGGTGAAACTTGACAGTATCGATATCGATTTAAATCACTAAATATCTTAGGGGCTGTTTACATGGAGGGAGGAAGATCCTAGCACTAGGAAGATCCTAGAGGGCGGATCATCCTAGCGCCATATGTTTTGTCTATTCAGCGCTAGGATCTTCCAAGAGATAGGAACTTCCTAGCTGAGAGATAGGAAGATCCTAGCACCATGTAAACTACTTTCGCTCGGAAGATCCTAGTACTAGGGACAAAAAAAAACAAACAAACATGGCGGAAGCCGGGCGTTCAACTGCTCAAGGCCGACAGTTATTCTTCTTTTTCCTTCTCCACTTGGTAACAACTTCGGCCGAAATTTCCGCATGTAAAGCAAACGAAAAGTTTTGCCGCCTTCTCGGAAATTCCTAGTGCTAGGATCTTCCTCCCTCCATGTAAACAGCCCCTTACTCGTAACGGATCGACTTGTAAAAGTGGTATCGGCGCTCCCCTTTCGGGTGGAATAAAGGTACAGTGTATATACTTGGGACTTTCGTGCAGGTGATCGAGCGGCACTGGAAACAGAAAGGAGAAGAGAAGGACAAGAAACGAGACGAGAGCGATTGTACATCATTGTGTCGTTATAATTAAACACTAATGTTAGTTTCATTTTAAATGTGTTCTGTTTATACCCTGAACAAAGTTGTCCCATGGATCATGTTTGGAAGTATTGCAGGTTGGCAGCAGCAAACGCAAATTGCCGTGTTACATACAGTTCTTCGTCGAAGTCCTTTTCGATATTAAACCTTTCCTCTCAAGTCGTTTGCGAGCCGGCAGCGAAAACTAAGTTACAACTACTGAACTGCACGCAGTTAACTGTGCAGTTCTTGGTGGAGAAGGAAGCCATCAATTCCGAGGAAACATTCGCACTTGTGCTACTGCTGCTTGATGTCTTGACGGCCTCTCCAAAGTCCCAAATCCTCACACTATTGTCCAGAGCTCCCGAAGCCAGCAGCGTCCCGTCTGCGCTGAAAGCGAGGCTGTACACAGTATCCGTGTGCCCGCGGAGCTCTTTAACTATGCTTCCAGCGGACAAGTTCCACAAAACAATGCGTCGGTCTTCTCCAGCAGACACGAGGTACTGGCCGTCAGGTGAAATTGCCAAATCGTAAACTGAACCCTATAAACAACAATGAACGATATTTGTTAAGGGAAATTTTGAAGATCTATAGGTTTCCCCTTCTAGGGGTTGGAGGCTGGTTAAGGTAACAGATTAAACCTGCGGTATTGATCAGCATAACAAGAGAGTTATACAACAGAGTCCCATCATACCAACAGCCAAAAGCGGCATGAGCAAAAAAGAACTCCAAGCGCACACATGTAACTAGACAGCAAGCAGTCCCTTTCTGGATAGTCGAGAAGTGGCGCGAAATAGCCGAGCGCGAAAAACTGGAGCGAACGAGCTGTGAGTGCACCCTCACGACTAACCAGAAAAGGACTGCTTGCAGTCTAACATATAACCGACGGAAAGCGCGGAGAAAATCGTGTGTGGCAACCGCGGGAAAGTACGTAAACGCGTAACAACATGGACAGGTGAAAGCCGTGCTTCATACCTTGTGTCCAGTGAAGAGTCTGACGCAGTTTCCCGATTGCAAGTCCCATAGTCGACAGGTTCGATCCGAAGAAGCGGTGGCGAGGTAAGTACAATTGTGATGAAATTTGACGCACTGAAAGAACAAGGGTAAGCGTAAAAAAATTCGTCGAGTAACTTAAGCTAAAAGTCTATCTTTGACCTGAGTTGCATAGGTATACTTTATAAACAAGCCAGTTATTTTGGGGCAGTTAGCAGTATAAATCAATCTTTAATTTGCGGCATGAGCATTTCACTAAAGCCACGTGTGGGAAAACATGTAACCGATGAAAACAAGTAGCCCGTTCAGCATCACAGGAGTCAAAAACACTTTTAATCCTTAACAAGCACGGAAAAAAAAAGGTGAACGACATCAAGCGCTGGAGACTAATACGACACGAAACATGGGAGATGGGATCAGTACAATTACATTAATATTTTACACCTTTAAGCCCTGACAGTGATCAGCATCAAATTTCTCCTTGTAATACCAATGCTTATTCAACCCCTTAGGTCAATAACTTCTCCTCGGTGCTTTTATAAGATAAGTATGGGGACAAGATAGGAGAATTTGGTCTTCGATATTAGGGGTTTAAAGGAGAAAGCCGTTAGAAAAGCATTTTCACTTACATCAACATCTTGAAGGTGTCCTGCAAATATTCTCAATGGAAAAGAATACTCGAAATTCCAAAGTCTAGCCGTGCGATCCTGGGATCCAGTGGCAAAGTAGAGACATTGTGGACTGATGTCCAGTCCCCAAACGGGAAAGTTATGCCCTTTGTATGCAACCACGTTAGTGTACGAATGAAGGCTCCATAATCGGACTGACAGAAAGCAAACAGAGAGGAAAATCGGCATCAATACATTAACCAACCAACTTAGGCTCTGTTTACAAGGAGGGAGGAAGATACTAGCACTAGGAAGATCCTAGAAGGGGAAATAACTTTCGTTTGGTTTACAGGTAGAAATTTCGGTCAAGGTGGTTACCAAGTGGAGAAGGAAAAGAAAAAAAAAATTGTCGGCCTTTAGCAGCTAACGCCCGGTCGCCGCCATGTTTGTTTTTAGTCCTTCCAAGCGAAGGTAGTTTACATGGCGCTAGGATCTTCCTAGCGCTAAGATCTTCCTATCTCTCAGCTAGGAAGATCCTTTGGCTAGAAAGATTCTTACATTAGGGCCAAATGCAACCTTTTGCATGTAAAATGAATACAGAAAACATATGACGCTAGGATGATCCGCCTTCTACAACCTTTCTAGTACTTGGATTTTCCTCCCTCCATGTAAACAGCCCTCAGGCAGTTTACAGTAGCAAAGCAAATTCAGGGAGCGGCTAATATACTGGCGCTACACCAATGGGTGAAGAGCCGTGGGGAAAGCGAAAAAAAATGACTATTCAAATGACTTTGAATAGTCTACATACTAAAAGTATCAGGTATTCATGTCTTCGTCGGACTTTGAAGTTCCTTACGACACGCCACAAAACTGCAGCATATTTCCTCGTGACTTTACTCGTGGGCAACACTTCAACTCATAAAATGGAAATTTGCGACAAAACGGCCGACCCCCGTATACTACGCTCGGTACAAAATTTCCAGTGGGTCAAACGAAAATTCTGGGCATTTAGGCAAAATCAGCCGATTTTGCCATTTACTATGTAAAAAATCAAATATATTCCTCGTTTCCTTCAAATCTTGTTTTGGCCTAGGTTACTGCTTTGTTGTCAAGAGGGGGGGGGGGGGGGGTGGGGCTGGATAACAAACCCCGAAAAAGGCGGGGAGAGGGGGCCCGCGAAAAAGCTTTACACCATATTCCTTTTACAACGTTGTTCCAGACTACACCGTCGCACGCGTGAAAGCAGTAACTAACCTCTGTAGTCATATTAAACGAGGTGAACACTTTTCAGCTTGGATTACCTAACCATACTCATCCAGCGTAAAGCCAATGAACTTCTCTTAGACATTTTAACGAGCCAAAATACAAAGGACGTTGAATAACCAAAAGCAACTTACATAGCATAAAAATAGCATAAGGTTAACATTTCCAACTCCTAATTCGAAGTGGATAGTGTCCTCAAATTGTACTCTGTGCTAAATGCCGTTGAAATCTAAATAAATTGAATTTATTTCGCTTGTTCTTGGAATTATTGGACGAGAAAAGGCTACGAGGAGGAGGGTAGGGGAAAGCCATCAGCACACGTGATCTCATTGTTGTGATCTCATTGTTGTGTCAAGAAAGGAGAAAACCCCAAACACATCCACTTCTTAGTGCATTGCAGTGAAGCATCGGACAGTGAAGGCACAGCGGCGCAAGGGGAAAACGATCACAAATGCGATTTCCGTCAATTTTCGAGTCGTTTCAGGTAGATTTTGATTACGAAACTACCCTTGAAACACAACAACTAGCGACTAAACTCTCTGGAGCGCCCTCTAGAAAGCAAATGTGGCCTGTTTTGTATTAAATGGTTCAGCGTCCGTGAACTTTAGAAAACGGCACACAAAACACTTTGCATTTGCGAATGTAACTTGAGTCTTTTTAAAAAACCTTGGGTTGCGTTCGATTGACCGTATTCCGGGATAAGAATTTAAGCGAAACAGCTGTTAGATTTCTCTTTTTAGGTAAATTTGGGAGGACGTATCCGGTAATACACGAGTGATAAGCGTCTATTGTCAAATCATCTTTCTGTGTTTTTTTCCTAGCAGAAGTCGAACCCACTGAGCACTCACTCTTTTCTTGCAGCGAATCGTCCGAGTTTTGGAAACATGCCTTGACTTTGCTACGGGGCAAAGGAGTCCATGTTGAAAATCTTACATGAAGCAGATCTTATTTTCGAAAAATTTGACATCCAAAATGATTCCTTCTTAATCAATCACATTTTATTTTTAGGTAATCTTTATATTCATTCTTGAAAATGCGTGAATGGTATGCCTTCTTCGCGGAAGACTGATTTGAGGCACCAAAGTATTTTTCATGTTTTTAAAATTAATGCAAGTTAGGAAAATTAAGTAAATCTCACCTGAAGTATCTTCAGACGAAGATAGCAAAATTGAGTTGTCCGGTGAAAAGCGCGTATTATAAACTGGACCACAGTGACCATGGAGGAGTATGCATTCACTGGAGACTGTTTCTAGTTTAGGGGCCACGCATGGAACAAGGTCTGAAAGCAAAAGTACAGCATTCACAAAACAACCTGTAGAGGTGTGGTGGATAGAAGGCTGTCCCCGGTTGTTCAAAGAGCGGATAACTCTATCCAGTGGATAAAATGTACTCCAACCAATACATTTTATCTGCTAGATAGCTTCTTATCCGCTGGATAAAGCTATCCACTCTTTGAACAACTGGGTCCTGGACTTTTGATCAATATCATCATTTGATTATTATCGCTTTCATTATCACTGTCATTATTATTAGCAACTTTTGATTGGAACTTCAAAACGTCAGAGGTTCAAGGCTCAGGTCCCCGGATTGTGCCACTCATGCACTGTTCTTATCATGGTAAAGGGGGCTTGGTCATGGATACCAATTCAACCTGGGTAAATGAATTTTTTTTGCTGGTTAGGATATTCAGTATATGTAGGGATGGTTCTCATTTAGAATTGACCCAGGTTGGAAGGTTATCTGATGTGAAAATTAAGAGAAGATTGACCAAAGAAGGGTTGACTTGTGGCAGCGACCAGCCAGAGGATAGTCTCCAACCCAGACAAATGAAAAGCCCCCCCCCCCCCCCCCATGTGGTTATCTGAAGCAACTTTCCATGTAGACATTTTAAAACTGAAAATAAAGGCAAGGTAGGTGGCTATTTGAGTACCACTGGATGCACGTACCTGGAGATAGCTGTATTTTAGCAATATCAGGCTTACTCTTTGGGTGAACAAGTTTCTTTGGAGTAAGGCTCCACAGAAGGATTGATGAATCTTCAAAGCCACCGCAAATGAGGCTTGCATCCTTGGAAACAGCAGCAGAGCTTAGACTTGAGATAAAAGAAAATATTATTTTAATTAAAGCCCTTTTCATGAATCTACTTTGACATAATCCTTTCTACCACCAGCTAGAATTTCTTTTGGACAGTCCTGAATATAAATCAACCATACTTTGTAAATACCCAACCGAAGTCCCTGTTGGGCAGTTTCAAATCTTAAATACTGGTATGTCCTTTTGTAAAGATGACTGTTTCACTTAGAAGGACCAACAAGCTGTTACCTTTTACCTAACCCTGTAGTTGGTTTCCCTTTACCTTGTACATGAATCTAAAACACAACAAATTAATTCTGTTTACAAATACCTCAGTTATAGGGTGTTACCATTTCAAGAAAAAAGCAATTAGGATCAAAGTTGAATAATGGTTAGCTGTTTTGCAAAACTTCATATCAACCAACAGAGATATTGCTTTTTATTTACATGACTCTCTTTGACAGAGGACTACATGTAGAAAAAGGAAAGGAGAAATGGAACAGAATGTTCTGATGCTATTTCTCAAGCTCCCTGATTGAATTTTTGAAATTTCCAGATTCCATCTTTTACATGTATACAAATGGTAAACATCCACAAGCTTTCCCCCTCCTATACCACATCAAGATAGTGGTATAGCTCACTTTGACATAAAGCGACAGCCTGGAGCAAGAGTGGGCATGTGTTCAACTATGTGATCGCTGGGTGAGCACCCTGAGTGTACACATGGAATCATGTGTGAAAGTGTGCACTTGATCCCATGGTTGAATGCCCAACCGGCCCAGTCTCACACCCCAGGCTGCCTACTTTTTCCAAAGTGAGATACATCATTACTGGTTTAGAGCGTTTCCAATAGAGTGTCATAAAACCAAAACCAAAGAAATTACTATGGCCAATCGCAACAGATGTAAACAACACAACAAGCCAATCAGAATTCACACCAAAATATACATGTAACTGGCGCCAAGCATGGGAAAATGCGTGTGGCGAAACCACAATATATTATTGGTTTTGGTTTGGATTCCTATTTGTTGAGAAAGTGGCACGAGTCTTGTTAATCAATCACAGAGCGCAGTAATGCAAAACCAAAGCAAAATTACTTTTGTCACTCAATTATTGAAAACCACTCTATTAGAGTAAGACCAAAAGCACAAGAAATGCAGTTGGTTGAATTCATACCCCTGATATGCATTCAGAAATGAGTAGAAGCAAACTGATGGCAGACAGGCGGGTCCATCCTTAATTTGTCTGATACTATCTCTCAAAGTCTCCAAGTTTTTATTTCCCTTTTCTGTGGTGGATTTTACTTGGTTTGCCCCTCTTGTAGTTGGGTAATTTGATGTAGAAAGTCCAGCCTCCTCCATTTCTGTTTCATCACCATTTTGCTTCTGTCCTGGTTTATTGTGAGAAATGTCTAAACTGAAATGTCTGTTCAGTAGATGGAGTAGCAACACATGATCTGCGCTCCTAAGATATTGCAAAAAATAGGTAAACACTTTGTTGCTAAGTTTTACAACAAATTTGCTGCGTCTAAAATTTGAAGCCGTGTCGCTGGATTTCAAACGCTCCAAGTCGGTGATCGCCTGTAAATGTTGAATTTCCTCTTTGTATTCGATCGAGAACTCACCACTGTGTTTCGTAAAAAATTTTTGAGCAGCGAGAGTTTGACCTTTTGCAACAAGATCAAGGTAAATGTTCGAAAACATGGGAAACAGAAATTTGGAAAGCTCTAGTCTGTACGCCTGGTTTGTTCCTGTTATAAATGACTTAAAACTAGAGTACTGCTCGTCCAGCATGGCTGGATCGGAGCTGTTGATCGCAAATGAAAACACATCAGGAATTCCACTCTCGTTGCATACGGTTGTCTTGAACGCCATCTCTTCCACCTTTTGTTCTGTCGTGAAGTCTTTACGTGAACTTGTGCTCTCTGTGTACTTTCTCTTCTTTAAGAAGCTGCTGATTACACTGGATACCTGTTCATGCATCTGATTCTTTTCCTTTTCATGTGCACTCATATTTTGCTTCAAAGTCCTTGCTTCCCAATCGTTTAAATTCTATAGTGTGTCATGTCGAGTTTCTAGCCTTTCACATCCTCCATTTTAAAAAATTGTGGTCAATTATTGGGTACGTCATGTATGAGGCGCATTTTGTACCCTATAAATTGAATACCGCTGTCTTCAAATTGAGCCCACGTATTGACCTGATTGCTTCCTGCTGGGGGACCATGCAAGAGTGTTTCAGTTTGCCATGGGCTCCTGGTTTTACAGCAATATGAGCATAGATTTATTGAAAAAAAGAGTGTATAATAATTTTTCTAGCAAACCTTGGGCAACTTAGCTAAGGATGAAAACATCCAGTTGAGCACGTGGACTGTTAAATTTGCACATTTTATCGGATATTAGAAAACAAAAAACGGCTCAACATGGTTTTCAACCTACGATCTGGAGATCTCGTTCATGAACTGTTTAATGTGGCGTTCTATTGGGTTATGTGTCGTTCTTATGTGTGTGGACCAAAGTGGCCCTGTATTCTCTAGTTGCTCCAAACTGGGCTACTACGCGAAATACTAAAGACGCGAACGACTTCGTGTATCAGGCTAAAAGACTTCCCAGAGAGAAGCCTCTGCTAGCAGGGTAACAAAACTTGGGCAACTTATGTAAGGATGAAAACGTCCTGTTGGGTTTTCAAGTTTTCACATTTCTCTTTGATTTTTCCGTTAAATTTACATATTTTATCGGATATAAGGAAACAAAAACCTCAACACTGTTTCAACCTACAAAGTGGAGATCTCGTTCATGACAGAGAAAAATTGAGTGCTTCCCTTTTAATATTTTAATTGGGATACTCCTAAAACAGTGTACACTATACTAGGAGATAAAAATAAATAAATAAATAAACAAATAAATAAATAAATAAATAAATAGATAAATAAGTTTCCTTTCAGCACAGTACAGGGGAATCTTTTTGGTGCAAAGGTCTATCAGTTTAATGCTTCTTTTCTCACTTTTATGAGAAATTTAATAAAGTATGTATGTAAATTGAAACGACAAATTTCATGGGTATGGCCTACCTCATAGATTATCAGGTGTACGCTTTCTCAAAGCTCCCGATCCCGAAGAGCTTTCGGGCCGGAAAAGTAATTTCTTTACACGCATTTTCTACAGATTGGCAGTTTCTTTTTTTCGTACAAAATGACTCGATGTGTTTGTTAATCTTGGAGATAATAAAATGTTAATACGTTCAAAATTATAAAAAATTGAATTTTTGGTAATGAATTTTGTGCATGTAATAATAGCTTTTCGGGAGTTTGAGCAGGCGTTACAGTTCCGTGACCAGACGAGTGACAACGATGCAAGAATTCATGATCCGAGCACGTCCGAAGATTCTCCGGGGGCTCCGCCCTTCTTTTGAACGTCATCGTTCTCGAGTAAAGAAGTTGTAGAACGAAGACGTGACGCTGGCTGGAATTTGTACAGTATTTATTCAAGTGTTGGTAATCGAGGTATTTATGTAAGTATGGAAGTACATGTAGGCTCTTTTGTGTTGCAGGTGAACAATTAACTGGCCTGATCAACAATAGAACACAGGGCCACTAAAACACGGAAACTTTTAGAGCGGGCTCCATCGCGATCGGGGGCTATTCTCAGTCTTTATAAGCTTTTAGAACGTTGCTGAAACGGCTTATGTATGGCCATGGCTCGTTGACGACTTTTAATATAGTGGCTTTAATATAGAAAAAAAACGGTATATGTTTTGGTAGGTCGACGATTCGCAGCCGTCAATCGACTTAATGGCTAAGAATGAAGAACCATTACCGAGCCTGCTCGGCCGGGAGCTTATCTGTACTCTGTGTAAGCTAAAATGTGTCATCTAACAGCATTTCTGGGAGAGAATGTGTGATCTATTGTGAAAGTGGCTCAAAGTTTCTATTTAAAGCTCTATTGAGGTTACAATTGTGAATTTTCATTTCGTGTGATTTGGCATCATACCTATAAGTAGACACGAGAAACTTCATATTAATTTCCCTCCTGCATTCCTCGTGAGTGGTTAGCAGTCGTCCAAGATTATGTATTGCAACAAGTGTATCTTGCAGCCTGATTCCAGATTTTCTCTGGCCTGATGTAGCCAGATTTATAACATTATAAGCTTACAGATTGCAATTTCAAGATAAGATCAGAGCCTAGGTTCCCTCAGTCTGTTTTCAGGACCAATATCAAACAATTCACAGTAATGTTTCAGGCCGAAACTTTGGTATAATTCATCTTATAAAGCACAAAACGCAAGAGAGTTTGAAACAATTTTAAAGAAATATTAGAAATTAAAAATCATCCATATAAAATTCATGTACTGTAACTAAAAATATCCTTCATGATCGATAGTGAGAAATGTAACAAATTGAATGCCAGAGTTCACTTTGCAATGCATATTGCTTTTGGTTGCAGAGTAAAAATTCCAAGATGTTTGCAGCTCTACCATTTGCACAACAACTATTTAAAACCCTGTCTGATGCTGTCACAGGAAAAGACCAGGTACTGTATAATGTTAATTACTGCATTGATCTGTCAAAACCATCCTTAATTTCTAAACCCAACAGACAACTGTGTTTTTTATTGTTGTCAGTAATAATTACGCGGGATGCCCTGAAGGGGCATACCGTGTCTAAAAACGGGTCGATTTCTTTTTTTTTTTTTTTTTTCTTCCTCGTAGCTACAAATCGGTACATTAATTTATTCATTAAACTCTCTCCTCTCCTACTCGGGATGTATTGTTCTGATTGTCTTCAACAAAAGCAGGCCAATCAAAATCCATTCTTGTCGCTTATATCGCGAGGGAGGGGACCCACTCACCCCTACCTGTGTGACGTCAATGCATCATTTGATCTATTTATTAAAAACAGATTAAATTTGGCGCCATATTGTTAACATGTTCTGGATTCAAGTGTGCCGTTTTCAAACGGAAATTTCGCCATTTTGAAGCGGCAAATCGAAAGAATAACTTCTAAGAAGCACCCGACATTTAAAACGGTGGAAATTGGTAAATTCCTGGCGAAGGAATCGTGCTTTGTTTGACAGTCTTAGACCACGACGCGAGACTGAAAAGAGGTCATTGAGAAGCTTACGTTATCGCAATGGAATTCCCGCAATTTCCCTTGAAACCCTGAGTAGCGTAACACAAGGGAAACAATGTAACGCGATCGTCGTGACTCAAACTATTCCATTAGCAAGGATAGTTTTATCAATCGGCGAAGCATACAGTTGGAATAAATGAATCAGCCCCAGCATCTCGCGTAATGCCAGTATAGCAGGCATCTTGTTACAATGACAACTGGCTGACACCGACAAAGTGAATTGAAAACCACCAATAATTTATTACAGTGTACAAACCAGGCCCTTTCATCCTGTCAAACTAAAGCTTGTTTTTTTAAAGAGATCTGTTACAATGACGAATGGTAGCAAAAACATATGATAGGTTGAGTCTTGAACTTCAGAGTTCACCTGTTCTAAAAGGCACCGCAACTCTTTACTTTCATTACATTTGACAATAGCCTTCAAATGAAGTTGTCCTGTTGCCCACATCAATAGTGTTTGGGAACAAGTGACTGCATTTGCGGGTGAATTAAACAGAGATTCAATCATGTGAACTAAGTGCATTTATTGTTTTTTTCTAAGTTCATTACCCATTAACTAAAATAATGTTTGTTTTACTTTCATTGTTAAGTAACAACAAAAGTAGTGAACACAATTAAGTATATTAACTGAAAATAATTTTTCTGTAGGTGTTGCAGGTGTTAAGCACATTTGATTTATCCAATGAATCGCTTGACGAGATTGTTAATATTCTTCAAAGTGACTTTACAAAAGGCCTCTCTGCAGATGAGCAGGAGCGAGCAGAGAGCCCATTAAAAATGCTTCTGACATATGTACGAGCAATACCTGATGGCTCAGAAAGGGGGGAATTCCTGGCTTTGGATCTTGGAGGCACCAACTTCAGGATATTGCTGATCTCAATTGACAACGGTAAAGTTGAAATGGAAAGCGAAGTATACCCTCTTGACCAAGCTGTGATGACAAGTGATGCTAAGACTCTCTTTGGTTATATTGCTGGCTGCATTTCTCTCTTTGTCAAGAAGACCAAAGTTAGTGACAGATCTCTACCATTGGGATTTACATTTTCATTTCCTGTGCGGCAGTTGTCCCTGACATCTGGTTTGCTGATTAAATGGACCAAAGGTTTTACAGCAGCTGGTGTAGAGAATGAAGATGTTGTCAGACTGCTAAAAGAGGCTCTTGTTAGAGAAGGAGTGGTAGGCTACTGCTTTCTACATTCAATTTAATTGTCCTTTTGTCTTGGTTCACCAGTACTAAAATGCATTTTAATCACTACATCCAGTGGTTTTCATTTATTTAACCCTGTAACCCCCAGTATCAAAGAAGAAGTTCTCCTATCTTGTCCCCGTACTTTTCTTATAAAATTACTGGGGAGAAGTTATTAAAATATCACAAAAATTTGCCTGGGTGATCATATTCTTAATTCTCATGACCTCAGGGATTGATCGAATAAGCATTGACATTACAGGGAGAAATTTGATGCTCATCACTGTTAGGGCTTTAAGGGTTAAGGATCAATGAGAGTGAGTATATGTATGCAGGGATTAAGAATTTCAAAAGGAAAAGTTCTTGTGGTACATAACCAGTTTCAGTAGTTGCGACTTAAGGATTTCATTCAAAGACTTGAAAGTTGGTTGTGATCCTGGAATTTGTGCTAGAGGCTATTGTCAGGCAGCTTGAGTCCTTGTTGATTTTTGTTCTTTTTTTGTTTTGAGAGGGGAGGAGTTAAAGGGGTATACTATACCAGAAAGGAATTGGAGCTCATGTGGTTAATAATATTGTCAATTGTTTTTCAGAGCACAAGTGTGGATGTCGTTGCGCTTGTTAATGATACCACAGGTACAATGATGTCGTGTGCATATTCAAACCCTAATGTCAGTGCAGGTTTGATCTTGGGCACTGGAACGAATGCCTGCTACATGGAGAGGCTTGATAACGTGCCAAAGTGGGAGGGTGATCAAAAACATCCCCGGGAAGTCATCATAAATACAGAGTGGGGAGCATTTGGTGACAATGGCTCCTGGAATCACCTCAGAACGACATTTGATGAAAGAGTGGACAGGGAATCACTCAATCCTGGAATGCAGTTGTAAGTACAATGAGTAATTGAATTTTAAATCCCCATGGTTCTGTAAACATTCTTTTTTTAACGACTGTGAAAATTTCCCTTCAATCAATCCAAAAAAAAAAAAGGATAGAGATCAGAAATATTATTTTGAAAAACCAGTGAATTGAGTTGAATCAAGAGACTTCAAAGGCAGCATGGAAGGGGCCAGTGGGCGTTAGTATTAGCTCCATCCATGCCTTCTCATCAAAATTGAACCACCAAAAGGGTGCTTTGTAACTCAGGGAACTCAGTGTATACAATAATAAATATTTATCCTCTTTAGATTTGAGAAGATGATTTCTGGAATGTATCTTGGAGAAATAGCCAGACTTGTTTGTTTGGACCTCATTGAGAAGAAACTTCTTTTCAACGGACAAGCTGGAAAATTTAGTACCAAGGATAGCTTTATGACCATGTTTGTTTCCGAAATTGAGAGGTAAGAACATTGTAATGTATATAGAAACCAGTAATATATAAAGAGACCAAGTAAGCCTTAATATTGTGTCATAATCTGCTGTCAGGGAACACAGATTTCCCAAACTCATTAATAATTCATCAAGAGAAAACAAACAAAATCACTACTGTGAGCAATTGGTTTGGATATATGTTCCTAATTACCATAAAATTTTACCAACTTTAGCCTTGAATTTCTCCTACAATAATTGATCATTTGAGAAGCCACATCAAACACTCGAAAGTGTGTTTCATCAGATATTCAAACACCTTGAAGTCGTTTAAAACAACTCAGCTGCACCTCGTTTTTTCAACCTACTTCTCAGTGTTTGGATATCTGATGAAACACACTTTCTCGTGTTTGATATATTACATCTAAAACTGGGTATGAAGGGTTAATGGAATACGGACAAAATGTTATAGAGAAATAATTCCTCTATAATATGACTTATAATATTATTATACTGCAAGTAATTATTACTGGGATGCAGGATATTAGGAACGGAGAATTCAGGATGTTGTGTGTAGGACAATCTGTACAATAAAATTTAATTATTAAGAGGATATATTTAGGCTGAATTTTAGTGGACCGTATATATATATATGGGGTATGCATGACCACTCCCCACCCGTCCCCCCCTCCCCTCTTGCCTCAGTAACCATTTTAATCATTTCGTACCCCTACATCACTTAAATTACTAACATTTTCTTGATTTAAACAGTCATGACAGATACAGGATTAGTCAAGTCCTGACTGAGATGGGAGTGAAGGCATCTGATTCTGATATTGAGATATTGCAACGGGTTTGTGCTGCTGTGTCCATAAGGGCCGCTAGGCTAGCAGCCGCTGGAATCGCTGCAATTGTCAAGGTGTGTTTCCAGGACTTCTATGATCTAATGAAGCCTGATGGTGGAAGGACAGATGTGGAGCATTTGATCAACCTTTTTCTCTGCTTAAATACTTCCAGTATGAAAGTGAAAAAAATCCTGTAATTGGTGGTCCATTTGACCTAATAGGTCAAGGAGGAGATTTTGATTGATAGAGAAATTTAGGATAATTTATTGTGTATACGGCAAATGACAGAAATGACCATATGACCATGTTTATCCTTCATTTTCCACTCGCTGTTTTCACTTACTCAGTAATATTGAGTAGTTTTGCATTAGCGTCAAAGGCCAGAATTATTTTGCACTTTTCTCATCTATATAATTATTCATTTTTTCAAGAAAACATAAAGTTAACTTAAATCTTATGTAGGCCATTTGCCATAAACATGATTCTAAATATCTCTGACTATTAAATCTTCAAAATATCGTCATCCCAACCGCCACTGCTTAGGGTCACTATTGATAATAGACTATTATAGTGATTGAAATAATGGTAATACCATGACCCCACTAAGCCTTCAAATGTTTATTTATTAGCCAAAATGTTATTTTAATTGACAGAAAACAAAGAACTTCACCACTACCATTGCTGTTGATGGGAGCCTGTTTAAAAAGCACCCACAGTTCAAGCGATACATGGAAGAGA
The DNA here is from genome assembly GCF_977016875.1 of Pavona decussata. NCBI lineage: Eukaryota > Metazoa > Cnidaria > Anthozoa > Scleractinia > Agariciidae > Pavona > Pavona decussata. Next base: position 2,336,495 of record NW_028145572.1, read on the forward strand.
CTCTAAGGGACATTTTGCCTCAGGGTGACATCACACTTATGCTGTCTGAAGATGGGTCTGGTAAAGGGGCAGCACTAGTTGCTGCAGTTGCATCAAAATCATGAACTGGCCTTCAATAGTAAATAATTAAAATTAATTCATGACTGATGTACACTGTGGTTGTTTTTAATGGATTGCTCCATTCTTACAATTATCGCTATGAAGGAAATACCATCTAATTTCAAATTTCTTTGAAAACATGGAAGTAATCTTTCATGTCAGACACAAAAGGATAGAATTATTGCAACTTTGCAATGTCTAATAGTTATACACAAAAGGCCTTCTCTCTTCTGATAATAGGGGAACAATATGATGGACATCATAAACTCCAAAATGGTGGTTCCTTGGGAATTTATTAAACAGGTGAAATTAGTTATACTCATATCCATATTTTTTGTACACAAACATTGCTCTTTCTACTTTGTTGAAAAAAAGAATAATTACTTTAATTTGTTCTGTACAGTTGTTTTCCAACAATTTAACAATTTTTGAAACAGTAGAGGCTCCCTTGGGTGAAATTTAGAAGAAGGGTATGTACAGTTTCAGCTGAGAAATATGCACATGTTGTACTGCAATATATATTACATGTAGATGTATTAGAACAAGTTATTATTTTCTTTCCTGTCTGTGAGCTATATATAACCAAGTCAAGACCTAATAATTTCAAGAATGGCTTGCTGGGACAACTGTGAATTCCAAACTTATCCATTTAAACAGGAAGTTCCGGTATAAAAGGGCCCTGGCCAGGCCATTCTCACCTTCAGTTGTCAATCAACTATCTTCGGCTTTTACCGATAAAATTGGCTAAGTTTTCAGAATAACCCTTGTTAAACAAATAAGAACTTGATATCTTATATTGCTGTGGTGATATTATAAAATTTTGAGGCATATTTTTCAGAGGACGCTTGAGTCAACAACTTGCCACGACTGAACAGCGTCTAAATTTGTATCTCACGCCCACAAAGGTGTGAAATGAAGGAGGGGCTTGCCCTTTTATAGCGGGACTTCTTGTTTAATATGCTCTGAATTGGTTTACAGACTGATTATCAAGGTAGACTTGTACATAGTCCCCTATTTATTTCTTGATTTAAAGGTTTCAATCAGTGAATTGATTGATGATTTAGCTAATTATGACTTTTGTTATGATTAAAGTAAAAAAACCAAAGAGGACCTGATGTACCAAAAACCTATGATTTGGCAAGATTCCCTTGTTTTATCGCAAAATGAAGTACAAAGCAGCGAATGAAACATTGGAGCAATGCTTGCTGAAGGACTCAAAGGCCACATGCAAAAATATCCAGTGAATCTGAGCTAAAGCAAGAAAAAACGATCTAAAATACACCATAGGTTGGTTATGCACTGAGCCTTAAGTTCAATTACTTTATTTACCAGATGTCATGTTAGATTCATGTCTTGTGAATTTTTGTTTCATTAAAATGATTTTATAGTAATGAAGATGACACATATTCTGTAGTATGCATTCTAGGAAAATAGTATGTATCTAACATCAGTCCAGCCACAATTTACAAATGTACTGGTGTGATAAGAACTTGTAAGGACTTTAAACAAGTTTGTAGTCATCAAGACTGGGTGAGATAAATTGACAGCAAGGCCTTCCAATGGGGTATGTCACATTAGTTTTTGAAATGTAAGAAAATATGACTGTTGTTTTAAATGTTTCTCCAGAAGATTCTAAATCCTCCAAAAAATTAAATCTCATCTAAATAACAGAACTAACTTAAGGTTATATGATTGTCACTGCTTTTCATTTGTCAACAGTTCCTTAAAATCCAGAATGTTCTGGTGTCACTCTCTGATTTTAGCAGCCCATTTGAGTTATAGAAACTCCCATGTCACCAGATTTCTGGGGTATGCGGCTTGTCACCTCTACCCCTTAGAAGGCCTCATCTTTATTTAATATTAGGTATCGGAAAATGTTATATGAAGGATCAAACCTATTTAATAGGTTTCAAATACTTATTTTAAATTTGTATCCATTTGTTCAGTTACACCTATTCAAGATGTATATGCACCCATCATGTATTATGCACATTATGTTAATTTTGTTCTTTCTGGGACAGAGCACTTCATACAAGGAATATTTTAAGTATTTTAACTACATTTGAATAAATAGTTCATTTTTACTGTCATTCAGTCAATCATTTATATTGACCACAGGCTAAGATAATTATGAGAGGATGTTTCTTCTATCACAAATGAATATTCATGACAAAATTAATATAATACCAAGCACGTGAAAGACTTGCCCTTTCCTTTGATAGCAAACAGCTCAAATCTGTTGAGTTGCTTTGCCAGATTCCATCCAGTGACATGGGTTGCTGAGGTTCCCCTAATTCTCAAAGAGAAGTACTGCAACAAATTTTACAGAACCATGGGAGAGAAAAAGGCTTATGGCACCCATCTTTTGCTCCCACGTAAATGTGGATAGAGACTGGTGATGACTGTCCCCAGGCACAACTGAGTCTCAACCAAAAATGGTTTAATTTAAAAGTGTCCTGTTGGCAATTTTGAGGAAGAGCTCCCCAAACTGACTGTCGGCCAACTGTCGACCGTTCTATGTTTGTAACATAAAACGTAAGCTTAGATACCATAAACTAAGTTCGGTTCGTGGACTGTTCAAGTAGACTTATAATCTCACTTATATTGTACGGTAGAATTGATCTGTCGGTAGCCTGTCGATCCACTGTTGCCCGACAATTTACCGACAGTCGGTTTGGGGAGCTCTTCTTCAAAATTACCAGGACCCCAACCAAATCAAACAAAACCAGTTTTGGTTGATCCCAATAGAACACGACCTTAGATTTAACAAAGTTTCTCTCTCTTTCTCTCTCAGCGCTGCCAGAAAAAAATTATAGCCATTGATGCAGTTCAGCATCTGCTGATAAAAATTATGCCACTTTCAACAACTGTTTCACAGTGTACAAGGCCAAAAATCAAAGTGTCAAGTCTTGACTCTAATGATGACTTCTGTTCATGTCACAAAGAGTCAGGCCAAAAAATAATCCTGCTCACGACTACACTCTCCTAGCATTGGAGGCTAACACTCTCCTGGATGATCATCATTTTCCTACTTACAGTGTATGATAAGACGCATAGATTCAAACCATTTGCAAATAATTTACCATCATCCATTTAGTTTTTAAAGTATTTCCTTGTCATACATTCAATAAATAAATTTATTTTTTTCTTTATAAAATAACACTATTATATCAGTAATATGAGTAAACAAAAAAACTCGAATCTGAATTTTGAAGTGGAAATTCAACCAACAGTTTTGCGTTTTAATCCTGAGAAGACATACATGTCAAGAATAAGGTATAGGATGTCTGCCTGTGAAGGCACCTCTGGTCACTGCTATAGGGCCAATGGCAATCTCCACAGCCCTATCCTGACCCACCCTACTCATGTGACAATAAGAGTGGTCACAGTTAGGACAGGTTATGTCCCCAGTGGCTCTTTCACTTATCAATTGAAGACAGAGCAACAGTCCATTTCTTCATAATTATCCACACCAACCATAATTCTGCAGAAACTGCACCATGTGGTTGCAAATACAGCTCTTTTGTCTGACTGGGATCAAACCCGTAACATCCCTCCATGCGGACTGTGCAAGTGCCCTCCTGAAGTTGTTTGTTTTTCAAGGCTCTTTTGTTGTCATCATTGTATCCTTGATCAGCAGCAGTGTAAAATTTAACTGTCAGTGGGATGGGTTTTGTACACTTCTGAGTTTTTGAACCTTTGAATCTCTCCATACATCACCCGCAAATTTCATTTCCTTTTAATATACATGACTGCAGAAATTCTTCTGCATTCCTTCAAGTTGCTTAAACTTTTAGCTCCCAAATATTGGAAGCCGTTTTTTCAAAATGTAAAGAACAGTGGAAAAGAACAGCACAAGTCCAAAAACGATCAGCAGCCGATCAGTTACTTCTCTCCTGTTATACTTGTTTAGCAGGTTCCTACTGGTTTGAATGATTCCAGATAAACCCTTGTATTCTTCCTGAGTGTCTTTGACCTGCGCAGATGATGAGGCTACAAGCCAAAATAATGAAAAACTTAAGAAATCAATGTTTGCATTAAACAAGATGTTTTCACATAACTTGTTCCTTAAGATCCGTTAAATTCTAATAAACAGCAACACCAAAGAAAGGCAAACAAACTATAATTGTTTATTACACAATCCAAGTAACAGCAACTATGTATGAACAACAGGCAAACAAAGCTGGCCAATAATCAAAAGATCATAAATGTTGTGTTACTCTCATGGCAAAACATATAGCCTAGGTTAAATGCATACAATGTACATCTCGTATATTTAACCTAGAGTACATTTAACCTATAGTAGGTTAAATGTGTAATAAGTAACAATACCAAGAAACAAAGATGTATTTATTTAGCAAATGTTGTTTTATGGATTCCATAGGGGTGAGGGTTGGGCTAAGGTTGAAAAATATTTTTTTTAAACTAGGTTTCAGAGTATATATTTTACCTAGGCTTAATAGGCAGATCACCAATTCAACCTATGTTGAGGATAGGTTTGACCCGAAACCAGATTCTTCCACAGCAAATATGTTTGCTGGGGAGCTTAATCTGAGAGAGGGCCCTTATTACAAGCATGGTGCTCTACCATGCTCTCCAGCAACTTGTGAACTGTGAACTTCAAAACTCAACTTATATATATTGTTGATTTGCCCTCAACTGTAAATACACCGAGAACTCTAGTTGACTGTAAGAAATATACAGAGGCAATTAAAGTGGATCAAAATCTACAAATCAGAGTACAAATATGATCTTTTGACCCTCTGGGCCTAAAGTTCAGAAAATTGTGTTTTGTACCAGTCGAGGATTCATTTGACAGCAGTGAAAATTATTAATAATAGTTTTTTGAGACAAACTTCATAGTTGGAATGATATAATAATATTATTCAACAAACCTAATGTCTGCATATCAGCTTCACTCTGTTTGACTTGGCTTTCCATCATTTTTGCTATGCTCATTAAATCTTGAGTAATATTACTTGCTGTCTTGGCTAAATTCTCCTTGTTGAAGTTCCTAAATGGGAACAATAACATGTTATGTATAACTCACTGACCTAAATTATATTCATTTGTTAAAATAAATAAAATATTTTATGTCAAAAAATAAGTAAAGAAATAACTAACTGACACTCTAAACAAGAAACCTTTTTCCACATTGACTTATGTCACTTCAAAAAGGTGTACAAATGGGTGCCAATGATGCACTTTCAGGGTGTAACCCAGTGGTGAACTGCTTCCTATCCCAAAAGGAAAAGGTTTTTGACCTACCAGTCCATTAAATGTCATAGTACAGTCATAGTTTAGTTCAATAGTTATGTGTCCCGGGGGGGGGGGGGGGGGGGGGTACTCCCCTATATAAGGTATATAGGTATGTGCCGCCCCAAAGGGTATGGTTTTTGAGCCGTTTTGTCTGAAAACGGGTATAGATTTTGACAATCACGGTCTGAAATCGGGTTGGGTTTTTGGGGCGGGGGACATTTATGAAAGCTTACAAACATATTTTTCTTCTCAGTACGTAACTGGAACGACTAACTGATAGCAAGAAAAAGAAATAGATAAACTATGTCATTCCAACTTACTTTTACTCCTTGCGTCAACTTCCGTTCGGCACTGATGCATAATTATCAGGTCTGAAAACGGGTATGAATTTTAGAGGTCAGGTCTGAAAACGGGTGTGGAAAATGGCATGTTTAGGTCTGAAATAGGGTCGGGATTTGAAGACCTGGGCGGCACACCCCCACCAAGAATTCCGAGGAGTACCCCCCCCCCCCCCCCGGGTTATGTGTCCTGCAGATTTGATAGGCACTGTCAACAGGATCACACTAGCTAACTGCTCTGAAAGTGGCAACGAATATACAAATTCAAGTTTTATTTGCTGTTAAAATCAGGCCTAAAAATGCATGAAGCTCCTTTTTGTAATTTGTGTGTGGAGGGGGGAGAGGGGAAAGGATACCACTGGAATCCCCTGTTAAGCCATGGACCAGACTCCAGACTGACAAAAGAACTGATCAAAATACTACTCATTGCCTGGTAGTTTATTTTAAGTGTATATGCCTACTCCCCTAATGTTTTATCCAATCTTTAGCTTATTGAAGGGCTCTGGGCATAATGCATCAGTCATTTCAAACCTTCAACATCCTTTGACTTTGTACTGCGCTGGGAGAGTGGGGAATTTCATCGAGGTGGGGAATTTGAACAGGATTTTTCTTCTGGTCAAGAGGAATTCATGCATGGGTTTTTCCTGGCTTTTGGGAGTTGTGGGGTTTTTCAAGAACAGGATTTTGTCTTTGTATGCAAATGGCTCACTGAAAACGTTATCAAAAAAGTTTTTGAAGGCGTCATTAATATATCAAAGTTTGCAAAGCATGAATCAGTGTTCCAGATAAGAGAGGGGTCTCGGGTCAAAAACGCGAGAAGCTTGGCTTCCTGACCCGACAAAATTAATGGCAAACTTAAGAAGATTTAGAGAGATCGAACTAGAGCTATTGTTCCCTCAAAATTCTTCATTGACTCTCTGATTTTGAAAGTTATCTGGAACACTAATTAACATTAATCAACTGAAGTTGAAGCTTAGGGCATTTGAATGGCTTTTTGGCCCCCCTGAGGCTCAATTTGAACCACCCAATTTTTGCAAGTTTGAATGCCTGGATGTGGGGAGGGCGCCTAGGGGGGATGTTTAAGTTTGGAATTGATTGGCACATAACTGACCTAGAGTGCATTTTCGCTCATTTTTTGTATTTTGTTTTGCATTTACCAGGTTTTGCATGTGGCCTTCAATTCCTTTAGGAAACATTGCCCCGATAGCTTTTTGCGCAACCTATGACTACAGACAAGTCATTCACTTTTATCACTAACAAAACAAAGTGCAACACAGTGGATAAAACATTGAGGCAATGTTTTCTGAAGGTCACCGACCTGTGTCTAACAGTAGATGTCTGTCCTCCAAGTAATTCTTCCTTTTCACTCCTGTCAATAATGGCTTTTGATGCCAGGTTAGCTTTCCTGATGGATGCTTGTAGACTTGAGAGAGAAAGAAATTAACTTAATGAGAGAGCCACAGGATACATGTGTATGGGCTAAAGAATCTCAGATATAAATCTTCTTCTACCTGGACAGTTCTTTTCTGTGATGTTGCATCGCAGCTAGTATGGCGAGCCGATCTGATTCTTTGTCTTGTTCAAGTGCCACTTGTTCTAAGCCCTATAAGAAAAGACAAGAAATTTAACTATATTTAAATTTTCTGTTGATCCAAGACAAGAACACTAACTACAGCTAAATTATGATAAAGTCTGAAGGAGGAGGGGGGGAGGTGTACTCATTAAAGTTTTATACATGGCGCGAGATGAAAGATTACATCGTGAATTATAAAACAATAAAATGTGTCGCTTATGAGGCGGGATGCTAATTAATTACTGACACTACAAACGAAATCTAACAGCCTTGGATAATCGTAACTTTGTTTTCAAAATACAACTTTATAAAAAGTGAAATGGCATGCATACCTCGACTTTGTGTCTCAACGAATTCACCTTTTGTTTTACGTTTAAATTTAAGTCATTCAGTACATGTAAAGGCCCCTCACACTGTCGTATGCTTTGTACAATATTTTGGATCTCAAACTCAATTCTGACTATTTCTTGAACATGAATCTTCACTTGTACTGGAATTTCAATGCCGTCCGCCATTTTGAAAAACTACGACAGCAAAGTGTTCTGGGTGACAAAGCAATTCCCGTGTAGGGTGGCATGAGGTAGTTTTACCCCCTCGTCTTCCTGCGTCAGCTGCGAGCCTGGGCCCGGGCGGGGGGGGTACTCACAAAAAAATTGGATAGGGGTGTGCGGCCCGCTTCCCAAAACCCTTACCCTATTTATGGCAAAAATCTGCGATTTTCCCCACCCTATTTATGACCTGAACAAAAATTTAAACCCTATTTATGACCTGATAGTGTCTGGTGAACTCCAGTTCAAAGACCCCTGGAGCCCAGCGCGTGACAAGCCTTTGCGGCACGTACACAGTTAACGTCATGATGAAGAAGCAGCTTCTTCAAAAAAAAAAAAAAAAAAAAAACGAATTCAAGACTAGAGTGCAAAAATCGATAACCTATTTATTACCAAAGTGGCGGCAAAATGGCTAAAAGCGATACCCTATTTATGACCAAAGCGGCTGAAAAACCATACCCTTTGGCGCCGCACATAGCCCATATAAGGGAGTACCCCCCCCCCCCCCGGGGCCTGGGCCCAGCGGGCAAAATGTACTCCTGCAAACAAATACATTTTTATCCGTTGGAGAGCGACTCATCCACTGGATAAAGTTATCCATTCTGACTTTTGGAACAACTGTGGCCTGATAGATAAGTAATTACAGTCGAACCTCCCGTATTAAGCGACACCCAAAATGTCAAGGATACTGGAGGTCAGACCACAGGGGGTCTAAATTTCGGGTAATTTACACATGGTAATTGCGGAGCCCAACCCTTTCCCTTTTGCCAGGGGCTTATCGAAACCCAAAATAATAACTTTCCTTTAGACTGCCTGATTTAGGAGCAAACAGTAAACGGCATTTTTGCAATGTTACATTTCAAGCGTAAAACATCTACAACTTTCGTGTTTGTTTGTTTGTTACATAATCCAGCTGACGTTCTTTATCGACACAATTTTTCTGTTGAGTATCGGCTAGTAAGGTTGAGAGGGTCATCACCGGTCATGCATGTACATGCATGTTATTTACAAGATAAGAGAGTTAAAAGAAAAAAAAAGATAAGAGAGTTTCTTTCCTACAAGGAATTCAACCTGATTAAATTTTATTTCAGTGTACACAAAAGTGCATGTGTATGTTTTCAATTGTTTCAATGTTTAACTATTTCGGGAGACACTTCCGGTAGCTCCGGTGTCCGCTGTAATTACTGTAAACAAGTGGCCAATCGGCGACACATTTCCGCCCGTGAGAGATACAGCAAATTGTGTGTCAAGTGGCAGCCTGCGGGCGTATTTCCGATCGTCGCTTCTCTCCCTCCGAAAAATAAGGACGTTATTTTTCGGAGGGAGAGAAGCGACGATACGTCTGTTGTTCGCAGGCTAGTCAAGTGGTCGCTTACGGGAGGTCAAAAACAATTAAAAATTTTAAACAATCATCTCTAAAAGTGGTCGCTTACGAGAGGTGGTCGCCTACGAGACGATCCATCCTGATAGTGATTTGACTTGAAAACTTTTGGTATTTTGGAAAAGTGCTCGCTAATGAGAGGTGGTCGTGGTCGCAAAGGGAGGTTCGACTGGGTGAACTGAGCCAAAAACTGTTTCATATGCGTAATGTTCCTCAAAAGAGACTGAAAATTTCTCAAGTTTGGAAGCAGACTAGAATCAGTTGAAAAAATGTGTTGCTTGGAGAAACACAGTGTGCGCTTTTTTACTCTAAAAATTAGCTGATCGTATTTGAAAAAATACTTCAGTGTAGTCGGGTCAGCTACAAGTTTTGCAAGTCATCAGAACTTTCGGTGCAATTGCCATTGTCGTTGTTGTTGCTGCTTGCTTTCTTGTCTATTTGTTTGTTGTTTTCTCTTCCTTCTTATGGTTGGTAGGCCTGGGATGCTGGAAGAGTGGGCAACGAATGGTTCATTTTGGTGTATATCTGTTCGGACGGCCTTGATCATCTCAGAACTTCGGATCTAGTCTTACTAAGATAAAATCAGCAGTTTTCTTGGGAAAATGTCAGCTCAAAATGTTGTATAATGGCACTGGAAAGCTAATTTCTTTCATTTTCGAAGGGGAAGGGGCAAATTTGTTGATTAAGAAAAAAAGGTCTGCCGGTGTTTTCGTAAAACCAACAACAAATTCAATTCGAGGAATGAAATTCCGTTTCCTAAAACTTTGTGCAACTTAAAATTCCGGATAAGTATCCGAACCAAACAATCCGACCAGGCTTGCATGAAAAGAAAGGGCCACCCTCCATCGACCCATCCGACATACTACCGGCAATGCTCGGTAATTAGTCGGCGGATTTACAAAATTGTCGCCTGCTATTCGGCGACCGCCAATTTTGAGCCATGTGTACCGCGGGAACCAATCAGAGTGTGTCAACCGTTGTTCTATCCGGCAACGCTTCGAAGACTTGGTGCACGCCGCGACTGAATTACTGCTTTTACCATAATTTTAACGCGTGGATTTTAACTGCGTCGTCTTCTTGGATGGCAGCAGTAGAATCCAAAGATGATAGTGGCTCTTCCGAACTTTCAGAGAGTCCCCAGGCGAAGGATTCGAAAGTTTCTTCAAGTCCGAATCAAACTGCTTCGTGGCTCGTCGGAGATGTAGTGTGGTCGAAAATCCCGGGCCATCCTTGGTGGCCTTCAATGGTTTCCTACGACCCTAACACCGCTGTTTCTTTCAAGTATAAGGGAAGGGCAAGATTTTATCATGTGCAATTTTTTGGGCAGGATCCTGTGCGAGGTTGGGTTGCCGAAAGGTCGATTTTAAAATTTGAAGGTAAGTGGTTTTAGTGAGTACATTGCTAAGAATGAAATTGATGAGCTCACTTCGGGCGAATAAAGTTTGTTTAAATCTCGCAAGTTTTATCGATAATTGCGGGATTAATCTTAACACTCTCTCCTGCTACGTGTCGCAATTAAATGCATCGTTTTCTTCGAGGCATAAAGAAACGGCGGCGAAGTAATCGCTCTTCGAGGTTCAAGATTGTACCATATCCCGCCATGTTTATCCACATTTCATTCAAAACAAGTGAATCGCCCACCCTCAAGAATAAATAATCGGTAAATTCGCCGTAGCATACCGCCTATTCGATGAGAATTTAATTGTAGCGCTTTTTGCAAAGGCAATGCTGTTTTTACGCTGGGTTTTTGGATTGTAACTTGCTTATGTAAATAGCATGCAACTTGGGTGTACTTGAGCGATTTCAATATGTTTTGGCGCTCCGCCATCCTCGCAAGATTTCACCAGGCCTCTGAGCGCATGATCAATAACTACAAGACAGCTGTTTTGGAAAGAAATGTGTGAATTTTACCAATGTGTGGCTGTTAGCAGTGATACTCTTTCTTTCATGTCAAATCTCTTTATCTCCTGAATATGCAACGTAATTTTGTTATGCACTGAAAAGGTCACATTTTCCAAAAAGCAACACATCTTTCAAAATAATAATTATTTTTCATTCCCACAGAAAGTCACTTTGTGTCATGAAAATTTGTGGCAGGATTCAGCTGGCATATACATTGTACTAAGCTCAATTATGGTTGTCTGTCAAACACGTTACAGTTTTTCTGATTATGTGATGGCGATGGGACTTGCATATAATGTTTCAGGGTGTTTTCAATTTATTACTTTCTCCTCACCATTTCCAAGAATGGGATCAATCAACCTTCAGGAAAATATAATAATCCTTTGTTGTCCAAAATGTCAATACTTGGCGTAAACCCTTTGCAAGCAGCATAAAAGAAATTATTAGTCTGTTCTAAGATATTCTCGACTGTGCTCTAATTCCACAGAAAAATCTCTAGCTGACTATCAATTATTAATGTCCCACTGGCAATATAACTTTGAATTGAAAAACATAAACTTTGTAGCACCTATGTTTTTATTGTTAATAATTTTTTATCGGGTTATTTTTGCGTTTAATTCAATATTTCAATTTCAGCAGTTCATTCCCTGAAGGCTGGCATAAATTATTCTAATTTCCCTTCTTCTTCACACAGCTTTTTGGTAAACAAGTTAATTAAAACTGAAACAGGCTTCAGGTTTTATCTGACGGTAAAATCACTACTTTTATTGCCTTTCAAAATAGCTTTATTTAAAGATTGTATGATAAAAAGAAACTCCAAATCAGTAATGATTTCAAATATTGCACTTTTAGATCGGAAGTTAGATTTCTTGATTATGTTTTTCTTTATTAAACTTAGCAGTTTATCCAATGATTATGAAATAAAATTCTAACACTTCAGTTTCAAATAAATTTGACCCATTCGTATGAGAATTCTCTCAGTATTGTGATTCTTTATTTTTGTTTTTCGTGAGACTGTTGTTTTGCTGTTAAATATCACCTAATTCAATATTTGTACTACCTTTGTACAGCAAAGATGATTGTTTGTGAAATATGTCCATGGTTTTTCAGGGTACTGAGACTGTCAATAATTACAGAGTATGGCATTTTTATGGAAGCAATTTTTTTTAGTTTAATGGGGTTTTCAATAAAATCAGGTAACTGGAAATTCCATGCCAAGTTAACTTAAGTTGAGTTTATCGCCTACTATCTTTGAAATTGGTAACATTTTAGCAAACAAACACTGCACTATGATAACCACCTTTTGTGGCATTTATAATGATCAAAAACTTATTAAAACCGTAATAGCCAAATAATCTTAATTCTTATTTAAAAAATAATGATCAAATTTAAATGAAATATGTAAGTTTTATGTTGTAAAATTTACGACATTTAAATTTAATATCAGTTTAAGTGGTTGTCTACTGCCAAAAATCATAACTTGCAAAATAATTCTGCCAATTCAGCTTGTCAGTAACATTTTGTTCTTTATTTATTTAGGGCAACAAAACTTTGAGAACTCCCTTCATGGAAAGCAACTCAAGATTGCTCCAAAACGTGTCTCCCTTTGGGAATCTGCAGTTAAAGTGGCTGAGAAAGCAAAACCAATGAACAGACATGAGCGTCAGCTCTGTTACACTTTCAAGTACTATGACAAGAATGAGGCCAAAAGGATTGATCCCTTGAAACTAAAAAAGTTAAATGGCTTCAGCTCCATGCCTGCTGTTGCATCCTTGCCAGAGCAGGTGAATGGTGTGACTGATAGTCATGAACACAGAACATGTGATCCTAGTAATGACGAGGATCAAGCTTCAGAACTAAAGGCTGTGAATGGAGTTGGAAGCTGTAATGGCAGTTTGAAACCCAGTCAAAAGAAAAATGTAAAGGAAAGAATGCAGCGGAAAAGAAAGCTGAGTGCATCAACGGCGGCTACAAAATCTGCTCCAAACCATGTTGAAGGTTCTAAAATTTCTGAGCCTCTAAAGAAAAGGAAAAAAAGTGCCATCAAACAAGGAAAAGACCTGAACTCTTCTGTTGATTCAGTCACTGACTCGGTCACTGACAAGATTGACATACCGATCAAACTTAACTTGAGTGATAAACTTGATACTGACTTGCATCAGAAGTGTAATGGCCTTTGCAGTAATCCTAGTGCTACCCCTCCAAGATTAAATGGAGATGTTTCTGCTTTTGGTGCAACCATGGAAGTATCACCCAACACTGCCTTAAAGTTGAAAATCAGAAAAATCACACCAAAGCAAAATCAAGCCGAAGGCAAGCGCAAGAGAGGCCGACCTCGAAAGCCACAGTTTGTCATTGTCAGTGAAAGTGATAGTGAAAAAGAAGGTACAAATCACTTGCTATCACCAAACAGTACAGAAAGCGAGCAAATATCTAACTGTGGCAAGGAATCTATGCCACTTTCAAAAGAAAGCAGTGTCGAGGAAACGCTGGTGAAGAAGAAACGTATCCGAAAACCCACCAGTAAGATGTTGAGTGCTAAAGAAATGTTGAAACAGGAAAAGAAGGTACAGCCAAAACAGAAAACTGTTAAAAAGTCAGAAGAGAAAACCGAGCCAGAAATCAAACAGTTAGAAAGTTCAGAGGAGAAAATTGCTCCAAAAACTAAAAAGGTGAAAAATGTGGTCGAGAAAAAAGATGAACCTTCTGTTTCAGAACCAAATGGTGCAGTTGAAACTGAAGGTAGTGTGGCATCTTCAAGCGATGACACAGGAAGCGTTAAGAATGGTGCAGCAGCCAAAAAGGAAAAAGATGGAGTTTGTATTGTTTGTGAACAGCAAGAAAATCTAACATTTTGTGAGGGCGTCTGTGGAAATGCCTTTCATTTGGACTGTATTGGACTATCAGTTGTTCCAAAGGGCAAATTTGTCTGTGATGAGTGCATAACTGGCAACCATTGTTGCTTTGTTTGCAGACAAGCTGGCAATGTAAAACAATGCAGTCAGCCACTTTGTACAAAACACTATCATGATGAGTGCATACAGACATTTAAAACTGCAAAGTTTGATGGTGATCGTTTCTACTGCCCCCTCCATTTCTGTAGTACTTGTGTTTCAAACAAATCAGTAGTGTCAAGGGGACGGATGATTCGTTGTGTACGTTGTCCAACAGCCTATCACATCTCTGGCTGCCTTGTAGCAGGTTGTATTCCAATCTGTTCTAGTTTGATGGTATGCTCAAAGCACTTCTTACGTGAGAAACACAAGGCACATCATACCCACGTGAACGTCAACTGGTGTTTTGTGTGTTCCATTGGTGGAACATTGATTTGTTGTGAGAGCTGCCCAGCGGCATTTCATCCTGAGTGCATTAGTTATGAGGGAATTCCAGAAGGACATTTCTTTTGCAAAGATTGTACTGAAGGCAAACAGCTTCTCTATGGAGACATAGTATGGGTTAAGCTTGGAATGTACAGGTAATGATAATATAGTGGATTCAATAACTGTACAACACTCTGCAAAACTGCTTGTACATTTGGAGTGGTTTAATTGACTTTGTGTTAGTTGAGTTGCAGTTTTTAGACTCCAGCATCTTGTGGGGATACCCACAAGATGCTGTGCATTTTCAATTCATGTTGTAAATACATGTGTAGATGTCAAAGTTGTAAAGAAGATGGGTGATGGTTTCTAATTTTACTAAAATGTTATCATTTCAAAGAAATGCTTAATCCTTGCAGCATACATGTACATGTAAGTGTATGACATGATATGATCCACTCTCATTGATCCTTAACCCTTTAAGCCTTAGCATTGATCAGCATCAAATTTCTCCCTGTAATGTCAATGTTTATTCAACCCCTGAGATCTTGGAAATTAAGGATACGATCATCCAAGGTGAATTTTATTGATATTTTAAAATACCTTCTCCCCAGTACTTTTATATGAAAATTTCTGGGACAAGAATTTTTTCTTTGATATTAGGGGTTAAAGGGTTAAATGACCATCTACCTTACTTGTGGACCTTACTCCTCCAAAGCTTCATGGCAGGGCTGTGCTATCTAAGAAAAAATATGATAACATGAAGGTTATTTTATTATGATTAATGACCTGCAAGTTGAAATTCAGCTATTAGAAGATCAATTTTACTGATCACCTAGTCAATGAAATATTTACATGCATTTGGTAAGTAGGTTTCACCACTTTGGTCAGAAACAGCAGATCAGAATATAAGTTAGTGGGGGAGTGTGAGTTCCCAAAGAACATCTAATCAGGAAGTTCGTCATATGATTAATGACCTGCAAGTTGAAATTCAGCTATTAGAAGATCAATTTTACTGATCACCTAGTCAATGAAATATTTACATGCATTTGGTAAGTAGGTTTCACCACTTTGGTCAGAAACAGCAGATCAGAATATAAGTTAGTGGGGGAGTGTGAGTTCCCAAAGAACATCTAATCAGGAAGTTCGTCAATTTGTAAATACAGCAGAATCACATTAATACGACCACCTTCGGGCCGTGAAAAAGTGGTCGTAATAGCAGGGTATTTGGATCAACTAGGTTATGAAATGACTGGACTGTCAATTCATTCAGGGCACAAAAAGTGGATGTAAGGCATGGTTTTCCACTGTAAAATTAAATTTCTACTCTTTTAGTTCAACTTTCAAAATAATGTCAGTTTTTTATGCTCTTTGCAGGTGGTGGCCAGCACAGATTTGCAATCCACGTGATGTCCCAACAAATATTCAGAACATGCGTCACCAGCCTGGCGAGTTTCCTGTCCAGTTTCTTGGGTCACATGACTACTATTGGATTCATAGAGGTCGCGTCTTCAGCTATCAGGAAGGTGACAAGGGTTCTACTGACTCTGGCAGCAATAAAAATCTGGCCAAAGTATTCAAAAGAGGTATGTGTCAGTTTTTTCCCTACTAGAAAACTTGTCTTGTTTTCATACAACGTAGCATCTTAGAGTGTGGAATAATTAACAAAAAGAAGAGTGGAAATGTCAGACTGATTTAAAAACTGGTTTTGGCCCACCCTTGCTCCAAAATTGCTGTAAAATACTCTCTTAATTGATGTGCTTTACTTGAATTAAAAGTTAATCTGGCCTTGCATCTTGAGATCACCCCGCAAAGTATTTTAAAAACTCCTTCAATACATCATAAATACCAGTGAAGTGTGTCATGTCATGGCAGATGTTTGTTCAATTTTGCATTACACTGTATGTCCAATCAAAATAATTCTTTGGAAGGCCACAACCCCTGCTTAGAAAAAATTATTTCCAGCTCTTTGAGCTTGAAGAGTTCTTTACTTCTTTCAAAATAAAGCCACTTTACAGGCTTCCTCCCATACCTGCTTGGAGGAACAACTCCTTTTGTTTCAAGAAACAAAAAACTCACTTTCCCAAACTTCCAAGATCAAACTACATCAATAAATCATTTATTTGCCGGTGTAACGTCTAATAAGCTAAACCCTCAACAAACTCCAAACTATGATAAATGCTAAGAAATTTGAACACTACTCAGTAAGTTTTATACTCATGTTTATGTTCAGCACTTGCTGAAGCAAAGGAGAAGTATGCCGAGTGGAGGACAGCACAGGAAAATAAGGCTGAGCAAGATCTCCAGAAAATGTCCAGGAAGCCAGCTCCTTACAAACACATCAGGGTTAGAAAATGAATTTTAATTATGAAATTAAGGGCGTGTTTTTTTATTCACAATTCTGGAATGAGAATGGACTGAAAATAAAATGTGCGCGTTTTTCTATTCCGCATTCCTATTCCGGAATGGACAGAATGCCATTCCATCCATTCTGCTCCCAGGGGCAGAATGAACAGAATGTTGCGAGTGAAAATCCAAGATGGCGGACGGCGAGATGAGCGCTGCGGATTCAAATACATCTCTACAAGGAAAAAAATGAGGGTACACTTTTGGAAAAAATGAAACATTGCTTCTAATTTCATTGTACCAAAAGTACAAGGAAAATTGCTGCGATAACAGCTGCAATGGCAGCCTCTTCGTCGGCCGCCATATTTGTTACGCAATGTTTACTCGGCCAGGACCGTACCGACGGGTTTTTTTTTATGCAGACAATCGGAATTATTCCTAGCATTCCGTACCAACTATTCTTATTCCAGAATTGTGGATAAAAAAACGCGCCCTTAGATTTTCCTTTTCAAATAGTGTAGGAATGGAAGGGCAACTTGCAGAAACATAGCTTGAGATTCTTCAGATCCTTCATTTAATTTATCCCTTGGTATTAACTGGTGTCCATATTCAGCGGAGAAAAGATATGATTTTTTTTGCAGGACAAACACAACTTTCAGTAATAGCACGTGTCTGTAAAGGAGGGTTCCACTGTAATCTGTCCTTGTCTGTTTTTCTTCCTTTTCTCATAGTAACAGCCACAGATTTGCTAAACAATGTCTAGCTATCTTTAGTATACCCAGATGCACTTTGGAGTTCAAGTTTGATAGTATGGTCTATAGACAGAATGCATTATATTTAAAGTGAATTTCCCTCCTGCGAACCATTCCCTGCAGTTCCCATTGCAGAGGTATGCAACCTCGGGAGGAAGAGTAAATATAGGAAATGTGTTGTTATGCACTTCAAGGAAATATCACATCCTTACCTTCCCACTTTATTGCATTCGTTTGCTTACATTCATGCGTTTGACATACATTACATCATACAAACAACATGGTCATTCATTCATTCATTCATCATTTCACGGACACTTCCTTGACTTGAAGTCAGCAGTGCATGTCTACATTTTAGCAGATAGTGAGATTTGCTAACATGTACCTTTGTGAGTTAAAATTACCATTTTCAGGTTTTGGAAATGTTGATTTGAACTTTAACCGTGCAATAAGAGAAGTGTATTAAGTAGACGTTAGCTGCTGGTGAAATGAAGTTTCAGAAAATAACCTTGTCCTGGAACCTTCCAGTTTTGGGGCAGCACACCTACACATATTCACAATACAAATCTGCCTTTTGAGGAGTGGGGCAAACTTAATATAAAATGCATTTTTTTATAAGGAGAACCTGAAAAGCAATGTCAAATAACTTCTGTAAGGTTTGATATCTGAGCAGTGAGCAGTGTATTTAGCGTGGCCACATTCTAGAAATTTTGCCATGAAAATCTTTGACCAGGTGTTGTAAGATTTCAAATTTTTCTTAAATGTCAAATTTCTTGAAGGTACTTTACATCTTATTTTGTTTGTTTGTTACTTTCCTTCTATACAAACATGTATTGTTTCCATGTTTGCCCATTTGTAGAAGGGTGCATGTTACTGCAAAAAGGTCAAGATTGCCCATTATAGATTTTTTTTCTTGTGCTTACCACCTGTGCATCTTTTGCAAATCAGGCTAAACGAAATCCAGGTTTTGCAGCAAATTAGAATTCAGTTTTTCAACTAATAACCTGCATTTATTTTTATAACTTTCTTATAATTTTTGACTGGAATTCTCTTCATAAAATATGTTCACATATACATTAAATGTAGTTGTTTTGTAAGTAGTAAATTGTTAGTATGTGAATGCTGCAGAAGTGAGAAATTCATGTTAATTAAACCTTTTGGTGTTTGTCTGTGAACTTAGTACTTCCATCCACCACTGTGTTAGTTGTTGTTTTTGATATTTTTGTTTTTCTGAGTGACACTTTCCCCTCTATTATAGGTGAACAAGTACACAACAGCTGTACGCATCGTCATTGATCCTTCAGAGCTTCCAGTGTGTGACTGTTCAGCAGACAGCGAGAATCCTTGTGGTCCAGAGTCTAACTGTTTGAACCGCATGCTCCAATTTGAGTGCAATCCACAAAGATGTCCACCTAAGGAAAATTGCCAAAATCAACGGTTTCAAAAAAGGCAGTATGTAGATTGCGAACCTTTTAGAACGTTGCATCGTGGATGGGGACTGAGATGCAAAGAGGGTAAGTGGTGTGACTTAAACCTGGATGTAACGTTTGTATCTTGCGTTGAAAATGATATATAAGAGAGATGGTGTTGTAGTCAACTCCTATTTTAATGAATGCTCAGAATATTACAAACAAATAAATAAAGTACTGTTGTGGTCATGCAATATATGTTCCTAAACAAGGAATCAATCATGCTAATAGTTAGTGGTATTACGTTAACATCATGCAAGTCATGTCCAGTAGTTAAATGAGACACAATACGATATCGTCATACTGGATGTCACAACTGTAGAATGTTACATGAATTAATATTTCAAAATGTTAAAAAACATTTTTATTTCAATGGGTTTAGGGACATTGTGTTTTGAAAAACAGTTTCAAAAGGTTCCAAAAGTTCACAGTCCAGACAATAATTATTTGTTGTTCAGGTTATGAAGACACAACCTTGTACCTACCCTAACTTGTGATAAATAATTAACCTTAATGACCATTTTCATATCCTTCCTTTTTTTTCTTTCTTTCTTTCTATCTTTATTTTTTTGTATATTTATTCGCTTGTTGTTTATTTCTCTTTTTCCAGATGTGAAAAAGGGCCAGTTTGTTATTGAGTATGTTGGGGAGCTTATTGATGAAGCCACATGTCAAGAACGTGTCCAGAAAGGGGAAGACATCACCAACTACTACATGTTGACAATAGACAAAGATTGCATTATCGACGCAGGCCCAATGGGAAATCTGTCACGATTTATGAATCATAGCTGTGATCCAAACTGCGAGACACAGAAATGGACAGTTAATGGAGAAGTAAGGGTGGGGCTTTTTGCCTCACGGGAAATTATGGCTGGAGAAGAGCTTACTTTTGATTATCAACTTGACTGTTTAGGTAAGTAGCTTAAAATTGTGGGTCATTGGCCACTTGTCTGTAAGACTTGAATAGCAATCTTTAAGCGACTTGCATGCTAGACTGTTTGTTTACCTTTTATGTTGTTGTAGCCGTCCTGCTGTTTATCAGTGGTCAAGCAGAGGTTTAAGGTTGTTAGAAAATTCTAAAGTAGATGGACACCTTTTTAAAGTAATAGACTGGCTAGACAAAGAAATGGTATGCAGGCAAATAAATGCCAAGCAGAGTAGCCAGTTTGAAGAAAAAATCCAGCAAAATACTTGGTGATCTTTGGGCTAAGATTTCAGATCAGTTTCCTTAACAGATCCTCCTAGAAAAGAGTTTGCAGTTACATCCTTAAAGTCTCATGTCAGCCCTTGCTGAAAAGTGAAATTGGGCAAGCAAAATCATTGTGATTTCAATGAAAACATTTCATCAGCTTCAGTTGCACCTGGGATGAAATTCATCATGTAATCAGAACGAAATCTCAGACACCCCAACTGAGCTGAAATTTCAACCCAGGCTTAGTCAAATGGTACTCATCATCCTATCTTTATTTACCCTCGGGTTTAAGAGTAGCTTATGCAGCTAATATCTCCTAGCATTTACCTACCCAACAATGAGAATATACACACAAAGACTAGACCACAACACCAGGAATTACATCCCCTACTCTTTGCAAACAGTGAGTGGGTTCTTTAACGTTCCACACAGTTATTAAGAGAGTCTAACCATTTGCAGATGTCAGAGCAAAGGCAACACTTTCTCCTCAGTTATTTAAAGACCCTGAGTGGTGGTCCGGCTGGGGGTTTGAACCCGCGACCTCCCGCTCGTTAGTCTGGCACTCTACCAACTGAGCTAACCGGTCGGCGGTACTGAGGAATACTTTGTGCTGAAGAATTGAGAAACCAAGAGATTTCTCCAGTCTTCATATACTGAATGTAGCATCCAGTACCTGGGATGTAATGTGTCTTTACTTAACTCTTTTCATTTTCCACATCTAAATAGGGAATGAAAAGAAAAAATGTCATTGTGGAGCCAAAAATTGCAGCAGTTTTCTCGGGGTGCGACCCAAGAACCAGATCCAGGAAGACAAAGTTAAAAAAGCCGGAGACAAGAGAAAGAAAAAGCGAATCAAAAAGACTGTTGTCAAAGAAGGTACACAGCATGGTAAATTTACTAACTGGGGAAATTGAGGAAAATTTGGGAAAATAAGTAAAACGACAAATGCACCACAGAAAAGAACTAGCTATTGGTATTGCTCATTTGGATGCCACAATGTAGAATTACATCCAAAGATTCAGTTACATCCACCTTGTGCAGCATAATAAACATAACTACAGGAACACACATCATCTGAGGACCACACATGATATTTCATCCACAGATCAAAAGCTAGAAGCAAGTGTAATATCATTATTTTATTAGTTTTTGTTATACTGTATTTGTAATAATTATATTACAATGTTTTCTTTATTGTCATAAGTTGCTATCTTTCAATGCAATGCTTTTAAAGAAAAGTAAATGATAGAGTAAATAAACGGTAAAGAAGTGATCGTTTCAAACAGTTTCTATCAACTGAATACACTTGTTAACATAACTAGTAGCCTCGCTGTGTAAAAAATAATATATTTTGACTTGCAAAGTAAACTTCTCTAGCTAGTGTAAACTTAGTATTTCATTTAAAACCTAAAAATAATGCCTTAAATGCCTAAATTGATTTTTAATTGCCTTTTATTGATGGCATTAACTTCAAATATCAATAAACAGGATTGTTAAGTTCCCCATATTCTTGCTCATGTATGGAGTCCTGAAATAACATCTTGCATAAGACAGCCTGTGAGCAGGTTTTCTGGGGCATTCACTCAGTGGGACAAATAGAAAGAAAGGAATCTGGCACAAATGTCTGAGAATCACAAATGCTGCCCCTAACTACCCTGCTGACAGCTTTTGTGGTTTAATTTAATTTATTTAAACCTTTCAACAAGAAGGGAACTGAAGGTTTGATTTTATTCCAAGCGCTTGAGGAAGCTGGGATTGTTGTGACACATTGTCTACTTTCCACCACTTGTTTGTTTGTTTGTTTATCTTTATCAGAACTGAGCAAAGGCAGTGACTATCATGACTAAATAAATGTTATATCTACCAATCAGCATAAGTGTTGGAGACAGACATTTGTTATTCTCAAACATCCATGCAGGCTTCCATTCTGTTTTGTGCCAACTGAGCACCCCAGGAAGTGAGCTCA
Organism: Pavona decussata; assembly: GCF_977016875.1. Classification (NCBI taxonomy): domain Eukaryota; kingdom Metazoa; phylum Cnidaria; class Anthozoa; order Scleractinia; family Agariciidae; genus Pavona; species Pavona decussata. The sequence continues at coordinate 2,358,637 of NW_028145572.1, forward strand.
CAGGCTTTGTATGGTACAAATCATCACAAGACAACTAGCTTGCAACTATTACAGAATGCAAAAATTGGTTCTACTTTCTTCATAAGTCTTTGCCATCAATGCAAGCAGTGTAACACCATGCGGTGTTTTGTGGAATTGTCTAGCACTGCCATTGCAAGAAGAGTTACATGAGACATTGCACATTGTATCACCACCTTTAGGTTTATGATGTGATGAAGATTTAAAAATTGCATTAACTGAAGCAAACATGTCTTGTTTGGCTTCAGATACGTCGGTGTCCACTGAACATCGCAAGCGGCCCCCTCCTCTTCCTGCCGTTCAGCATGAAGTCACTAATGAACATGGCACAAGTTGTAACACCACTGACCAGGCTTTAAAGCTCACGGGCACTTCTCCTCTCAATAGCGCATTGCCGTGGACGTATAGCCCACTCCAGCCAGGGTTGACTTTAAGCAATAGCGTCTAAACAAGGTTCGGTTTTTGTGACTTAAAACTTAAACACAGCTAAAACTAGTTGACTTAATTTAAGTGAGGCCTTTAAGAGTAAACCATTTTGATTTACCGTGCTGAACTGAACATTTGTTTTTAAAAGCTTAAAAGTTAGGGTAAAGAAGCAACAGGAGTTGGAATGAGAAATGTGAACCAAATGAATTAATCATAAGCTAAGCCTTCTCAAGTTCGTCCATATTGTAATCCAGTTCCTCATCTAAAATACAGAAATAACCTTATTGTTTAACAATAAACCTTGTGTCATTTTGTAGTTGTGAGTCATTTTAAAACCACTTCATTTTAGGGGTCATTTTCATTCTGGTTGGACATCATGTGGCCCTCTTGTTAAATGTTTTTTGATTAGTTTCTCCCATTCAAACCATTTCAACATCAATACATGTTGGTTTTTGTAAAGGATCTTGGTTCTTCGCACCCACAGTATCTTAGTATGATTTTTCAAAGGCATTTGTACCACTGGATTCATTTTGTTCTCTTGGCATTTCAAACTTGGTAAACTTTTAGCCAATGGAACTTTCTTTACTTGGTCATTAGGGGTGAGTGTGTAGATATTAATACCAGGCATAACTGCAAACTTCAGGGCATGGGTTGTTCGAAAGCCAATTAACACTAGTCCACAATTAGATTTTAATCGAGGCTTTCAGCTAGCTCATTTAAAATGGTTTTAAAGGCTAATTTCTAGCTAAAGGTAAAGAAAGGTCTAAGGAAAGACTGAGGGCCAAAAATCTTTTGGAAGTATCTTTATCGATTAGCAATTAAACTCAAGTCAAAGTTTGCGTTAATCCAGGATTAGTTTAATCTTGCTTTGAACAACTGGGCCCAGGTGTTAAAATATTCATTCTGACTGCCTGATCATCTGGTGTTTAGCTGTATGCAACTCAGCCAAGGCCTAACCAGTCAGAGTTTAACAGCAAATGGTTGGTTTTGTGCTTTCTGTGGTATTAATCTAATGTTCCCTTCAATTTTAGTTCATGAGGATGAGTGCTACATCTGTGGTGATGGCGGTGAGCTTCTCATGTGCGACAAGGGAGGCTGTGCAAAGTGCTACCATAAGGGCTGCCTTGGCAGTGAGGTCAACACTCGTGGCAAGTGGATCTGCCCATGGCATTTCTGCGATGACTGCGGCAAGTGGGCAAGCATTCTGTGCTCTGAGTGCCCCAACTCCTATTGCAGAGCTCATTCTTCGGGTCAAATCACTGATCTAGGAAATGGAATTCAAGTTTGCTGTGATCACATTGTGACAAGAAAAAAGACTTCGCAAAACCAAACCGCTGATCATGAGGATGAAAAGAGTGGTGAAGAAGCAGCCAGCACTAGCATTGAATAAACACGTCATAGTTTGAAGTAGATTTTCATAATTTTTTAGAACCATGAGAACATTTTAGCTTATAGAAGAAACTAACTTTGTATCTTGCTCTTGTATTCATTCAAGAGAGGGAGACTGGAATCTTTCTGTTAAAGTAATTCACTATATTACTTATTTTCTTATTTAGTCAGTGTGCATTGATCTTTTTTGTCCTTTTGATTCTGCGTGTTGAAAAATGGGTTGTAAGAGGAAATTACTCTGTTTTCAAAACTTGGGAGAGAAATGCCTTATCTAATCATGGCTTCCTATCATTACAAAGGAAGTTGTAACTTTATCAGAATTATTTAGGAATTTTAACTTCTAGTAGAAACACTGGATACTTAATTATTATTGGATTGTGTTTCTTGTGAATAACCCAATTGTGATATTGTAAAATTAACAAACAGTAACATCACTTCGAGGCTTCGGGAAATAAATTGTAAGAGTTTCTATGGGTTTATTCCCCAGAGCCTCGCAATGATGTTTATTGTTTTAGACTGAATTTTAATATATTGAAATTGGGCTATTGTTTTAACAGTCAAGCAAACTAGGTCAAGTTTTTAGGTGTCTGAGTTGAGTGCTCAGAATTCTACTGCTTTTTTCAAATATTCTTCATTTTTAGTGGAACACCAATTTACTTTAGGCAAAACAAAGGCATGCTGTGTTTGCTTGGTCAACCAAAATGCCAGTAAGGTCACCACTGTGTGAGATGATGCAGTCCCTGATGGCAGTGGGTTGAAGTACTGGTTACCAAACCACAATGTATTTTTTAATAAGGGCTCTCCCATGAATTGGCCTATTAGATTTTTCTTTTCTTGATCTACAGAAGTGTGGTGTGAATAAAAACAGTCTGAAGGTATTTTTGAATATTTTTCTGGAACTGCCTATTGTATAGCTTGATTCTCACATGGTCCAAGGTCGCTCAGGAGTGAAACCCAGAAATCTTGGACTGTCTGAGAATCAGGCTAGCGATTGTACTGATTTTCAAAAATTTGTATTTGTAATCTAAAGAAACAAATTTATCTGTCCCTTTTTTCTTCCCAGAAAATACCAAAGTTGAAATCACACTAGCAGTGTCATTAGAACCACATTCCACAACTTGTGGTTTGATTCCAGTAAAAGGAGGGGTAAATATGTGATTAAAAATCTGTAAATGCCTTACAGTTTCACCAGGCAGATGGCTTTCAAAAATTTTGGACGGTTGTTGACAATGAGATAGGTCTGCACAAACTAAATGCCTTTTGTGGGTTTAAAACCCATTATTAGTTAATAGCATGGCCTTAGTATTTGTCAACAGTAATTTTCATTTTTCTGTTTTGTACATCCCACGAACTGGTTTTATTTATGCAATTAAAATTTAAAATGTAGTGGTCTTAAGTGACGAACAGAGTCCCCACTGCATTGTGGGATGAGTTTCTGATATCGATGTTGGGGTGGGGAGGGTAGTTAACTGTTAGATAGATTAGATTTGTTTTCTTATTTCTCAATCTTTCAAAACACAGCGGTGCATGTCTTATTATCCATAATCGCATTACAGCTCTCTTTGTCTGTAAAACATCGTTTGGAAGATAAGTAGCAAAAAATCCGTTGTGCAACTGTTGCAAATTGTGTTGGCTTTGAAGTGAATAAGGTGTCGCGAAAGGGAAGTATCAAAGTGTATTGAAGAGTCTTAGCATTTTGTATTTTTATGTAAAATTATATTTTGACGAGATTGTAAGGATGATAATTCGTGAAAGGATGACTTAATTTTGCAAAGCTTTATTCTCTGTGCTGATCAGTTTATAAAATTAAAACATCCTTCCTCTGCATTACGCTGAACTTAATTAACGGCCTTCACGAATTTTGATTAAAATGACATTTCCACATTACAAGCTCTGTTACACTGTGAGCTCTCGCCCCCCACCCCTTGAAAATAAAGGGGACACTTATTTCAAAACCTGGGTTTGAACAAAAGTTGATATCGCTTTTCCCAAACGTTTCCTCACAACTGACTAAAACAGCAGTGATGGGTCTTGTATTACTGTCATTCTTACCTGGGCACTATACTTTTGCACATTGAAGACGAACTTTCACTGTAAACAAACTCATATTTCTGAACACTGCTATGTCCGCGTTTTTCTGACAGGAAAGGGATTGGGGCTTATTAAAATCATACTATCAACATACATATTCTCCTCAGCGCTCTCCCTATATTTCTTTTAGTACAGTTTGGGAGAATTTGCTTGAACATCAGTACAATTTAACTTTGGTGATCATTTTCTTTATTCTTATACCCATTCTCGACCCCAGAGCCTCCTGTCCCTCTTAGCCGGTTCTCGTGCCCAGCCTCCAGCGGCTAAGAGGTCTAGACGGCTCTGGGGACGAGAATGTCTTATAACTTGAATATTTAAGTGGTGATCTTCTGAGGAGCCTTAATTGCTCTTCACCATGGCGACGAAAGAGTTAGTAGAGCTTTCACGATATTTAGTCTTGATTTTAGCTGGGATCCTTGCAGAAGCTGCCAAATAAAGTGGCTCGTGGAATTTTAAAAACACACAGGTCGTTTTGTCATCGTATTCAAGGAAGGTTGTGTGACCGATGCATTTTAAACCAAGTCAAGTACGTTAGCCAACAATGCAGCAAATGAGACAAATGGCGGATTGTTATCCAAGCGAGTAACAAGACTGTGTGCTCAATAACAGTTTTAATATGTATACATAACGATGCAACAGTTGTTATAATCCCACCTCATGTTCAACAGCCAGCTGGGCTTATAAGTCCACGCAATTTCCACCCGCTGAAGTTCGATCCTGTATTTGGACTGGGAGCCTGAGCGAGTTCCTCGTGCGCTCCGGGGCCTTGTCTAAAAGTGTAGACGGAATGGCCGGAGCAGAAGCGGGGCGTGATTCATTACTGAATGTGGTTTTTATCTACACAGTACTCGGTGGGTCGTTCTCTTGGAGTCATGTTAACTACCGAAGTTAAAAATATAGGAATCTGCACACTGAAACTTGCGAACTGTCCTCCTCGGATTTTGCAAGTAGCTCTTTAGATGCAGATGTGCCCCCGAAATCTTGGTAAGCAGGCCAGTCCGCTTTCTTTAAGCACAGTGATCTCCCAAACGGCTCTCCGCGTTTATAATGCTCTGGAAGGAAAAAGTTCAAACCCCAAAAGAGCACCGTTTCTGACGTTATACAGAAGCACAAGCGCGCGCCACAAAGAGCGTGCGCGAGTGACGCACTTGACTCGCGCGCGCGCTTTCGAGCTGATTGTGATGTCGTATGCAAGCAGAATATCTTTTGAATGCAAATCGGCGTATAACCAACGTTTCTTCGAGAAAACACGAGAGAACGACAACACAATGAGTCATTTACCAAACCATTCCTATTACGGCCAGTATTATTTCAATCCACAGTGGGTCGAGACTGCTGGGGGCAGCACGCCTTCTGTTGTCTATAACAACGTGGTTAATTTTACAGTAGGTCCTGACGGCACGCATTATTTTCATCAGACATACAGTGGTCAGTTTGTGGCTCCATCGGGTCCAACTGTTGATATGAAAAACGTAAGATATTTTGCATAGTAGTAGTAGTAGTAGTAGTAGTAGTAGTAGTAGTAGTAGTAGTAGTAGTAGTAGTAGTAGTAGTAGTAGTAGTAGTAGTAGTAGTAGTAGTAGTAGTAGTAGTAGTAGTAGTAGTAGTAGTAGGAGGAGGAGGAGGAGCAGTAGTAGTAGTAGTAGTAGTAGTAGTAGTAGTAGTAGCAGTAATTTATTTTAACACTTCCTCAAAACGAGCATTTAGTACAGTGTTCTCTATATAGCACGAGTCTCCTAAAAGTCACGAAAGCCATTTAACTATAGTAGTTTCCCGCTATAAAGAGACACCTTACGATTTAGTGGACGTAATAGGCTATTATGGGGCTCACTGAATATGTGAGGGCTCGCTGATTAATGGATTGATAATTCCCACTACTCGTTGACTTAAATTTGTACATGGAAGGATAACTGAAATACAACAGTTTGCAACTGATTAAAACAGTGCAATTTTGAGGCGGAGAAACGGGGGCAATTGTCTTAATTTCATCACTTTCTGAAAGAACTTATTTCAATGTTTCTTGATTTCGATAAGTGACCTAATTTGTGGGCAACAAGGCACAACCGGGAACACAAATAGAAAACTGGAAAATGAACTGATCGTTGCTTCCTGTTACGCGTGCGTTTTGGCTGGCAACTTTCCTTCTTTCATGATCAGCTAACATGTTTGTTTATTTGACCAATAAATCATAGAACGCTTCACCTCCATCTCACGATGAGGCAGTTAGATCCCAAACAGAGAAAGCCTCCGGGTCTGGTAGCCAAGGTAACAAGGAACCTGGCGGACAAACACGGCAGACAAAGCAAGGCAATAAAGAAATGGCACAGGAGGCGGGAGTACAAGACAAATATTCATCTGATGAAGAAGACGTGTGGGCCACTGAAGATGAAGATTACTACGGTAACGACTCGGACAGCTCACAGGACGAGTCTAACGGCAGCCGCTCGGTGAGTTTTTACACATCTGCGTTTCGCGCAATTATGCGAAAGTGCTTCCCTACATGCATCGTGTGCTAACATAAAAAGCACGGCGCAATCTCATTGCGCGCAGTCACACGGTGCAACTGGCCGTGGACTGAAATACACATTGCGCCCGCTCCTGAAATTGTGCATTCTGCTTCTTTGCCTGTCCCGGACGTTCTAATTGTGGCGGGCGAATAAATGATGTTACGCAAGGCAAAATATGGCGAGGGGGAAAAGAATGAGAGAGCTGCCTGACCTTTCCCATTTCTTTCAAACATTCTCCCGCTCGCTCCGAACAATCTGAACGCCTGAAAAGAGATTTGAATTTCCCCAAGACGTAAAACCCCTTGCAGCCATGATTTATTCAAACTATTCTGGCAGTATAATTGAACTACAAAGGTTCATAACCCATGACATTTTACCAAAAGGACGTAAGAGCAGCAATTTTGTAACAATCTTATATATTGTTCATCAATGTTATTCCATCCGTAAACTGCTGACGATGGCACAGGAGTTGCAGAAACATGTCTTTCAAATTTAAAAGTCTTGATCTCTTCATTGACATGACATTTTATGGTGAAAAATTCTCTTTCTCCTATTTTAGCGCGTTCACACGAGAGAAAGACGTCGCCGCGTCCATGACACAAGAGACGATTCTCCCAGGTCTCCTCAAAGAGTCACGGACGCGCGTTCAACTATTGTGTCCCTGGTACCGAGGGAGTTTCAGAGTTTTTAACAAATAACTGAGCTTGAATTCATCAGGAATTCACAGCCAACTTTCAGCTTTCAGTTGATCAGCTGGGCAAGAGACTTGAGTCGATAAGGTTGCCACAGAAATAAGTCGCTTTTAAGCTTTGTTTTATCTTATCATTTTGCAATAGAGAAACGATTGTTTTATTCTCTATAAAGTAATGTAAATAATTTTGAGAAGTAATAAAGTAAAACGACCACACTTCTTATTAAAGCAAGTATTGTATTGTTCTATTACCGTATTTTATACAACTCCAGAAATTAAGGGCGATGGAGCAGCTCTCATTAGGTCTCTCGTGATTGGCTAGCAACCCTTCTAAAAAACAATAGAACAAACAACAGAAAAATACCCCCAACCCTAAAAACAATAACAGTTGCTACAGAATTAGAACAATTAAAAGCTTACGAGAGCTGCTACACTTTTGAAAGTTAATTACAAATCCGTGTTTCCAGTCTAGTAAATTTTCTTAATGTATTGTTTCACATTGATTTCAATTTCAATGCTCTAAGAGCTGACAAAATTTAATTGCTATAAAACTTGAAATACCTAGTGACAAAAGAAATCAGTGAATTTTTTAATTACAGTGCGTGAGAGGGACAAACGAAATGAACATTGCTATAAATATGTACCCATTCCAAGTCCGAAACCAAGATACAGTGTTTCGTTCTATATCAAGTTGTTCGTGCCCGTATAAATTTCAAAGTCCTTTGTTGTAGTAAAGCTTTGACTCTTTGGTGTTCATCTGAATTTCAGGCTCTAGAGCAGAAGGCGAAACCTGAAATGTCAAAAACGAAAAACACAAGAAATGAGAAATGTCATTTATATTAAGAGCACATTCTTTTAGGTAGTGATACTTGGAATTTATGGTATAAATTTTGTCCTGTTGGTACCTTAATCTGCTTATGGAATGAATGGGATACAATTCTGTTAAGTCTGCTACAGGTAGTAGAATCAGTACACAATGAATGGAATACGGTTTTCTAAACTTTCAAAACATACAATGACGGCAAAGTGATGGCTTACCTGGGATGTCTGAGGGAAGAGAGCTATAGCGAGAGGGAGACCAAAGCCAAAAGCAGCCACACAAACCAGCGCTTGAACGGGAAGGTGAAGTTTGGGACGAGACATCAAGAACTTCGTCCTGTGGGAAGACAACAAAGATGTATTTAATGAGCACCACCCTCGAGTTTTGTACTTTGATAAAAGACTTCGAAGTACTTTTCTCTAATTCGCAACGGTAATGTATCAATTGTATCAAAATGTTACCTTTCTAAAACCTGCATAGCAAACGGTGGAATAACCAACACGGGTAGTGGGAGAAGCACTCGTGTCAGGGTTGTTTCGAAAACGGCCTGGAAAAAAAAAAAAAAAAAAAAAGCAAGCAAAAAGATATTCACGTATTTAACTTATAATTTCCCAGAAGGGTTGGATTGCAGAGCAAGCCATTTTTTCAGGCTGTTGGTTAGGTGTGAGAATGTAAGGCATTAAAGGCAGTCAACTACTTTCTCAGTCTCTTCCAGGACCCGTTTCTCGAAACGCCTAGCCTGAGTATCAGGCCTTCCTAAGGTTAATCCCCCCCTCCCCCCCCCCCCCCCAAAAAAAGCCTGATAATCAGGCTACGAAACGCCCGATTACTTTCCCCAACAGAAATTCAATTTTTATTGATTTTAAAAGCTAAATTTTAAAATATTAACAAACTACTGGAAGACAATGCCGAAACTTTCACTAAGAATTAAAACCACCGAATCGATAGAAAACGGGTTTCAAAAATACTTATCGGGCGCGGTAAGTTACTTTCGCGAGCCTCTATTTTAATCGGTCCGTTATTGACAATTTCTCCGGTGTTTTTCAGGGCTAATAGGGCATCGTTATGACCTGTTAACAATACAATACAATACAATATTTATTTTGCCATATACAACATTTACAGATTGAAAAAAATAAAGAAAATTGATGTAAGAAAATAAATGGCGAGAAAACCTGAAAGAAACCACGAGGCTTATGACAAGTCAGGCTTCCTCACTTAAAATAACTAATCTCATATTAGAATTACAATATGGACAGCCAGTTGCGTGCTTCCTTCTAAGAGGTTGTGGACGACCCCAGTGAAGGGTTCGTTCGAGTCGCGTGTGATAGAAAATTTGCACGGCGTTTGGTAGACTTGCTTACAAGTCGAGCTCAGAGAGCGCGAAGCGCGAGCGACTTTGAGAAAGTCTAGAGGCGTTTGGAGAAGCGGGTGATAGATAACTTTCATAGTGGGAGGCACGCGTGATAGGAAACATACGTGGAGGTACATGCGTGGAGTGAGATGTGTGTGATGAAAAACAAGCGTGAACATCAGGGAAACAGTATTGTCGACTGCATAAGCAGACACACTGTTTTCATTGACGCCTCTTTACCTTTTGAGCGGCTATTTTTGACGTTCCCACAACATTTCCATCTTTATCCTTCACTTCAATTCCCGTGAACAGCTCATGATTTCTCATAAGAACCACGTTACAGATGTTAGCAGTAGCTAGGGTTGAGGAAAAAAGAAAACATCCTTCTCAAGTTTATCTGGATTGTTAAATTCACACGCGAGATCACTTTAACGAAGTTTATTTGCCAAAGGCAAAATGAATTCAAAATGTTATACATTGTTTGGTCCTGAAAGAACAATTACATTATTAACATTTTGGGGCTCCGCTACAGTCGTGCCCTCTTCTTCTTTTTCGTTTTTGGCGGGGATGGGGCGGGGCTCTGAATCGAAGAATGTTGGGCAAAAAGGCAATTGAGGTCATCATCTTCGTGATCTTTTTATTAAAAACACAAGGGCTAAATATAACTGCTTAAAAAAAGGTTCCTTGACTGTCATCTACTTGCAACTTAGTAGTAACTTTTTGACCACAGTTAACGTTGTCAGCCCCAATATCGACATGTTCTATTTTCGTTTTGCTGGGTAAACCATAGGACATAAGATTACTGCTAAGTCTGGGCCTGAACACAGGTTAGACCACAGTGCATGGTTCATAAATCATATTATATCTCACCAGTAGCAGGATAGGCAACTAATCGTTGAAGTAAAGCTTTTAATGATGGATTTGAAATTCTTGCTCTTTTCACCAGAGTAGTGAGACCAAGCTGTGTACAAAGAAAATCTTCAGGTTAGGACCGGCACTGAAACTCTTGAGCTCTTCACAAACCCCATCAGGCACAGGGGCCAGGTTTATGAAGCCCTCTTAAGTTCAGATGTCTCCTAAGTATGCATGACCTCCCTTACAGTGGGTGGTTGGGTGATCTAACCTCTGAGCTACCAAGAGACCCACGGTGAGCCAGTCATCTACTAGGTTGCTATGACCAGCTAGGATCCTGTGTAATCATGAAAAATATTGCATACCCTTGACATATTACAGCATAAAAAAGGGTTAAGGTGGGGGACTGGCAGTGAGGGGATAACTAATAGTTACAATATATGGGAGATGATGCAGACCTCCACAGCCCCTCCAACCCCCTCTTTACATAAAGGCAAAATGAACTTACAGCAATTGTCACAGCACTAGTAACAGCTCCAAAGTAGCTCATTAGAAATCTGCTAGTTGGTGTTGGCTAAAAATGAAACAGAAAATATCATCTTTTGTCTAAAACTAAGATATTTATTTACATCCTTCACATCCTTACATGTCAGTATCAGAGAGCAGTCCACTAGCCTGCAAGCAAGCTCTCTTGGGAAGAGAGCTTGCTCGCAGGCTAAGCAGTTCACCAGTTTCAGTATGCTGTCGCCTGTGCAAAACAAACAAAAGGGTCTTGTACACTGACACAGTGGTGTGTGTACAAGAAGGTAACTTCAGAGGGTAATAATATTTGCTAACCTTGCTTGCATTTCTGTTGGAGTAGTTGACAGCTGCATTGTGGCTCTGGTTCATCCACTGCAAGATGAAAGATAAGTTAGTTAAGAGAGCAAGAGGAGTAGCCTGCACTTAACCATTACAAAAACTTACCTGCCAAAATATGACTGTCCTCAAAGATGGTGCTGGTAACAGCATTCCTACAACCTACAGAAAATCAAGCAATTATAAAAGTTTCCTTAACTTGTCTTGTCTTATGATAGATAGTCTGACTACTTGTTCTTTTTCATAAGCATATAAAAATAGAGCTTTGTGCTCCTATAACAAGACCACTATCAAAAGCTTTGTTGCTCTGACAAGTGGAACTTAGATAATCATCACTTTTATTCTTGTCCATTTGTTAACTGCTTATGATTTATATTTTATCATTATCTAAAAAATATCATATACAAAATGTTACAATATGTTTTTAATCATACTAAAATCACAATGTATATTGCAGAATGAAAACTAAGACACAATTTTACCGTTATAGTTCCAAAGGGAACATATCCTGCAACAAAAAAGCAAATATCAGAACACTTTAATGAGATACCAAAATTTCAAACAATTAATGTAATTTATAAAGAGTATTTACTGACAAACCTGACATTCTAAAGGGCATCAACACTTTTTCTCCTGTGTCAGGGTGAATGATGGCCTGAAAAAAGAGTAGAATATGTACAATGAGCACTACATTCATCAAACTATCATCTTCACATTAAATAGTGTGTGGGCAATATTATTTTATTACTTTTACTCAACAATGTTTTTTTGTCACTCGTTCAGGTAGGGTGATCCTTTTATAACATACCTCCTTGAATTTTCTGGCTTCCCAAAGCTGAAAAAATTGAAGAAAGCAATGATATGAATAAGGATTATCTGTGCCCTTTTCAGTGTCTTTGAAGAAAAAGGCACCTTCAACATTTACTGGATAACTAAGAACAAATGCAATCACTCACTCCTTCACTCTTGTCTTATGTTACTGCCTTTTTTACACCACTGAGCAGTGTGTTCTTTAAGAAAATATCCATATCTTCTTGGTTTGGACCATCACCCATCTAGAAATTCCAATTTAGCGTCATTTGGCTTTTGGGAGTCCTCTCCATGTTTAAATTTGAACACATTTAATTTTACATGAAGTTACGCATGCATGACAAATTTGACTGTCTCATTGATGTTGTTTATTTTTGAAAGAGCTGACCCTGTCACTTAATATGCAAAGTGATTCAATTTGCATGAAAGTATTTATTTAAATGAGCTTTCTGCACACAGGAATGCTGCTTGTTATACAAATTTTAATCATTTTGAACTCTCTTGCTGACCTTTACAACTTTAGTTAACTTTATTTCTTGATCATGATGATAACTATTACATCGAAACAACAACAAATAGTTAGTCACTCTCATTTTTTATATTATTATGTTTTAATCAGACACTGCTTGGGCAGGATTGAGTTGTTGAGCATTTGGTCACCACCTGTGGCTTAGGATGTTCTGCACGTCCTGTTCTTTAATATTATTATTATTATTATTATTATTATTATTATTATTATTATTATTATTATTATTATTATTATTATTATTATTATTATTATACTTACCTTTTGATCTGTTGTTCCTTGTGGCAATGTCCCATTTTGAAACTGCTTTAATAAATTAATTGATTCCTGGAGCTTTTTCTATGAGAGTAAAATGTTGATCAAGTTAAAAAGACAAGCTAGCTGAGGCAGAAGTTGTAAGAGGACACATACGAATAAAATTATAAGCATTTTAGTTTCACCGATACAAGAAATAATCAGATGGTCATACCTCGCCAACAAACAATGTCCTCGGATCCGTAACATCAAGGCACCGTTTTAATCTTCCCCAATAGGTTGCCTGAGAAATGAAAATCAAAATAATATTAGCTCATATAAGCATTAAAAGATTGAAAGATTTTGCAATCGAAAATTTACATATAAAAACTGATTAACCTGAGATGTGTTTCGTCAGATAATTTAGATTGCTTACCTGATCAAAGCGCGATTCCGTAAGGGAAAACTTCGGATAGCCTGCAGACGACACCGAATCCGCCATCTTGAGGTAGGTACTTTAAGTAAGGTTATTAAAGTGTATCATAAGTATAATAAAATAGTAAAGTGTATTATAATAGTTCATTAATTGCCATATACAGCCATTAGCCGTGTATAGCCATGTATAGACATGTATTGCCATGTATAGCCGTGTATAGCAATGTATTGCCATGTATAGCCGTGTATGGCCATGTATAGCCATGTATGGCCATGTATAGCCATGTATTGCCATGTATAGCCATGTATAGCCGTGTAATGCCATGTATAGCCGTGTATGGCCATGTATAGCCGTGTATTGCCATGTATAACCGTGTATAGGCATGTATAGCCGTGTATAGCCATGTATTGCCATGTATTGCCATGTATAGCCGTGTATAGCAGTGTATAGCATGTATAGCCGTGTATCGCCATGTATAACCGTGTATCGCCATGTATTGCCATGTGTAGCCATGTATGGCCATGTATTGCCATGTAATGCCATGTATAGCCGTGCATAGCCATGTCTAGCCTTGTATTGCCATGTATAGCCGTGTATAGCCGTGTATAGTCATGTATTGCCATGTACTGCCATGTACTGCCATGTATTGCCATGTATTACCATGTATAACCGTGTATAGGCATGTATAGCCGTGTATAGCCATGTATAGCTGTGTATAGGCGTGTATAGCCGTGTATAACAGTGTATTGCCATGTATAGCCATGTATAGCTGTGTATAGGCATGTATAGCCGTGTATAACCGTGTATAGGCATGTATAGCCGTGTATTGCCATGCATTGCCGTGTATAGCCGTGTATAGCCATGTATTGCCATGTATATCCATGTATAGCCGTGTATAGCCGTGAGCCATGTCGGTATAGCCATGTATTACTATTTATTGCTATGTATAGCCATGTATAGAGCCACGTATAGGTCATGCATTATCATATATAGCCGTGTATAGCCGTGTATAGCCATTGATAGCCATGGATAGCCATGCATTTCTATGTATTGCCATGCATAGTCATGTGTAGCCATGTATAGCTGTGTATAGCCATGTATAGCTCTAGATAGCCGTGTGTAGCAATGTATTGCCACGTTTAGCCGATCGGCGAGTAAGTATATTTGTGTTGACGGTAAGATAGGGTACTGCTTAGATTTTTAGTTAGTTTAATTTATTAAAATTAAATCTTTTAAGTTTTTTCGTTAGAATCTAAAGCAAAGTAGTTTTCAGTTATTTGTTTTTCTCCTTTTTCTGTGAATCGGGATAACCAGTGTTTCTTTCTACAGTTTAGGTGACGTACTAGACGAAAGCGGGTTATTAATAAAAGATCTTACATACTGATGGAGCCAGTTCTGAGGCGCATTCGACCAGGACACGAGTAGGCAGACCGTTAGGGCCAAGTTTGGTTTTGTTTTTGGAAAGACGTTCTGGGAACGTTATCCGAAGATTATGGCAAGACGATTATATCGATTATTTCGCAGTTTGTTATGTTGCATAAGTATTCCGGACCATCAAGGCATCTATCTTGAGTAATTTCTCCTGTTAGATTGCCTGACAATGAGTACGTCGATTTTCTTCATTTCCATTCCTTAAAACAGTTAAATTCTTAAGCATTATTATAAAAATGCATTTGATTGGCTATGATATATTGGCTATGATTTCAGACTGATACGGAATCTACTCAGACTCTTCCCATTTCCAGTAAGTGATTTCCTTTTCCAAATACCCTCACTTTAAAAACGAGGTAAAATGCTAAGCCTTTGTTGTGAAAATGAATTTTCATTACAAAGGCTTGGCACTTACCTTCGTTGTAAAACAAAGGCTTAGCTCAACCAGGAAATATACTATTGGAACATGAGATTTTTTTAGCAGATGTCAAGAAGAATTTACAGTGTTTTGTTTTTCTTTTTTGGCATTATAGAATTAAAATTTACGCAAAAGTTCTCTTTGTACGTCGATCGAAAGGAAAAAAAAAAAACGTTTTAAAGACGAAATGGAAGAACTATCCTGCGTGCAGACATCTCGATAACTTTTCGTACCCGAAAAGCCATTTCTAAAACTGCGATCCGCTTATTCTATAAAGCTAACCTTTTACTATGATTTCAAAATGGAAAAGGGGAAACTTGTTGCAAAATTTTATGCCTGGAAACGCCTTCGTTATTTGAGATACCTAGGAAATTATTGCACCCTAAATAGACCGGAAAGATTCGGTGGTTTCTAGAAATTTGCCCCTGGCCATTCGCAGTTGTGTGTTGGCCTATCCATGGGAGGGGTAGTTGTCGGAATATTTTTTGCGCTTCAAATTTATTTCGGTTGATGTCTGGAAAGGTAAATGAAACAATAAAGAAGCCAAGATGTAATGAAATGAACGTCATTCTTTAATCAGTCATTATCTGAATGCCGAAGCCATTCTCACCCAAACATGCGAAAACGCAATATTGCAAAAGTGTCATCGCTCAAATTCGGTACGTGATTGGCTT
Organism: Pavona decussata; assembly: GCF_977016875.1. Lineage (NCBI taxonomy): Eukaryota > Metazoa > Cnidaria > Anthozoa > Scleractinia > Agariciidae > Pavona > Pavona decussata. Next base: position 2,374,172 of record NW_028145572.1, read on the forward strand.
AATAAATGAACCTCATATCCTCCAAATTTGGAAAGAAACGGAATTAACGCAATTTTTCTGCGAATTTTTGAATTTTATGGGTGAAAATCCCCCCATGGTCATTGATCCTGCCCGAAATGAGTTGAAGTTTAATAGATGAAATTATATGAAGGTGAATAAAGATAGAGAAATTAGGTTAATGGAGTTGGGCAAAGTTGGATTATAAATGAAGATGGACAACAACAACAACAACAACAACAACAACAACAACAACAACAACAACAACAACAACAATAACTTACAAACTTACTTACAAACTGAAAAAAAAAGGCCTTTGTAGCCCGCAGTTAGCAGAGCTATTCTAAAAGGTGCATGAATTTCCCCAGGCGACACAGGAAGACGACTAGGCGGCAGATTCTAAGAACAACTTCGTGATATTGAAAAAGATGACAAAGAGATCCCCAAACCAGCGCTCGACATTTTAATCTTCCTTAACATTCCAAAAAACACACGTAGATCTGCGGCCTGTCTTTACATCGCTTAGACGCGAGACACATCTAAACGTATAAATCGTGTTTCACTACCCAACTGAGATATCGAAACAAACCCCTTTATATGTGTTAATGCATGGCTCACGGCTATACACGGTTATACATGGCAATACATGACTATACACGGCTATACATGGCTATAGACGGTAATACATGGCTATACATAGCAATACATGGTAATACAAGGCTATACATGGCTCACGGCTATACACGGCTATACATGGCTATACATGGCAGTGCATGGCAATACATGGCTATACACGACTATACATGGCTATACACGGTTATACATGGCTATGCATGGCCAAACATGGCAACACATGGCAATACATGGCAATACATGGCTACACACGGCTATACACGGCAATACACGGCTATACACGTCTATACACGGCTATACATGGCAATACATGGCTATACATGGCAATACACGGCTATACATGGCTACACAGAGCTATACATGGCATTATATGGCAATACATGACAATACATGGCTATACACGGCTATACACGGGAATACACTGCTATACACGGCTATACACGTCTATACACGGCTATACATGGCAATACACGGCTATACATGGCATTATATGGCAATACATGACAATACATGGCTATGCATGGCTACACATGACTATCCATGGCAATACATGGCTATACACGGCTATACATGGCAATACATGGCTATAAATGGCAATACATGCCTATAAATGGCAATACATGGCTAAAAATATCAATACACGGCTATACATGGCTATACACGGCTATACATGGCAATACATGGCTATACATGACATTACATGGCAGTACCCGACAATACATGGCTATACACGGCTATACACGTCTATACACGGCTACATGGCAATACACGGCTATACATGGCTACACACGGCTATACGTGGCATTACATGGGAATGCATGACAATACATGGCTATACATGGCTACACATGAATATCCATGGCAATACATGTCTATACACGGCTACACATGGCAATACATGGCAATACATGGCTAAAAATATCAATACACGGTTATACATGACTATACATGACTATACATGGCTATACATGGCTATACACGGCTATTCACGGCTATACATGGCAACACATGGCTATACATGGCAATACTCGTCTATACATGGCAATACACGGCAACACATGGCTATACACGGCTATACATGGCAATACATGGCTATGCATGGCTATAAATGGCAATACATGGCTATACATGCCGATACATGGCTATGCACGGCTATAGATGGCAATACATGGCTATAGACGGCTATTCATGGCTATACACGTCTATACATGGCTATGTACGGATATACATTGCATTACATGGCTATACATGGGAATACATGGCAATAGATGGCAGTACATGGCTATACATGGCAATACACGGCTATACATGGCTATACATGGCAATACACGGCTATACACGGCTTTACATGGCTATACATGGCTATACATGGCTATACATGGCAATACACGGCTATACATGGCTTTACATGGAAATACATGGCTGAACACGGGCATACACGGCTATACATGGCTATACATGGCAATACACGGCTATACATGGAAATACATGGCTAAACACGGCTATACACGGCTACACATGGCTATACATGGCTATATATGGCAATACACGGCTATACATGGCTATACATGGCAATACATGACTATACATTGAAATACATGGCTAAACACGGGTATACACGGCTGTACATGGCTATACATGGCTATACATGGCAATACACGGCTATACATGGCAATACATGTCTATACACGGCTACACATGGCAATACATGGCTGAAAATATCAATACACGGTTATACATGACTATACACGGCTATACATGGCAACACATGGCTATACATGGCAATACTCGTCTATACATGGCAATACACGGCAACACATGGCTATACACGGCTATACATAGCAATACATGGCTATACATGGCTATAAATGGCAATACATGGCTATACATGCCAATACATGGCTATGCACGGCTATAGATGGCAATACATGCCTATAGACGGCTATTCATGGCTATACATGGCTATACATGGCAATACACGGCTATACATGGCTTTACATGGAAATATGTGGCTGAACACGGGCATACACGGCTATACATGGCTATAAATGGCTATACATGGCAATACACGGCTATACATGGCTATACATGGCAATACATGGCTATACATGGAAATACATGGCTAAACACGGCTATACACGGCTACACATGGCTATACATGGCTATATATGGCAATACACGGCTATACATGGCTATACATGGCAATACATGACTATACATTGAAATACATGGCTAAACACGGGTATACACGGCTGTACATGGCTATACATGGGTATACATGGCAATACACGGCTATACGTGGCTATACATGGCTATACATGGAAATACATGGCTAAACACGGCTATACATGGCAATACATGGCTATACATGGCAATACACGAGTATACACGGCTATACATGGCTCTACATGGCTATATATGGCAATACACGGCTATACATGGCTATACATGGCAATACATGGCTAAACACGGCTATACACGGCTATGCATGGCAATACACGGCAATACTAGGCTATACATGGCTATACATAGCTATACATGGCAATACACGGCTATACATGGCTATACATGGCAATACATGGCTATACATGGAAATACATGGCTATACATGGCAATACATGGCTATACATGGCAATACATGGCTATACATGGAAATACATGGCTATACGTGGCTATAAATTGCAACACCTGGCTATATAAGGGTATCTATGTGAATACATCATATAATTATGATACACTTTAATAACCTTACTTAAAGTACATACCCATCTTGAGCAATAGCTGACCACAAATTTGTGGGCTCTTCTCGTTCCAAGCATCTAAGGGAAAGTTTGGAATACGGAACCGGACTTTTGGATGTCTGGGGTCCGTTTCTCGAAAGGGTTTCTTTCCGGGCCCGATAAGTGTCTTTGGCGATAAATGTTTCTTAACAGAAGTAAATTTTTGTTAGCTTTGAATACTAACTTTTAAAATCTTATAATTCTATGAAAACATTGGCCAAGTACCATGTCTGTAATCGCAATGTAATCAGCTAAAAAACGTTCAAAAATATACTTATCGGGCCCGATAAGTTACCGGGACGTTCGAGAAACGGGCCCCTGGATTGTAGATTACAGCACCTCTTCCCCATTCCCTTCAAGGCTTAACTTTGCCTTCGCCAAGCATTCCAATAACAAGATACGCAGGCTTCAGTTTTGCCTGGCATGAACCATAGAAAACTAGACATTTCCCTCTGTTTTACTTTGCTTCAACTGCGTAAGCTGTACATTGTATTAAATGCTTCTACAACCACTACTGATGTGAAAATTAGCAAACTACTAGGTCAACGGCTGAAATCTTCATTCTTCAATTAGGGCAAATCGGAGACGGTGACTATAATTTTAAAAAAAAGCGATCTCTGAAACTGGCAGAAATGGAGCTATTAGTTATACGTTCATGCCGATCATTTCTTTTAGCTGAGCGGAAAAGATGCGTCTCATATGATCAAGTTGTGTCGTGCTAGAACGCACGACTTTTATCACTTTAGAACTAAGTACATTAAGTTCACATCACGCGTGCACCGAAGACATCCTTTGGACTGTCACAAGACATACATAATTGCTCTGTCTATATTTCATTTCAACTTAAGTTCATCGTAACTTAGGTTAATTCTCGAGTATGTTTGAGTTTAATTTAGTTTTTCTCTTTTCAGTTTAGTGACTTTAGAAAACCAATACTGCCACTTTGCCCTCAGTCATAGATTTCCTCTTTAAAATTTATAACAAATCCGGAAGCACTGAGTTCCTATATTCTGCACTCGCTCACTGTAGATAGTCGCCTAAGGTAAATTCTTTTAATTCAAACTGGCCCGGGGCGCTCTTCAGCTGGAAACTGAGAGAAGTGCAATTGTGCAGTTTTGTCAAGATTTTGTTCGTCTTGAAATCCTAACTTAAAAGCCGCCACGTACATAAAACTACAGGATGCTTCCGTAACTGATTAGCCTACTGGAGTACGTTTTTTTTTTCCCCTATGTTTTTGTTCCTATTTTTTTTCTTTCGTGCACTGCATCAGGCCTTCCTTCCTTATTTGTACAAGCTGGCCCCCTTGCCAGTGTCGTAATTAAATTAAAACAAACTGAAACTCATGGTTTGCCTAAAGATCGGACTTGTTTGCACATGGCAGCAATCTTTTCAAACATTTCGAGCCGGAACAGGGTGAATTCGTCAGTTTGATAAGCAAAAACTGACATTTACGAAGGCGAGTTGTCAATTCGACGCATTTACAACCACAATTGTGTAAGCTTTAATCAGCTTATTAATACTTTTGTTTGTTTCTATAATCTACTCTGTGCAGCAGCATTCAATAGTAGACTAGACTAAAACGTTCATTCTTAAGCGGCGAATCTCCGATACAACGTTTCAACCGGTACGACCCCTTACTGCCAGCAAAGGAACGAAAATTTATAATTAAATGTTCAGTTTTTAGCCCGTCTCATGTCATGCTCAAACGCACGACCTTCTTTTCATCACTTCCAACAGTAAGTGCATCAATTAACTACACGTCACCCGCTGCACGCACAAACTATATCTCGTACAAAGGACATAACTTAAAACGTGTAATCTGTGCACATGCCTTTGAAAGTGTCGCACTCGCTGATTCGAGGCCAAGGTTAAGTGAATCAGCCGAAGAGATAAAACACAAGACCAGTGGGCTCCCGACATAACATAAACTTTGTATCACTACGTGTTTGTTTCTAAGGGAGACCCAGTTTGCTTTTAACGTCTTCCTGACCGATACGTTTATTTTGTTTCAGTAATGAGGTCAAGGTTATGGCAAACATACTAGAAGCTTTTCTCAAATCTGAACTTTCACTTGTCTACGGGTGGTCTTTTGAAGTACAACGATCGATTTTAATGCTTGGCTATTCACAAAACGCACTGTAAAAGGCATTCGGTTTAAATCTTTATCAGTTGCATTCAGTAGAGTAAGTACAATGTAAAAAAAATCATCCAGGAAATTTAACTGATCACATTTAATGATCAAAACAATAATGAATAAAAAAGACATCATCGACGATAAGGCCAATATCAAACTGCAAGCTGCGAGGTCCAAATGCCAACAAAACATTTCAATTATTACATCTTATTTTTCTCAGTGTTGAATAGCTTGAATCTGTGCCAATGTCAATGTTGACTATGTAAGCTGTCTATCATGGATGATCGACAGTCCACCCACAAGTTTAATTTTACACCTACGCAAAGCCACAGAAATTTCGGGAGAAAACTTCCTTTTTGCCTAATGCCGGTCAGTATGACTCAATTATTACTCGGGTGCAAATACTGTAACTGAATAAATCATGCCTAAAAATGGAGAAGTGTACCAGGCAAAACCAAACCTGGTTGAACAATACAGGATTCGTAGGAGGTGTAGAAGTTCAATATAGTTTGGTGAAAGTAAGCCGCGGAAGTAATAAGCGCAGCCATTTTTAAATGGCTAATATTAAAATATTTGTCTATGTGCGGAGTTTTCGCATTTTTCTTCATTGTATGTCATGGCCAGAGGTTTGAAAAGGTAGCCGCGCCGATGAAAACTTGATCACTTTTCGTGAATGACATCGAGTCACGAATTTTATGGCCCCGAGAAGGTTGAGAATGATGCATTTAAGAGAGAAGAAAGAGGATAGGAGAGAGAAAGAACAGTTTTGCTTTTATATTGGCAACTTTGGAGAAAAAAAACATTCGCTTCGTACTCTCAAAGAAGCATGACTTAAGCCGTGGCCCAGGATAGCTGTCATTCTACGCGGTGTAAGATTTCTCTGGTCGATGTCTACTGATATAAAAATGTGAACACAGTATGTCGTTATTTCAGTAATTCGTTAGGACTTTCACATTATTTGCCGGAGTTTTGTCTCCCCGTCCCAGTGAGGTAATAGTTATCTGACAAATCGACAACGCCTTAAACTAAAAATGACAAATCGTTTCCTAGTCTGAGTTCATCCGCCTTCCCTAAGTCCCATCAAAAAAGGGAAGAAGGCGGATGTACACAGACTAAACGTTTCCTGGGTTCACAAAGAACTTCTAGAAATGCATGCATCACTAAATTTCACAGCTTCTAGAAGTGCGGTGGACTATCGTATGCAATCACTGATTCCACACTGGCCTGGCGTAAATTTCACATTTCGTTCGACCCATGCCAGCTTAGCCTCTGGGCCTTGTGGGCCGCCAACCAATACTGCTGATGTCCATCGAAGCGATAGCGATAGGATTTGATAGCAGCACTGACGCCTTTGTACCGATGATCGAAGGGCTTGTCCTACTCTCTCCGGCCACATGCACGCAATCTCAGTCATGTGATGAGGCGAGCCGAACATCTAACTAATGAAAAAAAATTCACATATTTCTTATTATTTTGCTCATTGAAAATAGTTATTTTAGCGCGTTGCCTAATATCTGCTTTTATATTGATCAGAGCTGGACTGCCGCTAACAAAATTTGACGATAAATTTGTAGTTAGGGCCGAGACTTATTTGGTATGTTGTTATACACGAAACGTCAACCCAGCCTTGTTGAAAATCGGATCGGAAGTGTCTTTGATATCAGCGATTTCCGCACTCAGTCGCACGTCATGTTCTACAATTATCAAAATCAGGGTATGGAACAATTCCGCGAAAACGAAAGCTTGATCGACGACCGGATAACATGCGAATGCCTTCCTACTGAAAACTACTGAACGATATTTCCGGGCTGAGTTCTCACAGTCCGTATTTTAAACTTTTGACACTCCCCTTGGAAAGGCCCAGAAACCAGGTGAACTGACAATTAACCTGAAAACAACCATCGAATCTTTTAAGGTATTATCCACACTTACAGAAATTGGAAAATGAAATAAGGGAAAATTCAAGACAGGAGAAAATCATTTCCAACTGCTCGAAATATTACAGCTAACTAGATTTCCGAATTCCTGTTGCTTCATCAGCCTTCCCAGTTTGTACTTTATACATTCGCACTTCAATCTCAGCAGGTTTGCTCTATTGAGAATAATGTATTAAATAGTTTATTTTGAAATTATTTGAATTAAAGCAATACATTCGGCAGATATGTTAATTCTCAAACTCTCCCTGTTGGACATCAAGGCATAGTAACGATTTTGAGGTAAAAAAATATGCTTGCCTTGTGAATACAAGGGTAGGGTAGTGTTCCGAAAGAAAGTCAGTGAATTGGTAATAATTTCTTTAAAAACCATACACTACAGCTCTCGTGATTTTGTGGCTTTTCCAAGCATAACTTTCTTTCGTGGCATTGACCTTGAATTGAATAATTTTTAAACAGTTATATAAGCTTATATAGTTGACAAACATCAGCTGGAATATACATAAAATAAAAACGCCCTAGTGAAATAGCATGAGAAAAAAGAAAACGAAAATGGGAACACGAAACACAGAAATACAGCTGAATCACCCGCAATTGAAGTGTTTTGAAGGGGACTTCATCACTGGACCAGGCATCACGTGACATCATCTGACGCAACATTACACTTTGCACTGTGGATCGCAGTTTACACTGAAGAAGCCAAGGTGAAAAAGACAACATGTAATGCATGGGACTTTGAAATGCATACAAATGATCGTCATTCTTGATTGCAAAAGATCTCTATTGCGTGAAATGATGATTATTTTGAAATCGTCGAGACAAGCCTGAACACAGCCACTAATGACCGCAATAAATGCCAAAAATAGCTACAAATGTTGGTCCCTTGAAATGTCCTGCTGATTCCAAAAAAATTCATGTTGGGCCAAAAAAATTCCAAGAAGGTGAAGAATCGAAAAGAAAAAACTAATAATGCAAGATTTTTTCTTGCTAGACATAATTTCAGATCAAAACCCGATAAAATCACGCAAGCCAAGGTAAAGCTTTTGTTGTCATACTGCCGGCTCATCACTTCTCAAGAGCTGGTGATGACAGCATAAAAGCACTTACGGAAATTGACATGCTCTTTTGCACATAAGTTCAGTTGACGGGAAAGGGTTTTCCTGGGGTTTTCCCGAGGTTGCCGCCGGCGTTTTCGCACCAAATTTGGACAAGCGCGAGTGAATTCTACACTAGAGCTTTTCATTATCTCTTTCCTATACAACCCAATGGATGTTTTGAGTTGAGGCTTTTTGGTCATCTAATGTGCGATATTTTGTGTTTGTTTCCTGATCTTTATCTTTATATATATATCATGACGATCATGATAAACATGTCCGTTACATTTCCGATGTACAATGCTTAAAACACGTCAGACCTCACATCTTGGAATTAATATTGTATTCTGAAAATAAAAACGTTTACTTCATTAACAAGCGTGCATTCTTTCATAGATTATCACCTTTGCTTAATTTCAAACTACAGAGCGGAGCGAGGTGGGACAAGCACGAATTTCTGTGTTCAATAGGGAGGCAGTTTGCAACCTTTTGACAAATTTCAATATTGATATAAAATAGCGTCAGATCATACTAGTGTCAATTGATTTATTTCTAACGGTTTTATTGATGTCGAACGTTGGAAAAAGCGCGGGCATTATAGATTGTCTTTGTCCTTTTTGTACATATTGCCGGCCAGTCCCAGGGGAGTATTTTTTCAATTAACTTAACTTCTGATGAACACGAAAAGGTACGGGCGTATTTCATTTTGCCATATTTTACATTCGATGGCCTTACGTATTTCAAAAGAGTGGGCGAGATATTTCGACAAGTTTCTGCGTGCCTTAACTAGCCCGGATAAACGTAAAGTCGTTGGACAATTGATTGTTCCGTTCCCCCGCCCGTCTTGATTTCAGTCGCATAGCTGATCAATAGCTTTTCATCGCGTTTGACAGATCTATAATTATATTTCTGTCCGATCCAAAAATTTCCTCGGTGCAGGCTCCTTCCGATACTTTTGCTTCGAAGAAAGATGATGCACCCTGCATAAAAACGCCAATATTTCGACCAATAAAGCTTTTTCGACTTCCCCAACTCTTGCAGATCATTATATGAAAGCTGTCAGTGTTTTGTGTTGGTTTTCCAGTTGCTAGCTCTTCCCACGTGGAGTACCAAAGCAACCATGTGAATTTACACGTTTAATTTTCGGCTCATTTGATTGGTCTACTGTTAATCTTGTAGTCCCTCGTGATTTTTTCTTTTGTCTCTCAACCAATCAGATCACCTGGATTTGGCGTGTGATTTCCATGACGTTTGGGCGCGTGACACATCTTGTTTTCGTTTTGATAATATTTACGACCTCGGACAGCACATGCAGAGAAAGATTTCTCTTGTGAATTTCGTTTCTGGCACGCACAACATTCACTTAGACAAAAGCAATGAATATCGAACAGCTTCTGGAAGCTGCCAAAATCATCGAACAGAGGGATGAAGGTGAGATTTATTCGTTTCTCTGCGAAAATTTCGTGGCACATGTTGTTCTCACGCCCCGCTAATATCCTCTTTCCGCCCCAAACTGCAGCGAAGAAGCGAAGTCAGGCGTCTGTCAAACGCGATAGAAAGCCAACAAAACGTTCACAGAGCTACAGGTAAGACTCTCAACATTTTCCTTTACCGTTTCTGAGTAAAAATAGGTTTTTAGCGCTTTCTGCCACGTTGCATGCGTTGCGTTGAAAATTTTGCGCTCCAAATTATGGCGCCCAATGTTTTGTACCTTATGTACACAGCAGATGTGGAGTACTTTAACGGCTCTTTCTGCCTTTTGTGCTATCATGGAATCGTTTGAAGACTTTTTGCATTACAGAAAACAACACGAAATTAACAACCGTTGTCACTTACTGGCCCTAATACACTGAAATTGATTTATGTGAAATAAGCATCTCCGTGTCCTTTGCGAAAGCGCTTCGTTGGGCACTTTTTGTTCTCCGGGTATTCCCCGAGCTAGCAGCGTGGGCTGTTTGTAGAGTTCGTTTCTGTGTGACAATGTGTCGTACCTGTGAACCCTCTTCAATATCCGTAAAGTGTGGGCCAGAATTTTCTAGAAGAACGGCTTTGCTTTCCCTTCTTTGAAGCTTTGATGTATCAGATGTATGTAAATTAAGAACTCGACTTGCCCCAGAGAACCAGTACTCGCAATATTTATAAACACTGTATAAGTTTATTCCGGGTATTATTTCCGCAAGCAACATTCTTGCTAATGCGTTTTCAAATGGTTCATTGACTAACGACAAGATTTTTTGTATCTCCTTTGCACCTCTTTACTTTCTACACAACCGCGACTGTCAACTCTACCAGCCGTACGACACACAACCAGTTGGAGAAAAACCGGTAAGTACACAAGACCAGTCACTTCACCTAAAATGGTTTTAATCAGCAAGTAGTTTGATCCAGAACGCCAAAGTTTTCTAAGATGAGAAAATATTATATTTTTTTTGTTGCTTTGCGTTTCGGTGGGGGGTTCCACTCGACAAATGTTCTCCATCTTTGCCACGTGGCTCATCAAAACAACGGATTGCACGTGCAAAATACATACCAAGTTGAATACGTATGCACGCGTGAAATGAATTGTTTCTTTCAGAACAAAAAAAATGGATCTTGCACTTGTCGAGTGGGTCAGATGAAATAAATTTTGGTATCGCAACAGCTAACAGAACGAGGGAATCTATGTTTATGAGATGGCTCTTGACAGATGTTTTACTCAGATCTGGGCGCCAAAGTTATTTATCTTGGTCAGTAATTTTCCATGGCTTTTATTATGGCCCGGTGCAATTATTTTGCCTGGTACCAGTCAAAAAATTTTCCGCTTATATCGTCAGCCAAATATGGCAATCTGTGAGTGAAAACTAATCTTAGCGAAATTAGCATGTTTCTTAGCTTCAAGATTGCGTGGAAGTTGTGGTCCTTAAGGGGATTAAGCCGTTTTTCTCCATTAAACAACTGAGACTCGCTGCTCTATCCTTCACCCAAATCACGCCATCCCAGATTGGAAGAAAAATTTATCTGTAGAACAGATTCTAAAATGCAAACGCTCGTGGGATGACTGAGCTCTAGCTAAACCATTGATTTTTAAACCCAATAGCAGGTTTCATTAGCCTCAACAATAAAATATCAAAAATACCAACTAGTTTCTATTTCTTATTTCTTTGTCCCGTAGACGCGCTCATCTCAGAGACTGTCTAGAACTCCTAAAAGAATTAGTTCCTTCGCCACCAGAACACCAGAAGGCTACCACTTTAGCCTTGCTGCAGAGCGCCCAGCAATATATTCAGGTAAACATAACACTTCATTTCTTCTTGTTCTTTATAATGATACCGCAACTGAAGGTTGTGTTCAAGTTGTTGTAACTTGATAGATTTATGTGCACGTGGAATGAAAAACTTGGCAAGACTGAAACATGTAATTTGAGAATGCTACTGGTTTGCCAAATGCAAATCTGTAAATGTTTTTAGCTCATGGATCAAGTATTTCAAGAGCAGATGTTTTTTGTTGGAAGTGGAAAGCTAAAACTTGTGTACAGAAGACCAAAATATAATTTAATCTAGTCAAGTAACCTTGCTATGCATTCCACACCACTGTTTTTTGTAAGGCATTCAGATGGTTTTCTGTGCTGAAATGGTGATACATTTTCCTCAGCCTGTTCTGTTTACCAATACAACTTATTTTATGAAGGCTTTGTTAGCTCATTTTTATGCAAATAATAGTGAATTTTCATTATGGATCCTAGAATATTTTACATGGTGAGTGAATTTCAAGTAGAGTTGAAAAACTGAATTGAGATATCTGCTAAATACCTAGATTGCATTGTGACTACATGTATAAAAATTTTTACTTTATTTTTTGCAAAAAAATAAAATACAAAATAAAAAAAGGGGAAAAATCCCATTCTATGAGAACTGTTTTGACTATTATCATGGAATAGCCTTGCTTTAAATTTTAATTACTGTCACACAACATGTCCTCTCTTTAAATTAGACTCCATGTCAATGTTTCTGTGAATTTTGTTAGTAAAAAGAGAAAAAAAATCCCACCAGGCAGGATAAAAAAGAAAAAAGCTGCACATCCTGTTACTAAACAATATTCTGTAACAGTGGTGGCTTTGTGAATCATATGAATATTAACCTCAAACATAAATAAAGCCATTGTTTTTCAACATAAGAAATATGCAGGGGATTATCTTCTGTTATTAGGGTGAAGTTGGCATGTTATCAGATGTTAAAGTCACTGTGTGCATCTATGTCTTAATTAAGGATAACCTGAAACTTAAGAATTGCACCAGTTTTCACCCTGGAGTGATTATGACATTGTTTGTGTACATATGTTTGCAGATTCTCTCAGACTAAGATATTTCATGCACATTTTTACTTGAGGGTTGGGTGTCCCCATGTGTGCATGATACCCTACTGGTGCTATCTATAGTTTCACTGTTTGCATGTTGAGGTTGGGGCTGATAATTTGTGAAAAAGTACAGGTGTAACTTTAAAGTGTAAATTATCATGCTTTTGAAATTCAGATATGAAGGTACAGCTGAAACCTACAGTTAGGAAAAAAATGGCTTTTTAAGTTTACATCCTTTAAAACCAACAAAAAAAAACATAACAAGTAGATTCTGTCAAATAGCATAAACTACTGACTCTTGAAAACAAAACTGAATTGTTTAGATTGTTTGATTGATTGTGCCAGCTTTCTTGGGTGGGCCACCGTTGTTGTCAGTAATCACTTAGTGATTTGCATACTGTATTGTGCCAAGAAACTGAAATGATGTAAAAATTCTCTCAGATTATGGGATTTAAAACCATGTGTTGTTCTGGATGATCTTGACATTCTTAAAGCCATTTGACATTAATCTGCACCCAAGGAGTTGTACTGGCATCTACAATAATCTCTTTATAATGATGTACTTTAGACCTTGAATTTCTCAGTGTGAGGTTTGTGCATGAATTTGTGTGTTTAACAGTGAGTGGCATTTCTGCAGCTTGCAATATTATTATTTGTGTTTGTTATGGTTTTGACACCAACCTCAATACATGCAAATATCTAACTGCTCGTGGAAGAGAATTTTTCTGACAGGTTAAAAAAAACAGTTTTTTAAATTGATTTCCTTTCTCTGTAGTTTTCTCCATGGGAATTGGTTCTCTTACCAGTTTTTAAAGATGGTCAGTTTTCAAGGAAGGGTTGGCAGAGTGATTTATTCAACCTTGTAGACCTACAAAGGAAAACGTTTGTTATCCTTATTAAAATTCGTTATTATTCTCATGAGCAATGTTCTTCAAGTGATGTTGACCATTATAATTATTTGTCTCTCTAATTACTAAGCATTAGGGAAATGAATATTGGTTTAGGATGTCTTTTGTTTTGTTTTTCCAATAATATAATAATTGTGCTTTTGTCAACCTCTGTAAATATTTGTATCTATTGTATTTAGCTGTGTATAATTTTTTATAACGCTCGTTAAGTGAAATACAGACTTCAGACTGCTGTTATTTGGAATTTATCAGTATTGTCACTGAAACTGTTTAGTTCTGAAGCTGTTCCTTAAGTGGGTTTGTCAGTGGTGGAAATTATTCCAAGGTTCAGTAGCATTTTATTGCGGTGCTGTTTGTTAAAAAAGATCTGAACAACACCGCTGGAAAAACTCTTCAGATGCTAATGTTACACCACAGAACAACTAAAATTATTACACAACTTTGTTGCAAATGCTTGTATAACTATCAGAAATTGAACTCAAAGTTTTGCAACTTAATGATCACTTTACCGCAATGCTTAAACAGACTTGCTATGCATTGAGAAGCATGTGCAAAGCGAGTAAATAATGTGAGGATGCTTCAATCTTGTGCTATCACCATTTAATATTTTGTGTTTCAACCTTTAGATATAAATTAGGAGATTGCTGTGCTCGACTGCCTTTTATGTTCCTTTCCTACCTTTTTTTCTTGTTTTCTCTTCAAATCTGTAAGTGCCATTTTTCAAGGCTGGAACTTTGTTATTGTGATCATTGGACTTTTGACATTTAGCTCTAGCTGTCCGTCCAATTTTCCTTGTGTGTATGTTCAGTTTTAAGTTAAATTGTAAACAAAACCTTTTTTTTAATGATGAACTTGTTTGTATCAGATTGATAGAGTTCAAGAAATTTCTCTCCTGGACTCAGCTACTCATCACCAAGATGTGTTGTCAAATTAAGTTCTTGCAGTGGTGTTATTTTGGCAAGCAGTCAGTGATGTATTATGAATTTCAGAGGTTTCAAATAACACAACATCATGACTTGTGTACAAAATTCTTACAGCCGTAAAAAGATGAAAGCTAAATTGAGTTAATAGCTCAAGACAAGTTAAAGTACATTGTTTTGTTTTTGTTTCCTCCTTTTGTTGACCGCTGCCTATGTAAAACTTTTGGTGGTTATGGCCATAAAATATAATCACTACTTGTCTGATCAAATGCATCTGCAAAAGCGTATAGGGAAAGATGATCAAAGATAAAGTTCCTCCAACTGGTGCAGTAGGAAGTATAGGGAGATCAGTGAGAAGAAAATTAATGTTAGTAAGTCGTAAATAAGAAATTTGCATTTTAAGTGCTGTTTGGGTTGTACTGAATTGTAGGCTCAGCATTGTAATATCTTAGAAACCTCCTGTCGTTTGTTTCTATTGAAAAAGAACTAAAGTCAATTTAGAAAGTTCAATTAACATTTTTAATTAAATCCTTGGAAGCAATTGATAAAATGATTCAATAATCCTTTGTTAGGTTTTTCAGGCCTTTCAGTGTCAACATTAATTCCATCAAAGTAACAAATATCTGATATGTTGTCCTAACTGGAATTGCCTTGTTAATGCAGGGGGCTCAGAAACTAGCAAGGGAAGTTTTGTTTTATTTATAGATAAGATGAAAAATTTAAAACAGATGAAA
This sequence comes from Pavona decussata, assembly GCF_977016875.1. Lineage (NCBI taxonomy): Eukaryota > Metazoa > Cnidaria > Anthozoa > Scleractinia > Agariciidae > Pavona > Pavona decussata. The sequence continues at coordinate 2,389,638 of NW_028145572.1, forward strand.
ATAGTCCAAATGTTGTATTGGTGAAGTGAAAGGAAATCATATTCAGTTGTACATAGCATTGCTTTCCTATTCACATTCATTAAATTTGATTGGATGTTACCCAGCTGAGAATTAAACAGAATATTTAAATAGATTTTAAAATAACAATCAATTCCCATCCTTTGAAATTAATAATTTCTTGGCATCATGCTGAGATTTGTAGTTTACATGATGTTTTTGTTGTTTAGAACTTGCATAATTTGTTTTTTTATGGATTGGAGAGTGTTAAATTAGAACCAGACATACCTCAGTCTATATATCTTCCTTTCACTGCACATAAATTTATCACTTGTTTATCAGTTAAGTATCAAATCTGCTGCCAAGATGTTTATTGATGGAAAAATATTAAATTTGAAGACAAAAAACGACATTATTTTATATAATACCACTGAGTGACTGTATGCAAACTCAGGGAAAAGAAATGGCATGGCAGCTGTTGATACGTACTGTAGAAAGCTGTGATGTTGAAGTCTGTTACCTCAACTCCCCTGCTATCGGCATTACCTCAGAGCGTGTTTCCTTTACATATTTTTACATTTTACAATTTATTTTACTGTCATCTTTTTGGCCTATTTTAAACTCCCTTCCAAATAGCTCAGGGTTTCTGTTAGTGCTTTGAAAGCAGCAAGACAGCATGGTGCCATGACTGTAAAACCGTTAATATCAGTTTTAATTATTTTTTGTGGTGGTTGGTTTGATATTATGAGAAACTGACAGTTAGGTGTAACATACGCAATGAAACTTGTTGGAATTAGATTCATCAGTGTTACATATACTTTAGTTTATATTGGCTGATTATTTTTGTAGGTGTTACAAATGTCAGAGAAAGAAGCATTAGACACAAAGAGGCGACTAAACCAGGAGAGGTATGCGCTTCAGAGAAGACTAGCCCACCTTCAAGGCTGTAGTGACAAAGCTATGATTGGTGTAAAGAGACCACGTCATTCAGAAGGCGACTCCTCAACTTGCAGTGAGGAAATAGATGTAGAAAATGACGAGGAAACTGGCTATGCCAGCAGTGAGTCTGACGATCGTTTTAGCACTGGAAGTAGTACTGGTAGTGATGGTGGATTGACAGCAAACTCCAGGAGAGTTTGATAACCTTTGAATTCCTGGCATGAAATTCAGTGCTGTCATTGATCCATTTTGCCATTGATAGTTGTTCAACTGGTGTTAGTACACCTCAGTGTATTTAATAGTTAAAAAAAATGCTATCCTTGTTTGGGGACAGGATAGGTTAGGGTGGGGTAGGGAGGGTTGGTTATCTTTTAAATTATCATAAGTGACAAGTGCCATATGTTGTATGTACAGCTTCTTGCTCAAACTCTGAACAAGAAGTACAGTAAAACATCACTGTGGTCTAAGAAATTCTAAAAGCCATTGTTGCAGGTAGTGTCATCACAGTCATGGATACTGTATGTTTCTTTAAAATGCCCAACATTCTAGTGGAATCTTAACAAAAAATAAATCATCCTGTGTGCAAAATTAATGTATCCCTCTGCAGGTATAAGCTTCTCCAATTTTTGTATCAAAGATTTTTCTCAACTCAAGTAATTGCCAAGGACAGTTTTTAACATCCGTTATCAGGATTCACTTTTATTAATGTATTCTAAACTGAAGCAAGCTACTCTCTCACATCAGCCAACAACCATCTCTCTTCTAAAGATTGGGATGTCAAACATTTGAGATAATTAATCCTTTAAGAGTTGTAAATAGGGAAAGCATATATGGCAGATCTCAACTATCCATCCAAAATAATTCATTGTATTTGTCAAATTGGTGTAAGAAATTAATGTTACAGATTGATTTAACTGCATAGGTCTGGGTACTTGATCAGTGAATCAGTCATCAAAGTTTTTACTTGTGTGTGTTTGGTACTAATGTAAGATGTCCTTGATGCACCTGAAACTGAACTTCAAGTTACACTGAGGGTTAGTTGTCATCTTTGAAAAAAATATTGGATTGGTGATGAGTTGTCTTTGTCTTAAAGGACAAGTTTCAGTATGTATTTTGACATCATTAGAATTATATGATAATTCCCAAAGGGAAGCCAAAGAGCCTTGTGTCAATTGTTTTGCACTTCACTTGCATCTGTGACACCTTGAAGGCTCTCTATATTTTTTTAACACAGTAGCAGGTCAATTTTCAAACCGTTTTTTTGGCATTAACTGTCTAGTGCAAAATTTGTTTCAAGGCCCTATTTACATGTTTTGTAATCTCCTGGCTAAGACTGAAGGGTGAGAATTTTGTAGCACATTCTTCTCACTTCATGCAAAACATTGAATAAGACCTTTGGTGTTCAACACTGCCCCTACAATAATTATTATCAGAGTTTAAAACATGTTTGAATTCATAATCCTACAACCTTTTACTTGTGAGGTGTGACAATCATAAGAAGGTTGTACTACATCTCATTTACACGAAATTATAATTATTCATAGGCAGTTTTTCATGTTTCATACATCTAAATCATCCTTTACATGACTGATGAAGAGTGCTTTCCATTTGACCAAATTATGGACAAAAATGTCAAAATATACAATTTTAAAATATTTCTCTATGCATACAAATGGCATGTAAATTTTTTAGTTTACCAAGGCCACAAATTTTAAGTAAAGTTCTCATTCAAAATTCCAGAACTTTCCATTTGATTTTGTTCAAGAATTTCTAAGAATGGGTTGCATTTAAGTGACAAGTTTGCCTGGGAAATTTCACGGTATCAGATTGCCCATCTCAACTTTCAATTTCCTTGTTATAGAGCGTTTTCATTCACGTGACTAGTGGCCATATTGGTTTACTGAAACAAAAGAAAGTATTTGCATAAAAATAGAGTTCAATTCCCAGAGGTTTAGTTTGGGACACCAACATGGCCGCCATTTCTTTGTTTTGGGACACCAACATGGCTGTTGTGACGTAATGTGAAAACACTATTAATATTGTTTGTTTTGGTTGAATGAAAAGTTGCTGTCTATGCACTATGTATATCTGACAAGTTCTACACTTAGGGAAGTGGTCAAAACTATTGCAAGTACGCTCCAACAGGACCCACCAAACCACAAAATAGATGGTGGTCTCTGCCCTCACTCCCGTTCCTCAACCTCAAAAGATGGTGTCTTAATTGCATAGCCACTTCTCTGTCCAGCAGTAAAAAATGACAATGAGATTCAAACCTCACTTTTCAATGCTAAATCTTGCTAGCTGAATATTTCTGTGTCAACTCAAATTTTAAAACCACTAACTAAAAATTTTGTCGGTAATGTATATACGAGATAGGTGGGGACTCTTCAATAACCCTCTTACCCCAGACAAGGTGGGTCCTCTTCAAACAAACTTGTTATGACCAGTTTCCTTAGTTTATCATTGGCCATCTGCAGTTGCAACATCTTATTACTATACACCAGTTAATCCTTGACATTAAGTAAGTTAAAGTAACAGACTAATAAATCAGAATAATACCATTTCACAAAGGCAACAACTTAATACATTTTTAGTCACAGCAAGCCAACGATTTGACAGTTCTGGGTGGAATATTAATCCCATGTTGACGTCTGCAGGCTGAAGTATAATTTTCTCCTGTTGAAACTCTTTTTGGGTTAAGTTTCTAATATTAAAACATTTTCTGTAGATAATTGTAAATTACTCTTACCAGTGTAAATTCCTCAGGTTAATTACCAATACAGTATGATATAAATATAATTATTATTAATAGCTATTTATGATGTGGGTTCTTAGAGGGTACCAAGGACCTATTAATACCTCCTATTCAATTATATTTCATCTGTGGGATGGTAGTGTTTGTATTTTTAATGTGATCTGTAAATAATGTGTATTTTTGAACAAAAAAAAGTGTACCTAAGATGACATTTTTATAAATTATTATTGCCAGAGTTTCAAGGAATAGCAAATAAACTTGTTTTGAACATCTTAAAAGTATTGGTTTGTCTGTGGAATTTCTTATTTGAGGTTGTGTGGCCCGTTGAAATAAATTGTGTGCATGGGTGTTAAGTCAAATTTTATGAATTTTTTAAGCTTCCTCAAGTAAAACATGAAACACAGAAAACCTAAAATGGTAACTTCTTGGTTTGTTACTGTCACTATTTTAAGAGGCACCAATATCTGACAAAAATATTGATAGTCTAAAAATATAATTTCAGTGTCTCATGGACAGTTTCCTGTAAAATTCCAAATATACATCCCTCCAAAAATGATAAAGCTGGGAAGTTTCTAAAGAAATTGGTTGCAAAGAAAATTTGGTGCTGTATCAATACCAGAGAGTTTTATCAGTTGAGTTGATAAGGTAAACCAGATGACTGAGTGCTATCCCTTTGCCCTTAGCTAGTGCTCTAATCCACCCCCCCAACCCCTCCCTCAAGAAAAAAGCTTAAATTACCAACATCTTTCCGATAGTAAGCTAGCCTGCATTTCCGTTGAGGTTTTGCATATTTTTCGCTTTTTGACCATGAATGTTGGGACAAGAGCATTCAAACAGCTACAAATGCAGGAAGCCCCACAGAAATGCATGCTACGCAGTCTAATAATAAGCCCTCCCAAATGTTTTAGCCTTTGGACAGTTAGGTTTTAAGCCATTAACTTTGTGTTTTAGGTGGCTAAAATATGTACCATCTGTACACTTAAATATTATCATGCCAAGTGCAAAAATGCGCAATGTAAAGGAATAATAACATTGAGTCATGGGAAGTAACCTGCGAAGCAGTCGTTTCCGTTTCCTTTAACAAGTGAGGCAAGCACAAAAGATGCGCGAGGGCATTGGGCAAAAAGGAGCAAAACTCCCAATGCCCTCATGCGTCTTTCGTGCTTGCCCCGCTTGGCTTTAAGGAAACGGAAACGACTGCTACGCAAGTTACGTGGGAAGCAAATTACTTGTTTATGACACAACTGTCTTTATATTGAATACCTTGTGATAAAGTACACAACTCCACTGATCAGTAATGTTAAAAAATATATTAATTGTTTTTCCCCAATTATCATTTACCAACTGAAGAAAATAACACGAGTGGAACTACACTTTTGTATTTATTCAGTAACAAAGGTAAATTTATCACAAAAATTTAAATAACTTTTTCTACTTGGTAGTACAACAAGTCACAGCTACCTTTATTAATTAACCTGCCACTTAATCTTGGATCCCAAGGGTGGGAAGGGGAAGGGGGGGAGCTCCCATATAAAAGTGACTAGGATGCTCATCAGAAATTATGAAAAGAACCCCTAAAACTAATTATTTGCAAAATCCTGAACATGGTTCAAATTCATTTTCAACCCTAACAGGCACAAATCTGGTTCAAGCTTTTTTCTTTCCCTTCATATTTTTTGTAATTTTATTTAGCTTTGCCATGTTAAGAAGACAAAAACAAACAAACAAATCAATTACATGGATACAAAAAGAAACAAAACAATAAATTGCGGTGACAAAATTACAAACACAATGTGAGTACTCCTGTCACTTCAATATGGAAGATCCTACCCCATGCCAGGTCTTGGAAGTGTACCTCAGGCAACCAAGTCTACAAATTTACATCAAAATTTAACTTGAGATAATTGAGTTAAGAGAGAATAGTTAGATATTAGAACAATAATTATTGGCCATTTGGCATCATAAGTCATGGGCCAAGTTTGTTACACAATGTAGGACTCATCAAGCTTTGGAGATGCTGGCTTTGCAAGAAAATTAGCCTGTCACAAACAAATCAAACTCTTGTTCCAATTGTTGTGTTTTTGCCATTTTCAAACTCTGAGTACTCTAGCCAGTTATCTTCACTTAGTTGTTGATACTAGCTGCATGGTAGGGTTGACACAATATGACGGCATATTTTCGAGAATAATGCTAAAGCTGGAACATCAAGTGTAATCGTGTCACATGTATGTGATAGTGCCACTTTGCGAGATAACAATTCTCTTTTTTATTTTTACAGCAAGTATTGCCTGTTTATTGAGTAAAAACTGTACAATTTCAAACTTTTCTCAGATGTAGTTTTCCACTAAAGAGGGTTTTGATGGCAGCCATATTGGAGGTACAAAACAATAAAAGATATTTCAATACAGGTACTTGCATAAAAATAAAATTTATTTCTCAAAGGAAAATAACTGTTGGTATTGTTTTGTACCTTCCATATGGCCGCCATGAAAATCCTCCATTTAGCACTGCAGACTTGCTTCTTTGTGCCAATTTCACTTTATTTTACTTTATTATTTTCTTTGCACCATTGTTACTAATAAACTTTATAATTTAGAAAAAAAAATTTTTTTGAGGCGTTGGGTGAGAAAATTCTTTATTGTAGCATTTAATAGCTACAGTCTAGCAATAATTATTTGGAGCATAATATATAGTTCATGTTTTAGGGTGATGCCAAAAGGCATATAATGCTTGATTATTAAGAGCAAAATGTGTCAACCCCTAATAGCTGGTTGCTAATAACAGCCCTGGTATGTAGTTTATGTATATGGTACATAAGAAGTCACTATTGGATTTAATTTTCCATGGATGCATGCAAGTTAGATGTTATTCCATTGAGGTGTGCCCATATGTAAGGAGATGAAAAATTGCATTAACTCAAAGGCAAAGAAGACAATCTAGAAGATCTCCAAAGCTGTAATGCTGAAAATAAATACTACTCTCTACCAGAAGGACCCCAGAGGCAAATATCTTCATGCTGTACTCATTTGTCAAGTGTCATTAATTCTGTTCAACTTTAAACTGTCACAGAATCAGTGCTGGGTCCTTTATATGTTTCTTTAAATATTTCATCATTGCAAATGTTTGTATCCTCTTTCGACCTGAAAAACAATAATTATAATCATAATTAATATTTTCCAGATCTGAAGACCAAGTATGAATCAGACGTTTGTTGAAGAAATCAGAATTAAGTGGGGGTGTGCAATTTATTGCGCCTTTACATGTATTTGCCCCTATATCATCCTGTTCCCTTAAATTAATAATGTCCTCAACAAAAGTTCAGAAAAACAGCGAAGTTGAAGTACATTATGTGGAAAACAGTCTTCTGGTCTTGATTAAATACGGTGCTTTCATGTAATTGACTTACCAAATACTTGCTGAAGCTGCTCATCACATATAGTAAACCGTTTATTTTTGGGATCCTGGTGTGATGAAAGAAATAATAAAAATACATGTAATTAGATACATATTTATTTACTTCTTAAATGGGTATATCTATTAAGTAGCCATTTGGGCTGGTCATTGTGTTCCCTGTGTGTTGTCGCTGTCAACAGTTTAGCATGTATTTTTGGAGCATGAATTGAACAAATTTCTCTTACAAGAACTTCAAGGTAATGACATGGTAAACTGGCTTGGGTTTGATCCATTTTCTTTTATTTTCTTCATTTTCTTTTTTCTTCGTTGTCTTTTTGTTGAGCCACTTTGAATGGTCATCAGATTTTCTCTGTTGAGTAGCTCCACTGTTAGACTTGTAACATGAAGGCCTAAGTATAAATACAGTAACTGAAGGGGTGCCTGGAAAAAAGCCCTAAGTGACTTCTGATCAGTTGCTAGATTCTCCTTCCAAATTGCCTTGCATTCACTTATGGAACAAAAGGAGAATTTGATCTTACATCAAAAGTCTCTTGGGGCCTTATTCCACACACCCCTTCAACTATAACTTGATACAGAAGGCAGCAACAAAAATGTCATATTTTAGTATGTTGCACAATCTGTAGGAAGCCATAACACAGGTGAGTTACCTCTAATTGTCTTTCCCTGATTATTTCCCACATCTTTTTCACCACATCACTTCTTGCCATCTGAGAGAAAACAACAAAATGTAGAAAAGCAAGCCCATGACCAGAAGCAAGAAAACCAGCAAACTCAGCTATTTAAGAATTATCCTGCAAAATCATGCAGAATATCACCTGATTCTTAGCCAATGAGGCCATAGGCCAAGTTAGACATTTAAAATCGAGGGATATTCTGCAAGATTAAGCAGGATAATTGTTTTATTATTCAACACATTATTGATAACAAAGCGCAGTTTCATTGCAGAAAAGCTGGAGATAATCGTCTTTTCGCCATTTTTCTCCCCAACACACAAAATTTAATAATTACATGTACCTATATATATTGTAGGATATCTGTTGACTACAGACAACAATTAACATTCAGTGCACCATGACCATCTTTGGGCAGTCTTACAATGTGTTGAATAATAATCGTTGAATATTATGTTTATGCAAAAGAAATCTGAGTACACAGGAATAATAATAATTATTATTATAATTATTATAATTATTATAATTATTATTATTATTATTATTATTATAATTATTATTATAGAATTTAATAATTAATAATTTAAGAGCACCAGTATCCTTAGAAGGCACTTTATCCTTGTTGTTGTCATGTTAATAAAATCCTAATAAAATTTCTTTAAGACAAGTAGACTAGGAAGTTGACATGAGTTTATTGAATACAATTTTTAGAGTCATTTATTTCTGACCAAGCATGAGATTTCATCACTGGCAGCTAAATTAAACTACATGTCTTGTAAATTTTAGTACTTACTTTATCTTGTCCTACCACTTCAGCAAGAATAGGTGATAGCACCATTAGCTTTCCAAACCCTGAAATAAATTAACCAGACTATGATGAGTTAATTGGTTAATGATTCAATTGACTGTAAGTTTTATTTATTCACTTAGTATGGAGGCACATACTATACAGTGTACAGTCAACGCTCTCAAGGTAGACAATTATTTGAACATCTGAATATTTCAAAGTTAGAGACCTTCAATCACGCCTACTAACCTTTCTTTTCTCCTGTGTTTGTCTTGGCTTTCTTTGCTGTTGCTGTTTTTTTTCTTTCCTGGAAAAAATTTTAAATTATTGAAATTTATGTTGTCAATTTTAAACTATGATAGTTTTTCAGTTGGAAAAGCTCTAAACATGTGAACTTTAGCAGTTAAAAACACACTCAAGATGCCCATACAATTTACTTAGCAATTTGAACATGTTCCTTAATGCAGTTTTCTTAACTGCGCAGATTCAAACCAAAAACTCACCACTGGCTTCTTTGTCGCCTGTCTTCTTGCTCGGAGACCTCTCTCATTTTCATGAAGTTTACGAGCTAGTTCAGCATCATTGACGTCACCCGTTCCCTTCAGAAGAAAAGAAGAGCTGAATGCCATTATATTAACTAGTGGGAAAAGTTTGTAATATTATTATTGATTTGCTTTAATTTGACACTTTTTTTATTGAAATTGTCTTCAATCTCCCGGCTGATAATTTCAATTGTTTCAATGTCTTCTTGGATGAAGTGCCCTAGTGTGAAAGGGATACTTGCATGCTGTAAGGATGCCAAAGCTCTAGACATTAGCAGGAGTCTTACATGCCCCTACATGCTAGTTGGTTTGGTGGCCCTCAAGAAGTTTTCAAAAAGTTGTCAAAAAATGACTTAGATATGTGGCTGCACTGCACAGTATAAATAGGGGGAAATAAATTTTAAAATACTGCTACTTTAATAATCCCCCATTGCAGCCAAATGGCTGCATTATTTGCTATTTAACAACACTTTTCTGCATGTAATTCCATTTTTATTTTGCCACAATCTTTATACAATCAATAGGTTTTCTACATTGTATATATATATATTGTCGGCAGGAGATCCCAGCAAGTTTTTGCAAACTTTTCCTTAGGGGATCCCCTATTTCTTAATATTTTCTATTGTTGTATAATTTGATAGCTGTCAAATATATATATACGTACCTAATTAATATTAAGATTAATATTAGGATTATAGTAGTAAAAGATTGTGATGGCGATGTCAGTAATTTAAACTTTATGTACTGATGTCTGAGCAATAGATCTGCTTCACTTTCCGCTTAAATGAAAAGTAGGATTTAGCATCTTTCACCTCATCAGGGAGACTATTCCATAATTTAGCACCTCTAGCTTTCAGAGAGAATTTTCCATAATTTGTTCTAGTATACCGAATATGTAACTTTGCTGAAGATCGTGTATTATACTGATGAAATTGTTTGTTTTGTACAAAATAGTTTTTAAAAGTATTTGGTAACATGTCTGCTCTTTGTGAGTACATAAAAAGACTAGTTAGAAAAGTATTAAGCTGGAATATGTCTAGTATTTTTAGTTGTTTGAACAATGCAGTAGTTGAGTCTTGGTATCTTGAGAAAGTCATGAGACGAATAATTTTTTTCTGTACCTTGTGGAGACATTTTAGTGTGGATGCATAATTACTACCCCATACAATATTACAATAGGTAAAATATGGATATATCATTGTGAAGTAAACATTTTTACGCGGGATGCCCTGAAGGGGCATACCGTGTCTAAAAACGGGTCGATTTCTTTTTTTTTTTTTTCTTTTTTTTTTTTTTCTTCCTCGTAGCTATAAATCGGTACATTAATTTATTCATTAAACTCACCCCTCTTCTACTTGGGGTGTATTGTTCTGATTGTCTTCAACAGAAGCAGGCCAATCAAAATCCATTCTTGTCGCTTACATCGCGAGGGAGGGGACCCACTCACCCCTACCTGTGTGACGTCAATGCATCATTTGATATATTTATTAAAGACGGATTAAGTCGCGCCATATTGTTTTAACATGTTCTGGACTCAAGTGTGCCGTTTTCAAAGGGAAATTTCACCATTTTGAAGCGGTAAATCGAAAGAATAACTTCTAAGAAGCACCCGACCAGTAAAACGGTGGAAATTGGTGAGTTCTTAGTGAAGGAATCGTGCTTTGTTTGACAGTCTTAGACCACGACGCGAGACTGAAAAGAGGTCATTGAGAAGCTTACGTTATCGTAATGGAATTTGACAAATTTCCGCTGATAGTCTGAGTCGCGTAACACACGGAAAACAACGTAACGCGATCGTCGTGACTCAAACTATTCCATTAGCAAGGATAGTTTTATCAATCGGCGAAGCATACAGTTGGAATAAATGAATCAGCCCCAGCATCTCGTGTAATGCCAGTATAGCAGGCATCTTGTTTAAAGTAATTTTGTTTACATAATGTCTTAATTTGGCTATAATACCAGACAATTTTGATGTCTTATTACTTATGTAGTTAATGTGATTTTTCCAAGTCATTTTATCATCTATTCTAACACCTAGGAATTTTGTCCATTTTACCTGCTCTATTTCTCGTTGATTGATTTTAACGCCTAAGTGCATATCTAATTTTTTTCCCTTTGTCTTAAAAATCATAAAAGTCGTTTTACTGGTATTTAGGGTTAGTTTGTTTGAACATAACCAATCGGATACTTTACTAATTTCTTCATTAGCAATTTGCAATAGTTGATTTACATTTTTGTGCTTAAAGAAAAGATTTGTGTCATCTGCAAACAGAATATAATGAAATAAATTAGAACTTTTATGAATGTCATTTATATATATAAGGAACAATAGTGGCCCTAATACAGATCCTTGTGGGACTCCGCATCTTATTGTGTTAGGTTTTGATAATACATTGTTATACTTAACTATTTGTTGTCTATTTGTTAGATAATTTTTAAACCATGATAACGGTGTTCCTCTTATTCCGTAGTGTTCCAATTTACTGATTAAGATTTCATGATCAACTGTGTCAAACGCTTTTGATAAATCTAGAAATATACCAATTGTATATTCGTTATTTTCTATTGCTGAGGTAATCTTATCGGCAAGTTCTATAATTGCTTGTTGAGTTGAGCGCTTTGCTCGGAAGCCATACTGATGATCAGAGAGAATATGATGTTTGTTTAAATAAGATATTAATCTCCTGTACATAAGTCGCTCAAGAACTTTACAGAAACAAGGAAGGACTGCAATTATTGGTCTGTAGTTTTGAAATACGTCTTTATCACTTGTTTTATAGACCGGAGAAACTACTGAGAGTTTTAGCTGATTAGGTATTATACCTGTAATTATTGACTGATTAAAAATAAATGTAAGTGGGTACGAAATTAATTTGCTTATTTCGCATATTACTCTGGGATTTATATCGTCTAATCCACTACCTTTGTTAGGGTTTAACTTTTTGAACTCATTTTCAACTTCGGTTGTTGTTATTGGATCTAAGAATATGGACTCTACATAATTGTTACTTAGGTATTTATTAAAGCTATTTGGTGTTTTAGGTATTTTCTTGGATAATGATGGACCTACGTTTATAAAGTATTTGTTAAATCTATTTGCAATTTCATTTGCATCAGTTATAATATCTACACCTTCTTTGAATTGTGATGGTAAATTTTGTTTTTTTGAGGCTTTTCCTACTAGCTCATTTATGATGCTCCAGGTTTTTTTCATGTTATTTTTTGCTGTATTTAATTGTTGTTGGTAGTAATTCTTTTTAGCTATTACTTTTAAGCTATTAAATTTATTTCTGTACTTTTTATATTTCTGTTCATTAAAAATTGATGGACTTTTAAGATATCTTTTATAAAGAAAATTTTTCTTTTTCCTAGATATAAGGAATCCTTTCGTAATCCATGGCTTCTTTTTATGGTTTATTTTGTTTAGTGTTACTTTCTTGGTGGGTAGATGAGTGTCATACATCTCTTTAAATTGTTCCATAAAATTATCGTATGTTTCTTGAGGATTTTCTAGGTTTGTCATAGTCTCCCAGTTAGTTTTAGCTAATTCATCTTTTAATTTTTTCAAAGTTTTTTTATTAATGATTCGTATATTTTGTTCTATCGGGTCATGTTTTGTATCTAGTTTATCCATTGTTATATAGAATATAGGAAGATGGTCTGATAGATCGGATATCAAGATGCCTCTTTTACTGTTTTTATTTGGACTATTTATAAAAATGTTATCTATTAAGGTAGCTGATTTGTCAGTAATTCTTGTGGGTTTTGTTATTGTAGGAAAAAATGACGATGCATACATTAGGCTTATAAAGTCGTTTATAAAAACACTATCATTAAATTTTAATATATCAAGGTTATAGTCACCCATTAAGTAAGTTTCCTTTCCTTCGTTATTAAGGCACTCCAGAGTTTTGGTTAGGTTTTCTTCAAATTTGTTAAATGTGTTATTGGGAGGTCGATAGATAACTCCAACAATTTTGCTTTTCTTCCCTTTGAACCTTAACTCGATAAACAATGACTCGAATATTTCTTCGTCAAATGTACTTAAGTCATCTCTTACTTTAAAATTTAGAGTATTTGAGATATACATTCCGACTCCACCTCCACGTTTGTTATTTCTTGTTTTACTTATAAACGAATAATTAGGCAGGTCGAAATAATTTTCGCGTATATCATTTAGCCATGTCTCGCTCAAGCCTATAACTGAGAAGTCATGATTTAATGACCTAATGTATTCACTGATGTCATCAAATTTGTTGTTTAAACTCCTAATATTCCAGTGTAGTAGTGAAAATGCCTTTTGCTTAATGGATTCGATGTTATTGAACTGATTTTCTAGGAAGTAGTCACAACTTATTAGGTTTTCTATCATTGCGTTACTGTAATGTTGATCAGGATCTTGACCTGCAGTTAGATCAGCTTTGAATCTGTCATCATTTAAGATAAGTGGATTGAATAATAAATTCCTAACCCTATGCGAAATTTCAGAGATTTACATGCATTTCCTTGATTATTTTGTATCATTTCGTTATACTCATCTGATTCAAGTTGTTGAAATGGCAGTGATTGACTGTCATTACACTTGTTGTTACTGCTAGTCATTTGATTATGTTGGTCAATGTTCAATCATCTTGATTTTGTAACTGCTGTATTTCATCTTGTGAGCTGATCATGACAATGGTATCATCCATCTTGCGTACTTTAATTTTGCCATCTGTTGTCCAGGCACCTTTTATTTTGTTTGCAATTCTCATTTGATTTTAATTAGCGCTTTCATCCTTTCGGCATTTTGTTTCGTTAGATCTTCAGTTATCCAAAATTGTGATCCTTTAAATTCCTTCTTGGCTTTCATGACTTTTACCTTCATCTTGTGAGATGCAAACTTGATAAGCACAGGTCTTTACACAATTTAAACAACTAATTGAAAATGTAATAGTTTAAGTACTACTCACCTCATCTGAATCAGATTGAGCTTTATTGGGCTCCTAGAAAAAAAATTGAAACAAATTTTGTTCAGTCATGTTACTACTGCCCCATACTAAATTATTTTTAGTACAGACAACAAAATGTCATAAAAGTAGAAAACATTATCCAGTTTTTATAGGGTCGTTGAAGCACAACTGGTAGGTTTGAAGAACAAGGAACTTCAGTTGTTTGGACACAAGCTGTACTGGTAAGTTTTTCACCGGTGTTTGGAACTCCACTGAATGGCTGTTTTTATTCTAAACGACGCATTATCCGTCTGGACGAACATGGGTAAACATTCGTTGTTTAATTTGTCTGGTTATGCATCTGGCCCCAGTTGTTCAAAGGCCGGATAACTTTATCCGCTGGATAAGGCACTCTTCAGCGTCTAAAATATACTTCACGTTAAATGTTGTCCAAGGTTTTCGTACACTCCCCAACTAAGCAGTAGTTAGAGTGTGCATATTCGCTTGTGCACGAGGAAATACTGAAATCTTTGCACTGATTGAAACTGTCGGCTAGTGACTTATCCACTGGATAAAGTTATCCGGCCTTTGAACAACTGAGGCCTGTAGTATAAAAATGGGCACAAGACGCATTATCCATCTGGACCAACTATCTTCCATTGCGCATCGCTCAAGACAGACAACGGAAGATAGTTCGTCCAGACGGATAATGCGTCTTGTGCCCGTCTTTATACTAGAGACGCATGACCAGACAAACAACAAAATCAAAATGTTTTCCCACATTCCTCCAGACAGATAATGAGTCCTCATAGTATAAAAACAGCCAATGTCTACTGACACTTTTTCTATTCTCAGCACAGACACGATGTTATCTATTTCTCATTAGTAGAAAAAAATCCCATGTAAACCATGTTTCTGCATTATCATTAAAAGAACAACTTTGAACAATGAACTAGAGTGAGGGTTTACTAAAGATTGAATTCCTGGAAATCATACTTCTGACCAAAAATTATTGCTGAAAAAATGGCAACAAAATTAAATAATTTGACAAAAAAATTGCCAAAATTTATAATTATAAAGAAATAATTTATTAATAAGTAAATATAGCCACAAAATTAAAGTTGCTATTAATAGCAACACAAATTGATATCTTCATTACTTTTTTTTTATAACTAAATTATCAATTAACCCATCAGAACCACGGAAGTTACCAAAAGCTGCTACTGATGGTATAATCTGCATATAATTTGAACAAGAACAACAATAACATTAATTAACAACAACAACAACAATAAAACAAAATTGCCTGAGGGAGTGAAAATAATATTACCTTACTGGGCATGATTTCTTGTTTAATTTTCTTTGGTACTGGCTCATCATCCTAGATTCAATATACATGTAAAATAATATAGATACCATTTTGCTAGTCACACCATTTAAACTGGTTATAAAAAAATGTTGCAGCTTTGATTAGTGGTCAAATGAATCAGTAGTAACGGCATTCAGTTTCAAAATTATATTCAGAAACTTTATCTGACTATAACGTTTGATAATATTAAGTATATCAGTGATTAATCCAAAATATAATGTACTAAAAGTAATGCACGAAGCACATCATGTTGATCCAAGATTTACCACCTCCCTGTAACATCTATTCTCTGTAATCATTGTAAACATTTCAATGATATTTTAATTTGTTATTTACAAATGTGTGCCTCCAAGATGTTGAAGAGATATACTTTTTAATAAATAGAATTACTGAATTCAATATGACTGCAGTTTAGTAAGCAACTTTAGCAGTTGCAAAAAGAAACCCTGAAAATGGAATTGTTAAAACCTAGATCATTGGATAATTTGCAATTCCGTTGTTTTGATGATCTACTTAAGAAGCCATTCTGCCTGGTTGTTCTTGCAAAATGAAACCAGCAAGTTCTACAAGATTTCTTTTTTGCTTTTGATAAAATAGTAAAACTAATTTTATCATTCTAATCACGCTTGTTGGATATGAGATCATTATAGCCAATTCAGAGAAACACACCTTGTTCAACTTGGCCATCCATGGCCTTATATCCTACATGTGATTACAAGTGCTCATGGAATATTACTTGTGAATAACTCAAAATTGTAACATTGGATGATACAGTTCAAGAGTCATTTTATCATAACATGCTGTATTGTCCCAGAGTGTTACATCAAAAATTTCAAGAAAAAATTCTGAATGTACCAAAAAAATCATCTGAAAGTTTATCACCCAAAAAATAATTGTAAGCCAGATGATTTCCAAAGTTATGCTAGAGTATTCAGAAATAAATCATTTTTTTTTAATCTCTAACCTCTGAAGGATCATCGTCTTCTTGGTTACTCTCATTTTGTTCAATTCCATTCACTTCATTGGTACCATTTTCTTGTTCTTTTTCATCCTCTGTTGATTTTTCTTGATTTTCAATCATTTCCATCAACATATTGTCAATCTCCTTTTTCCTAGGGAATAGAATGGACTTTGAAGTTTGACTATTACCTTTTAGTAAGTTTATATGGAGAGGCTCCAGACCCTTACCCTTTTATACACCATACAGAAGAAACACAGTACACTGCATCTGTTTTTGTTCCAGGTCTGTTTGAGATATTTTGATTCCTGCCTGAGGGAAATGCTGAATTTTTCTAAATCGCTTACTTTGAACTGGGAGATCACGTGATATACCATTTAAACGGTATTTTCTGCGGTGTGCTATAAATCACACCAACAGACATGGAGGAGGTCACATATTAGAGTGAGAAAAGTCCAAAATGAAAGAAGAAAAACATTGAAAATTTTCCTATTCATTGTACATATTGGGTATACTCCTAAACTATAGCTTAATGTACAGCTCTCAGTGCATTGCTTGTTGTAAGATATCAACTGGACCCTTAATGTACAAAGGAAAAAAATTCTGAAAGTTTGCGGGGAGGTAAAACAAGTCTCATACAGGAGGGAGGCACGATTTTATGCCTTCAATTTGCAGACCTTTCCAAGGTCTTTTGGTTGTGCAAATTTCACACAAATTGACCAAATATTGTGCTCATAATTATTGCGTCTTGTGCCATATGGCACTCTTGGGCAGGAAAGGGTTTAAGATTACCTTTAGCAAATGACAGTTTTCCCTTGCCTTTTCTATACATGTACTTCAGCTTGTGAATTCCCTACCCTTTTATAAATATATCTCAAGTCTAAAACAGGTTCGGGTTTCGGGCGAAGCCTCCATGTATAGTCCATTATAGGGGGTATCTCTTGGGGGATATGACCTTGTAAATTATAGGACATTGTTTTGGGTAATAACCATTCTTTGTAGCTGTCTGTGTAGCTTTGGAAATGCAAATGCAAACAGCCTAATCAGGTATTCCTACCGGTCTACAGACAGACAGACACACTTTATTTATACTTGACAATTAAACTCGAATTAGCATTGCTGATGGTGGCATTTGCTAAAAAATTGAGGTGAACTACTGTGTTTAAAACAGTTTGCTACAAGGTTAAAAATAAATGCTCTTACAAATCAAATATACTCATAAAATGGTCGTTATCCTTGGTGGCTGCATTGAATAGAACTTTAAACTATTGGTACCAAAGTCAAGTAATTTGCATTCAAGTCCTGTAAGATTGTTCTAATGCTCCTCACTATGAGCTTATATCTGGAGGGCTTTTTATCAGAAGGGTGTTTACATCTGAGATTTGGAGACTAATTAGGGTGGGGAGCTTTGATTAGATGGGGGATAATAATGAGAATTTTACACTATTTTGAAGCCCTTAACTTAATATTTATTTCAGCAGCTACCTTTTATTTAATCGTGAAGACAGCTTGAACTGAGTCAGTCAAGGCCAGTCAAACATTTGCCAAAAGAATTTCAACTATGACTGGCATTAGTTAATTGCTCAAAATGCATAAATATTCACATTCTGAAGGGTACAAAGCTGTGCATGCGATGAACTTTACTGAACCTAAACCTGTAATTTTGATAAACAAGCATTTTAAGGAATAAACTAGATTCAAAGTTTTCAAAGCATAATTTTTCTTTGACAAAAAATTTTTATTGTACGTGTATTTCTGTTCAAAATACCAGAAAATACCAAAGGAATAGATTTTCTTTTACCAAAGGCTACTAGAAAATTAACCAAATAATACTGACCGACTAGTTATAAGCTTAAAGGTTTCGTATAAAAGTGAATATTCCCTGGTCGTTTTGTCTCTAAACGCTGCTTATAAACGCTTGCAAGACAGCTGAGCAGTCCTGCGTGCACGTGACGGAACATTACTTGTTTTCGGCTTAATAACTGCAGTTCTACTTTTCGCACTCGAGACAAAATACCCAAGCATTGCAAACAACGGCTTTTTTTGTTCAACTGTAAAACCTTACCTCCCAAGAAAGCTAACACCAAATTTAACCTCTAACTGATCGCGGACAATTCTTGAGGTCAACTTGGTAAGTTCGCCATCCCTTAAAATGTCTGCAAAGGAACATATGACCAAGACATTAGTTACGGTGGTTTTCCAGTATCAGAGCTTAATTACAGGCTGTTACATACAGTGAAATGAAGCTGCTTTACCTGCCATTGCGGACTGAATTTCAGCATCAGATGGTTCGCCCGCCATTGTATTTGTTGTTGTACCATGTGTTTTGAGCCTGCATGCATTCAAGGACAGGCTCTGCGGGTATGACTACTCTTGCGGTAGGTACGTCATGTATTCGAAATGCACCAAACCCTTGTCGGTCGGGGAATAACTATAGTAGGGTAGGTAGTTGTTGCTGCGAAGGTAAGGGGGATCGTGTTTACTTGTCGTGTCAGGATCTTTCGCTCGTACATCTGAGAGAAAGAAGCGCTGATCGTAGGCTCGTAGCTTTCCTAGTATTTTTATTTTATTTTCATGATATAACTACGCAGTTTAATGCGTTTGGTTTAGTTATAAATAAATAATAGTGCTTTATTAAAATCACATACTGGCACTCGAAGGTGAATTACAATGTGTTTACAAATCATACTGAAAAAATACAGTATCTGATTTTTTGAAACTACTGGCGAGGGACTGGGATTACAGCTATTTGAAAGGAAACTACGATTTAATCTAATCTATTTACAAATTAAATTTCAAAACCATCAAAATTAACATTTATTAGAAATGGAAATTAATTATTGCTTAATGTGAGGGCTGATTCAACAGTTGGAAAAAAGCTCCTTTTAAATCTTTCTGTTCGACACCGGGGCAGAGCAAACTTGTTGTTGCTGCGCATGCGTAAGTTGTGCGGTTGGCTCACGGCGCGAAGGGGAGACAAGAGAGCGTTTACGGCAAACGGCAAACGTGAGATTCTTGAAAATACGAGTACGTAGATGAAAATAATACAAGATAATTCTGGCCTTTAATTCTAACGCAAAACTACTTCATTTTTCTTAGAAACTGAAAACAGCGAGCGGCAAATGAAGGATAAACATGGTCACGTGGTCATTTCTGCCGTTTGCCTCGAACGTGGTGCTTAATCTCTCTAACATATAGATGATACAAGCGCGATTCTGGGTAGTTTCTGATGTTGTGCCACATCCTGACGCATAATTCGCCTCTTCTAGTATAGACGAGTGATGTTGCAGAGTGAGAGAGCATCACTATAGCACGTTTCTGCATGGGAAAGAATACGGAGGCTTGTTGCGCAGGTTATGCAGCAATACTCCAAGACAGAACGCACTAGTGCAAAGTAGACAGTAACGAGATCCTTAGAAGGGATCCCGGTGTGTTTCAATACCCTTAAAATATAAAGGCTCTCGGACGCTTTAGTGACAATTTGAGACAATTGCGTTAATATTATCGCTCTACTTAAGGGTGTTGCACA
Source organism: Pavona decussata (assembly GCF_977016875.1). Classification (NCBI taxonomy): domain Eukaryota; kingdom Metazoa; phylum Cnidaria; class Anthozoa; order Scleractinia; family Agariciidae; genus Pavona; species Pavona decussata. Next base: position 2,409,530 of record NW_028145572.1, read on the forward strand.
ACATGATTCCGGGGACTTTATGAGATGACACGTGATCTAGGGGAAGGTTGTTGATAGGCAGCGGTGAGAGGTCCGGTTTGGTTCTGAGTGGACAAATCACCATCTCTTTGCATTTTTTAGGGTTGAGGTGCATACTGTTATGTGCTGCCCGCTGCCGGAGATGACAGCAAGTTTACTCGGATGGGTGAGAGCGTGCGTCAACAGGACGAGTTGTAAGGCAGTACAAAAAGTTCAAAATATGTCGTCCTTTTTTTGTTGGCTATTGTTACAAGCTAAAATTTATCTATTTAAATTCTTTTAATGTTGTTAGCCTCGGAACTCCGCATTGCTAATTCTTCAAATAGGTTCTGAGCAATTATTTCAATGAACAAACATTTAAACAAATCACAGATAAGTTAAAACTGAAGATTATAAAAAAGAATGTTGATTTGTTTCTTCAACTTGATGAAACCAGTGAAGAGTTTGTGCTTGCGAAAATAGCCGTCTCTGTGGGGGGTCAACGTGACAATTTTTATCAGTCGCTGCCAACGGGGTATATAAAATCACCTCGTATGTCGCTGGCTTGATTTTCCATGTTCAGGTACCATTTGCTGGGAAACACAAACTGTTTACTTCGCCCACATGACAAAGATTTCGTACATTTTAGTGGCGAGAAAATGCCCGTTAGTGGTTTTCACCGAGTTGTGCTACTAGATAACTTGAAAATACGCTGTCGAGCGCTGTTGATCAGCTGCGCGAATACGGTTTATTGTTTTGGCCATTTTCCTACAGGCCAACTTTATTCTTAGAAGTATACATGTTGTCTTTTTAGTCTTCCAGGCTGGTGGTGGTCTAGACGTAAGACACTCGTTTTAGTTCTACAAACAAATAAGCATATGATGTTGAAGTGGACCATTTCCTACCCGGAATCAAATTTTTGGCATGAAAAATTACATATCTCAAGAAAATGATTTTTAGATCTTGTCAAAATAATATTTGCCAAAAGTTCCAGACACGCTGGTATTGTTTCCAAGCGCAGAATCCAAGAGAATCAGCAAACTTTTTTGGGCCAGTTATTGACTGAGCGACATCTAACTTAGAACATGACTGACCAATAAACCTATTTGAGCTGTCCAGAGGTGAGTCATTTTAAGTGGATAAACTTGCTATGTTTAGCCCGCTGCTTTAGTGAGCGGCCTTCCTAAGTTTCATTGCATGGGCTAAACTCCGTTACCCTGCAGCCATTAAATGAAGTATTATCGTTTAAATCAGTGTATAGGTATTTTGATTACAGTTGAAGTCTGATGTGAGCTGATGTTCTGAGAAGCCGAGTTGAAGCTGAAGTCGAAGAATTTCAGTGACCAATAGTTCAGGACCAACTCTCATGTTTTCCGCAGACTTTAACGCTTGTTAAATTTTTCGTTTTACTAGCTAATAAGTTTTTACCATTACGAAAGTACGAATACATGATTTGTTGCGGTTTTTGACTTGTTAAGGTAACAAAAAATTCTATCATTACACAGCTCAGTTGCCTCATTTAATACAGTGACCTTGCATGTGGACAATCAGAATATTTTACCGTTTAGACAACCAAACAGTTGCCCTGCGTTGACTGTAGAGGCTGGTAGCTGACTGGGAGTTGCGACACTCCTGAAACACTCACAGCTTATTTATTTTACTAATGGCTGAAGCAAGCAAAGCGAGGACATTAAGGTTAGCTTCTGGACTTGATAGAAAAAAAAATAAATTCGCTAAAAGCTGATCTGCTCAGACACAATGCAAAACGAATTTATCTGCATAGAATCGAGCTTTGTTTATTTTTCTAACAAATGGAAGGAAATAAAGGTTTGTAACTTATCACCTTCTTAATGTATCCGTTCATATGTTTGATAAGGCGCAATAATAAACACATTGGGGGGTTGTCGCTAATGGGGCATAATTGCTTCTTCTGTAAACTTCTGTGCCACTTGAAATCTTAAAAGATCTCCCTAATATGTCTGACATGGTGGCATAGTTGTAATTGTTTCAGAGTTATCTTCGGTGCCTCGGTGAAGTGTGCTTTCTTGGAAGAACGCTCAAGAAATAAACCGTACAATAACACATTCATTTGAATAATCATTCTCAGTGATCTTCCACACCTTATGTCAAACAAAGGTTGTTTTGTTACTTGTCAGGTATGTACAACGTCTGAAGAAAATAATCCCCTCCAGACTAATCGACCACCATATTGAATTGGACCACCGGTCAAACATTGGAACCCGCGACAAATATTTTCTGAAATGGGCATACTGATTGCTTCTGTAAACTTCCGTGCCACTTGAAATTTTAAAAGGTCTTCCTGATATGGTAGCATAGCTGTCGCAGATTATCTCTGGTGCTCTGCTGAATTGTTCTTTACTCGAAATTTTGGAAGAATGCTCGAGAAACAAAATGTACAATAACACAGAGAAGTCATTTAATTGACAATTTTAATTAATCCTCCACATTTTCTGTCAAACGCTTAACGAGGGTTGTTCTCCTACATTTAAGGAATATACAAAAGTACTGTACACTTCTGAAGGTAATAAGCCCCTTCAGACTAATATTTTCCGCCATTCTGTGCAAACATTGGAGCAGACGACAAATAATTTCCCTCCTCTCTTGTTTCCGTATGATAACTAAACAGTTTCTGAAATATTCAAACGCTGTAAATTGAGGATACTTGGCCAAACATTTTCCTAGTCAGAATACTTGAAGCCTCTTGATGCAGTAGGAGTCACGAAATAATCTGAACTTTTCCAAACATTTGTCTGTAAATTTCCTTCTGACTTTGTACACACGAACGCGTGAAAACTTAAAAACGCGATTGCCCTTTGTCAGTAGCAAACCTGCGCCTCTCAGTTATAATTGGTGGAATGGGCTTAGTGATCTGTGTTTAAATTTCTGTAATCTGGTTGTACAACAATTTTTTTTTTCATCAGATGTCCACACAAGGTTGTTCTATTTTGCGTCCTGTTCGTCCCAATTCAAAATGGAGGCCTATCCCCCGTGAAAGGCGCTTCTGATATTCTTCTACTGGCAGGAGCCCATGACCCTCCTATACTGGAGAAGCCTTTACTTGGACGGTATAGTTTTGTTCCCTGAAGAAGGCAGCATTGCCGAAACGTGGGTTTAAACTCTCTTAACAGCGTCAATTTTATAATCTTTTAATTCTCAGGCCTTTACTTTTTACTGGCCGTTTTGAGCCTCTATTATGACCGCGCGCATGAACCGCGCGTGATTCCACCCTTACAACCTTCTATACCATGGGGTTCTACAGACCTCCTCCCCAGACAGATCATCTCATAGTGCTAAAGGTTTATAGAGACTGAAGTTCTAAGTAGGCCATGGTCTATGGTTGAGACCACTCTTTCGTAGCAAGAAAACGTGTGAATGAGTTAGCACTGAGTGAAACACGCGGACACGCGCGATATTAGTTTGTTTGTCGCGCGTGTGGTCTCGATAATTTCCAGTATCCACATCTCAGTCGATCTTGTCACACTGGAAAGGTCTCGAGAGGAAAAAGAAATCCCACGCTAAACTAATTTTCTTGTCCTTCTTTTCTTAACTGTTCTGTTACGCCTAGTTCGGCTGCGCGACTGGCCATTTTCGCGCGCCGGCTCTTTACTGAGTCTTGTGATAGCAATTCCTTTGCTAATTGATTGGTGTTTGCATGTAAAGAATGCAACAGGCTTTATTCATCTTTACAAGTCGGGTGGTCTCAAGTGTGCTCTTCTCTAGCAAAAAAACCCCACTTAATTAAGCCATTTTAATAGAGTCATTAGATTTAGAAGGGAAATTGAAAAGTGCAATTTTTCATGGCGAAATCCAAACATTGGCAAGTGAAAATTGGCACTGAAAGACAGCTACACCAGTGGTATACAGGGGCAGGCACTTCCTTCAAGATAAACTTCTTCTACAAATGCTACAAGGTCCCGGGAGTTCCCACACCCCTCCCTTAGCGATTGTAACATGAAAGTGTATTTTATTTATAACTTTATATCAGTTGTGTCATGATTCGTTTACAAACTACCTGTACTAATGAATCAGTAGCTTTGGTACCAAGGCACGACGATCACTGTGTACGTAATTAAATATCGCGTCTGCATCGGAGCAGACAGAACAACAGATTTATGTCCTACTCAACCTTACTCCTTGACCCAATGTTATTAAATTAATTTCGTTAGCCACAAATTGGCTTAGAGTATTTCCTTTTCCGCCAGCCAACATATGTATGAAGAGTTTTAATTTAAGTCACTAAACAATGCTATATCTAAAATGCAAAGGGATATAATGAATACACAGAGTACACGGGGCTGTGTTATCTGATTTTCAGTGTTGAAAGTGAAATATATGAAATACATGCATATATTTGAACTGAGGATGAAAGAACGAATAAATACATATGAGAGACCATTGCAGTTATGTATGCGAAAGAAAAACCTGAGAAAACTTCAGGCTTGAACGGGATTCAAACCCATGATCTCTGTGATAACGGTACAGTGCTCAACCAACTGGCTATCAAGCCAACTGGGAGGCTGGTCGTAGCCGGGCTTTCTTTTTGCTGCTGCTTAAATCGCGTATATAACTGCGATTTTCACAGTTTTGTTGATGTTTTTGTTGAGTGTTTTTCCGCAGGGCCTTAACCCATCTCCTTTCGCCTGTCTAGTCTTTCACTCGCCAACGACGACGCAAAAAGGAGCGCTAGAACATCCATTTGCCATTATTTGCAGTCCATTTTACATTGTAAGAAGCAGGACGCAAGCGCGAGCCACGGCCCTAGCCAGACTTTTAGGCCGGAGAGGCGATGCCGCATTTGAAGAATTTTTATTGACACACATGTAATATTGAACAAATTGCCCTCTGGAATAATTTGACTTTCCTCTAAATTCGCTCACATTAGGAGCGTTAAGCTTTCAGGACGCAACTCTATTTGGGAACTAACAGTATCTATTTGTTGCAATTACGGAATAAAACTTAGACGAGGCAGGTGCCTCCTGGCTACGGCGCCCCAGTTTATTTGTACCTCATAGGCTCAGCATTAGGTAAAGAACGGCAAGTTATTCAGTAGGATCACCCTGTATAACATTGATTGAGTGCAGCGTCGTGTTAACCTCAACCTCCTGAACTTCCGTACTAAATTAGACTTTTATATTTTTAGAGCAGTTTAGCAGTCCTTTGTCGAAGTTGATGTAACAGGTGATCCTCAGTGACATGAGCAGCATTATTTCACGTCCGCAATCGTGAACGACTCGTTGCATTTAGTTTAACTCAAAATACATTTTACACGTTTTTTTTTGTTTGTTTCACTCAGTTACACTGGAGATTATCGAATTTAAAGTTATTTTAGTTAGTTATTTTATTTAGATTTCAGCTGCCAATCTTTCACTATGTATTCTTCAGTGTTCAACCACAGCTCAAAAATTAGACTGACCATCAACTTGAATTTTGCTTCTGGGATGGGGAAGGTGTTGAATTGCTTATCAGTTTTAAACTTGCACAACCCGTTACAAACATTTGACCCAGTGCCTTTAGCTATTTTAAAACGTGAATGAATCCAAAACATTAGCCGTTTTTGTACTTTTTTTGGAAAACATCAAAATAAATGGTATGTTTCAAATTCTATAAATGAACGACCTCTTTATCTACTGACCAAATTTGGTGCTTCGTTGAAGTCTATAAAAATACAAGTAACAGGCGATGAATTCGTTAAAGAGTTGTTCTTGGCAACTCAAATACCAATCATGAATATGTTGATTAATGTTCTGTGGCTGTACAAAGGTTTCTTATCTTTGGATTTTTTTTTCAAAGCGGATCAGCAATAAGAAAGCAGATTACTAAAACATTCACAATCAACTTCAACTTTGAAAACCTCTGCCAATTAAGTTGTTGTTTTGAATTCTTGGATAAGAAACTTTGAAGCGTCTGAACTACTAAATTTTTCCTAACACACACTGAAGAAGTAAAATAAATAATGATTGAGATTGATAACTGTGACACTCTTTAATTAGTTTCCAAGATATCTTGGCTCGATGCATGACTTACTGATCACAAGCAGATATCCCACATGTGAAGGAAAATAGCTGGCAATCGACCGGACACCAGGGACATCTGTGATGTCGGAAGTGTTCAACTGTAGAATTACCAATTTGCGTGGAACTCAAAGATAAGAGGGTAATGTTATACTTCAGATGAACTACTTTGGGATTAAAGAGTTATCGTGCTATTCCACGCGGCCGCGTCACTGTTTTGCCTCCTAAAAGATCTCGAGCAAAATTTCTAGGCGTGCTGTGAACTATTCCGACTTGGCTTCGATCATTAAACAACTGGTGTTTTAACGGTTTCGGTGTTCTCGCTTTAGAAAAACAGATCTCCAGAAAAGAAGGTGGGATGTGCGATACATCACTGGGGGAGCAATCTAGATGTTCCTGTAGAAGATACATTACATCAAAGCATTCCCTAGATATCAAGATTATTATCTACGTCAAGTTCACCCAGGGCAAGTCAGCGTTTGAGATAAAAAAGAACCCAAAATCTCAAAAATGTATCATCTGTTTATAATACGAACGAGAAAAATCACGCTTTCGTTGCAGAGGAAGCCAGGGATGTGAATTCAATTTTGGAGATATCTTCTCCAATCAAGGTTTCGTTAATTACTTCGGAAAACTTTCAATAAACAGCGTTCTCTTAAGTGCCATTCAAGTACCCGCCGCTGCTTGTTATCTAGCAGGAACACTAAACTGGTCACAAGTTATCTGAGATTAAATAAACAAATCTGTTTCGATTTATGAGATGCTAACTACACCCAAAGAAAGAAACCTTGACCGATGACTGACGATAACTTTATACATTTTTGCACGATTCTGAAAAAAAGGGGAGAAAAACTTTCCAGGGAAGTTTTTAGACGAAATTGGAAACACCTATTACATGTTTATGTTAGCATTTCTGGCAAAAAGCACAAGCAACTTACGCTAACAGCAAATACACTGGATCATTATTTTCTGTAAACTATTTATTTAATGAGTAAACAAAAAGTTAATGTTATAAATAATATGGATGTTTCACTAAAATATCACGCGATTCCTCCTGTATATACACTAAAATCTCGAGTGAGAGCAAAGCAATCGTTTGATTAAGACTAACTACTACATATTATGTACAATTAAGACCGACAGAGCACGGATTTAGCAGGCTAAATACACCGATACCGTAATATTGTCTGAGACGAAATGATCTTACAGCGATATGAGAATTTGTACAATGCTGTGAGAGAGATACGAAGAATTATTGCACATAGTAATTAGCTATCATTAGCCGCGTATTATCCGGGAAGTCCGTTGCGGTGCAAAAGCTATTTTCTAAGCCCATCGCATCAGTAAAACGCGCGCTAATCACTTCACCTCAAAAAGTCTTTAATAACACCAAATACTATGACATTTCGTGAAAACATTACAGGGATATTTTCACATTATGAAAGTTGTTACAGATGTTCTAGATGCGGCTAATCTGCCTTATTAATGTTGTGTTTCAGTGTATTTAACGTCCCATGAACTCTAAAGTGAGCTATTAAACAAAATCGATAAAATAGACTGATGCGGTTTAACACCGCCATCTAAAATGATGAGGCAATTTTATGAGGTGAAAACTCGAGAGCAGCGACAAAAGGTCCTAAGGTTCCTTTCCACGTTGCCCTCATTGGCCTGGCTGCAAAATAGATTAACTGGGTTCCGACGAGTTTGGAATTAAGTCAATGTTACCGCTACCCTTCAGCGCATTTCTGCTTATCTCTTCAATTGCTGTAACTGTACAAATTGATTTCAATTATGCTTTCTAGAGGTATTATCGTAATTGTCGTGGAATAGCACGTTGGTTTCGGGTCCAAAGTGACGTGTTGTCAACTGCCATTTTCGGATGTGATGCTCGCCCTTCCTCTTCTTGTTTTTACCCATTTTTTCCAACTCTTCGTCTCTTTTGAATTTTATTCTCCGGTTCTGAAACCAAACCTTGACCTGCGCCTCGGACAAATCGAGTTCTCTGGCGATTTTTTGTCTCTCTTCGCCGACGATGTAGTGATTTCCGAGGAAGCGTTTTTCCAATCTTTTGAGTTGCTCAGCTGAGAAAGTCGTGCGCGCCCGTTTTTTCTTAGGCGGGTACATTCCTGAATCGTCTAAGTCGCCAAAATCAGGCCCATAGGGAAAATAGTCCCCTTGTGAAAAAAAAAAAAAGGAAATACATCAATAAAAGTTGGTTTAATTAACTTCTTCGAAATTGTATCAACACAAATACAGAACACATGTTTAAAATTAGGAAGATGTGGGACCCGCCCTTTCACAGGACAACTGAGGCCTGAGGTGACGTGCAATTTTTCAACTGACTGCGGTTTGTCGTCGTACTGAGGCATGTTGCATGGCGTTTGCTTTTACTCTCTTTTTATTACTTCATTGTGAAGTGTTGCTTTATCTCAAGTCAGGAAACAAGTTGTTTACTTTCACTTTCCGGTCAGGAATTGTTTAATGTTATAGTTAATAGTTGAGGTTTATGGGGGCGGAATGCGTCGACTTAGAATACTTTCACCAGCTCTAGCTAGTCTTGTTGATGACTGATGATGATATACAACCCTTTCTTTTTGCTATCTTGGTTTATTTAGGTGTTTTTTTTTTGTCTTGCGAAGGACCGTAGTTGTACTGACATGAATAATATTGTCGGTGGTAAAGCGGATGGAGCTTATAAAAAGAGACGGGAAAACTGTCGCATTCTCCTCCTTCAAAGCGTGGCATTGTGCTTCCAGCGTAGCTTTAAACTGAACAAAAGTACTGTCTGTTTTGCAAACTTGCTTAAACGCTCCGCAGTAAATACGCCATACAGTTGGCATGAAGAAAGACATCAGTTTGCGTTAATAAATACAAACGGAAGATTTCGTGTCAGATAACGTGATAAAACATGATCCCAGAGGAACGGGCTCAATTTTCCAACGCTGTCCTTCGATCACGGTAGTATACTTTATTGCTGCAAGACGGGCAACTGCTGTTGTTCATTAATCATGTTTTTGAGACGAAGCTGAAATGACTCCATTCGTCCACATTCGTGATAATTCGTCAAATCTAAAGTACCGACTAGCTTAAATGAAGTGATCAATTAGTTCTTTTTTTTGCCCCTTGTGAAAAGTTGTTGTTATCAACGCTGCAATATTCCCTCCTTTGACGCTAGTTTACCGTTCCCGTTGTCGCCTGTCGCCGACTGCCAAGCAACATATACATCAAATGATGGTGTAGTTATGGGGGTTAAATGAATGCATTGATTTTATGATCGAAAGATAGAGACGTTTTTAATCAGTCAAGATTTGCGGGTGTTTAAGCTGTTAAAATTCGCACCTCGAGTACGAAACTCTTCGTGTACGTGTTTGTTCGCGCGTGTCATTTCCAGCGGCTAATTTACACCATGGTGTACGACTCGCTCGGTTTGTCCAAGAGTGTGGACTGAATGTAAATAAACATACTACTACGGCTAAGCAAATACGCTAAGAAGTTTTAACAACACATAAATAACACCACGACAACTATTAAGGAGCATTTCGAGTTCAAATGATTTGATAAGTCAGTCTTGAAGGGCTTCAAATGAGACCAGGACGTCTGTTTTCGGAGCAACTAACTGAAAACAGATTCGGTCATCGTGCACGCGATTTTAGTCAAGTAGCAAAATATTTGAACGCTTTTTACCTGGATGAGGATGGCTTAGATACTGCAAATTCTGTCTCTGGTGCCAGGACGACATCCAAGGAAGCGGCAGACCTTGATTAGATGGGATGTCGGCCATGTAACTGGGGTAGCTCATCTCGTTCGTGTACATGACTTCTTGTAGAACTCTCGCAGATGGAACGATGGGATTCGGGCCAGTAACGTGTGGCTGACAGACCGAGAAAGGTGGCCTTGACGTACCAGTATTATTAATCCCATAACCAGGTTCTTCAAAGCATGGTGGCACTAGAGCAGGAATACTCACACCGTGACTGTTTTGTAGCATTTTCCTGGACAGTTCCCCTGTTGAATACTGGATAGTGGCGGAGAACTGTTCTGGAGCAAGTGTGCTTGAATCCTCTTCTCTAAGCCCTGATGTGCCGATAAATTTCGTCTCTTGGCTCTTTATCTCGACAATCGCAGGTCTGGAGAGTATTTAAGGCCGAAGGGGGTTTTATTGAAAGGCGGGCTTGTTATTGGTCGAGACATTTCTTTATGTCCTGCAACGTGTCATCGTGATGGCTTGATGAAGGAAGAATGAACTCCCTTCTCAAAATGCACAGTTTTGCGGCTTGAAAACGTAATTAGCAGATCACATTTCGTCTCGGTTGGCGTGGAAAAAGCTGAAGACCTACATAATTGCAGTTAGGAGATAAGATAAGACTGGGGTCTTTGTTTTTATTTGGACTGAAATGTTTGCTTAGCGAGGTGAGTTATAAAGATGCAAGACAAACGTTTATTTTTGCGGCATGGTGCTCTGGGCTATGGCTTTCTCATCTAGAGTATGTTTACTTCGTTTCCGAAGCGTGCGAGTTTTTTTAACACCATTGTTAGGTTCATGGCGTTCTAAATACTGCTAAACGGCTGTTACACGAGCGTCGAGACCACCAACTTTGCGACAGGGCTGGAATGTAGGTGAGCGTCAAACAAGATTCCGAGAGAGGTATTAACCAGACGGACCAGACGTTGCATTGCGTTTTTAGAAACACTAGTGCTTTGGAGTTCCTCGGCGTATCATTCACATTTCTAGAGGGTCAACAAGCCTTTTAGGGTAGGGTGCTTTCCTGTAAAGTTAAGTTATCGTTCGTGATGCGCTCAATAATTGCGGCAGAGTTGTTTATTCAATCCTTTTCGAGTCCCTAAAACGTCGATGGTTATCAAACCGTTTGCGGCGAGATCTGCTTATTCAAGAACAACCTTGCGTTCGAGTTTCAACGCCTTGGCAAAACATCTTTCAACGGGGCGTGTGTTTTACCTTCCAACAATTTAGTCAGTTAACCGCAGCTGATTATGTTTATTGAGGGAAAGAATCTTTCTGGCGGCCACCGGCGTTCGAGAGTTTTAAGCTTTTGGTGTTAAATTGACTACGACCGAAACGGAAACCTTGAGGTTTACAAAGGAAATGTCACTTTTTTTACTTGTGTTGTCTGGAGACAATACAAAGGAAGTTAATTTTTGTCCAAAAATAGAAGAGGTTTCTCCAAATAGCAACTCTGAACAAGCCTGTCACGGAATGTAGAAGAAAAATTCTTAATCTTTCGCTGTAATTTTGTAGCAAAAAGTGAAATTTGCGGCAACGGCCATAAATTTGTAGCGACGTTGTAATAATCTCCATTTTGTTTTCAATCGTGACCAACATCGAGTTTCCTCGCAGAGCGAGTTTTGCACACGCGTGTGCCCCTGTTTTGCTTTTGTATTATTTTGGTACTGAAAGTTATACAGTCTGATTTTTTCTTCATTTGTTCCTAAGGCATATTTTGTATTGATTATGGCAAAAAATTAGTCTGAATTTGCAATGTTGATCGTCCGGCGGGGAAAGAAAGCCCGTATGCGGCTCTCTTGTAAAAGGGCGGGGATACCCCACGGAAAAGTTGAATCAAAAGTACCCCTATCAAGGAAACCAATCTGGACGTGGCTCAAGCTTTCGACCCCTAAAAGCCGACCTAAAAGATACCATTCTTTTGAGGCAGACAAATATTAATGTCCATCAATGAGACTGTTAAATGATGGCTGTGAAAAAATTTTCAAAGACTTCATGCCGGACTGGAATGAAAATTTTGAATAAATTAGTGCAATAATGAATATCTATATGGCAGTAATTACGAAAAGAAAGCATTGTGTGATCAGATGCTCGTTTATGATCAGGTAATTAAATTTATATGATTGCGTTAATGTGATTGATGGGAGTATTTTTGCTATTTTACCGCCATTGCACCCTGGGACTGGATGGAAATTTTGAATTAATCAGTACAATAATGAATATCTATATGGCACTAATTACGGGAAAAAAAACATTGTGTGATCAGATGCTCGTTTATGATCAGGCAATTAAATTTATCATGATAATTGAATTAATATGACTGTTTTTGAAATATTTCGGCCACATAACCAAGATAACTGATTTTAAAACGGTTTAGATTAGATACGTGTTTGATTTCAGCATGCGCAAGGTCCAATTGAAGTCACATGCACTCAGGTTGAATGTTCTTTTAAAAGCTTCAGGAGACTAAAGCTGGCAAAACTCCGCAGTAAATCACTGGTCAACGACTAGACAAACAGCGCAAATACCAAGTAATACACTTAACTTTGAGCGGTGCAACAGAGGGGTTGCTGATTGGATTCTTGTGTAATATTCAACGTGACTCAAATGCAACGTGTGAGTGATCGTTGCCTGGGTTGAAATATTCATTTTAAGATGACGATCTTCCCGTATGTATCTTCATGACGAAATATTCGCGATAACAGTTACTGAAGAAAAGGATTCACATCGTCCACTACTCTGATTTTCAAATATTCGAAGGCGGACTCACTCTCTCTCCTTTTAGTCTCTCTTCGTGGTCGAACCGTCTCCGGTGGTTCTTATCCCCTTGTGCTAGGAGCTTGTACATGTTATTGTCAGTCGTGTCCTTAGAACTGAGCAAGGAGCACATTTGCACAACATCATAAACAGCATCACAGGAAATCACTTCTCAATACTTAATTTGAATGGTCCCACTTCATTTATCAATAAACTTAAACTGACGTCAGGGCCATCCTGAACAGTATAATGAATAGCACTCCACAGGAAAGTATTGCTTTGTTTGACTGGTCACACTTTAGGATTTAAAGCAGGGACTCTAATTTAGAGTCGCCTTGTACTACCACCACAGACAAGTTCTGCTCAAAAGTTTTACCTGACTGATCAAAATTTAGCAATTCTGCACAGATTAAGAATTAGAACCACCTTGTAGAGCGTAACGAACACCACAGCAGTACCGCTTATAATCAGTAGTTGTTATTTGAAAGAGGACATTTTACAGTTTTGTCTCCAGAAACTGTTTTTCGATCCTTTCTGTCCCATTGTTTCAGGCCAGTGAGTGGGTTACCACCAGTGGTAAAATAAGGCAAGCTTACCATACTGTCACTGATAACCATGTTACAGTGAGAAGAACGAAATCCAATCCCTTCACTTCAGTACAAATTTTGTCCATTTTCTTTTGTTTCACGGGACAACTTAACTTGTTGGCAAAAAAAAAATCACGATTATTCACCGAAGGGGAGGTAGAGAGTGGCTGTTTAATCGCCATTCACCCTTTCGATGGACACTGAGCTGTAAGGTGACTAATAGACCCGTCTCCAAAATGGCGGCAACAGATTTGAATGAGTTAAAATTGAACTGAATGAAAAAATGATACAAGCACTAGAAAGAGTATCTTTACTTTAGTAACCTTGCAAAGTTTCAGCATATTAGGTGTTATATGAGCTTAGGAAATGTAAGATGAAATTTGACAAATTTACAGACGTTCGTATGACTGGGGGTATACGTCATACCCCAAGTCATACAAACGTCTGTAAATTTTTCATTTTTCTTTTCTCAGCTGATATTACACCTGATATGCAGAAACTTTGCAGGGTTACTAAAGCAAAAGTGCTCTTTCTAGTGTTGGTATACGTTTGTAGTTTTAACTTATTTGAATTTTCGGCCGCCATTTTGGAGAAGGGGCTATTACTTTGATATGCCAAACCAGTCGATCGCCGCTAGCCCTAATTAGCCACACTTGGCCAAAAATACTCGCGCATGGAATCCAGAAAGTGAATAGCAAATGCACGTTTCCTTGGTTTTGCATTTCTACGTTCTGTGATTGGTTAAAAAAACTCGCGCCACTTTCTCAGCCAATGGGAATCCAAACCAAACCCAATCGCATTTTCGCTGCACGCCTTTCCCGCGCTTGGCGCCAGTTACATGTATTTGATTCGAGTTCTGATTGGCTCGTTGTGTTGTTTACATCTGTTGCGATTGGCCAGAGTAATTCTTTTGGTTTTGGTTTTACGACACTCAATTGGAAACCGTTCTATCTGGAGTTTCAATAGCTAACTACGCAATTTACCAGAGTGCATAAAAAAATGCTAACGAGTTAGCCCACTGCGGAGAATATTTTCTCTTCACTCACCATATATATGCTCTTTCTTATCCATGGAATCATTTATTTCATTCAGATTCATTTTCATGACAAACTCTTCTCTAATTTAAAAAAAAGAGCTTGATTTCTGACTACCTTACATTTTTGTTGCAAATCTGCAATTCATTTATCACATTCCAGTAGTCCCGTTCCATTTCAACTTTTCCACTCCAAGAGGCTCCCGAGAGGGACTAAGCACTAATATATTTTTCTCTGCCCCAATCCCCGAACTGTACTTTCGAAGACGGTGTGTCGACGCAAGGATGACAGATTATATTTACCTGGTTGTTTTGTGCTTTTTCTTCTGCAGTATTGCAGTAAACGTCAGAGCAGATCTGCCAGGTTATTGTGGAAAGGAAAGCTATGCTTACACTCCGCTAAGAAAGAGTGCTAGTGGGCAATATACGCTGAAACAAGTTCATGTTGTTATAAGGTACGTAACCCTTACTTGCGTGCACGCAATGGTCTGCAACCTGTTTTGAGGACTTTATTGTTTCGATCATGAATAAATCCACGTGTTGGTTTAGTGGGATTCAGATCCCAGCGTAGCTAACTATTTTTTAGTTGAAAGGAAATGGTAGGTCTTGTTTGGATAGAGGTGTGGTAAAGCCGCGGAAGCGAGAGGGTTTATATAAAATTAGATAAGTTCCAACCTCAAGTTCCTAAAAAAAAAAAAATTTTATTTTTTAAAACAACGAGAAACAAACAACACCGCGTGAAAAGACTTTGCACTTGATATCTTGAATCAGATGAATGGTCACAGTTGAGAATATAAAAAATTGCAAATTGCATGACTCATGATCACATGTGATTTGATCTCGGAAGGTGGGTGTCAATGTCAATTTAAAAAGAGAAAAATGCTCAGTTCCTGTTAATGTCTAAATTACTTAGTTGGTACTTTTCTAAATCCATTTGTTGTTTTCATCACCCAGCCATGCATAAGTTGATTCATTTTCAGTATTCCCCCCTAAATTTTGAGCAGTTGTGTGTAGAGTGGGGGTGTGGGTGTCCAAGACGTCAGCAGACATACAATTGAACAATAGGGTTAGGTTAGGTAATCAATATCATGTTAAATTTCCCATTGTGGTCTTTGGTAATTTTGAATGGATTATTGCAAATTTCAGTCATCTTGCAATATTGGATTTCCTACTTCTTGTTTAGTTGTAATCTGAGAAATCAAGAGCCTTAACTGCTCAAGTTTGACTGGACTATAGTTTTGGTCCATTTTGTTGAGGGACATCTGTACATTAGATGAGTTACAGCTGTAGATGATGCATTTCTAAATTACAAACTAATGCAATGGCAGCCTCAACTCACTAGCACATACTCATGTTGTTTGAGTTGTACAAATATATTTTGTAATGCCTAATGGCCAAAGTACATGGCAAAGTTTGCTAACGACATTACTGGGGAGTAGTAAAAATAAATTTAGAACTTGCACATATAGAGAGTGTGTACTAAAGCCATCCATTCACTAACTGGCACAGCACAGTGGCACATACTTAACACCACCTGAGTTGTTGGCTTTTTTAAACCTTTGTTGAATTTTGGTGTACTGGTTTGTTTTAACCTTACCAAAGCTTGTTACAAACTGGGTACCCTGTGATTTTGGACAAATGCGGTTGATCTTTCTAACATGATTTTTGGAAACCGAATTGACTCAAAGAAAATATGCAACTTTATACAGTCACATCTCATTTATGTCTAAATATTATTTTGCAGACATGGTGACAGGACCAGGGCTTTTGCTGCACCTTGCTGGGATAATGACACTGCTGAATGGGACTGTCTGCTGTCTTCAGCTTCCATCCCAGTCATCAAACATGACATCCATGATATAACTGTCAGCAGGGTATACAGAGATGGTATGTACATATATATGTTTTGGTCTGTAGTATATTTTATGAGTTGTGCTGTATTTTGATGCTCTCACGGGGTGAGTCAAAATACAAACAACATGACTAGTTAGTACAATATTATACATGGATACTTCAAAAACATTTGACAAGAGATTTATTACCCAACTACTGAAAATATGTACTAAATCATAAAGAAGTGAAGTTTCATACCCTAGGTTCTTGACCAATAGTTTCAACCCCTTAACCCATACTAACTATTAATGAAATTGTACCCCTTGGACACTAACAATAATTTTTATTCCACTTGTTTCTTATACCGATGTCTCAAAGACATGCCAAGGCCTCATTTTTTCCAGACAAGTGCCAAGTGTAATCTTTGCATTAGAATTTCTTCTTAGTAATTGCAGCATCATATTCATAGCCTTCTACAAATTATTAATTAGGCATTTAAAATCACATTTTAACCCCTGGTTGGTTATGACCAATATCCAATTTGTACATTCACCGTCATTATCTTTATACCAGTACTGTTGTATTCTAAGCATGTGTCAGTAGTCTTTTTAGGTGTTGCCCTTATTAAACAAGTCTTTCCTAAACTGATGTCATGTTTTTGTTGATATAAATTTACAGCGTACATGGCAGGCCGTAATGACATGAAGGGTGACTGCGGTTTAGGCCATCTTACCTTCAAGGGATATAAACAACAAGTGCTTAATGGGGAGAATTTGCGCAAGGCTTATGTTGACACTGGATTTCTTTCTCCTGACTATCACATCCAGGAGGATTTTTTCCGCACTGATGGTGAGTTATTTTAATTTGTTAATTAATAATGATAATCTGTTACCACCATGCAATGAAGAAGATGATATTTACAAATTATAAAATTTTTACTTGGATTTTATTCCAATTTCTGGCAAAAAGCCTGATCCTTATCATTTTGTTTTGTATTATTTTGTTCATAACTGGCCACCAAAATCTGAGCCTGTGATATGCAACTGAGTGGTTGATTACTTAAAATCTTAATGTTATCACTTTTGAACTCTAAAAAATGCTAAGAGTTTTCAATGCCAGTCTGTTTTTTTTTCTCCAGCAAACAAGATTTGGGAAACTTAGTAGGGTTTATTGATGGGCAATAATCACTGCCTCAAATCGTGCCATCTTGGGGTATTGGAATTTTTCAGGTTCCTCTGTGATCTGTCTCTTCCAGTGATCCACTGGTCAGCTTTAAGCCGCGGCCACACGAGCAATTTTTTGCTCGCGCAGGTGATGCGATTTTTTCAAATTTTGTCGCGTCACCAGCGCGAGAGGGTGGCTAAACGAGTGACAAATTCTAGTGAGTTTGGCGACAAATTGAAAGCTGCGTGAATCGCGTACTTTAAGAGACCTGGCGCTACAAACAGACTGATGGCAGACGGCCCTTTCGGAGGAGGATGTTGTTTTTCGTCTATTTTCATTCTTCTTCTTGACGATAAAAAGCAAACGAAGGAAGAAGAAGATTAAGAAAAGGTCAACATGGGTCTGTCCGTGGCTCGCAAAGAGAAAGGAACAAGGACTTTACCATCAACTTCTGAAGGAAATTTCAGTCGACCGTTGATATCCCAGTGTTTCCGAGCTATTGCGGATGACGAGGCTTAGTTGCAGGGTGGCTACACGGGCACTATCTCAACGATTTTGTCGCGAAAATTTCAATTCTGGCGACTTTTTTTGTGTGATTTTTTCACCTGTCGCGTCGCCAGTTTGAGGGTAGCTACACGTGCGATTTTCATCTCGCACTGGTGACCATCAAAATTTGAAAAAGTCGAATCACCTGCGCAAGCAAAAAATCGCGCATGTGGCTGTGGCTTTAGTGACATGGTCTTCATGTCTGAATGATGTACATTTATATTCACAATTGACTGCTGTATACAAAACAGGTGCTTTAACTTGCGTTTGCTGTCAAAAAATTGTGTTATTTGGTAAAATAAAAGAAAAGATTTTCAAACTTTGTTTATAAATAATACAAATTGTCCTTAGATTCATTCAATCAATCTCTCGAATGTGTTTTTTTTTGTTTGTTTTTAAAGATATGTCAAGAACCAGACAGGTGAGCTGTAATTACCCTGAAGATTTTTGCCTAATATAGTGCATTGGTATTTTACAAGGAAATCTCCCTCTAAAAAAATCTTACTTAAAATTTACACAAAATTCAACTGCTATGGCATTTTGAAACACCTGACATCTGGTATAGCTCTAGTTCGATTATCTGCAGAGTTCCACAATGAAGTTCAAATTGTGGAGAGAGCCAATTAAGCAGTACATACTCTGTGGTACTGTTTCATGATTATGCTGCAGAAGGTGATAAATCTTACATAATTTTCATTTTGTGGAAAACAAATCCCTAAGTTTTGAACAAGAAATTAATGAAAGCTGGTTTTTGGGCAGTGCATTCTTTTTGTATATGTGTATTAAAAATCTTAAAAGTATTTGTTTCTAATATTTGGATGCTTGGCCCTGCTACTAGAACCGTGTGCTTGTGCTATAGGTTATTTAAATGTTTTTATGCTTCCTTAGAGTAACTGAAGAATGGCTATTTTTATGTTTATTTTTATTTTTATTTTTATGAAGGATTTGCAGTTGAAAGTAATTCAGGGTTACAGCTTGCTTTTTTTTTGGCACTAATTCTTTGTTGAGAATTATCTTAGTCTGTAGTTGAGAATTACTTCATATAATTTATTTCTTTGACAAACTTGTTTTGTGTTAAACAACACGTTTTGCCATTGTTCTCTGCAGTCTGCTCAAGCTCTTGTATTAGCGCTGTTCCCGCCATCTGCACCTTCCCAAGGCAAATCGCAGGTTGTTGACATTCATGTCATGGATAGAGATTACGATGACATTGAGCCAAATCCACGGTAAAATAATTTCGGTAAAACTATTGTTACATCCAATTAGTTAGGCTTGTCCAGTTAAACCTTTAAGCTTTCATATCAATGTACATATTAAATTTGTCCAAT
Organism: Pavona decussata; assembly: GCF_977016875.1. NCBI lineage: Eukaryota > Metazoa > Cnidaria > Anthozoa > Scleractinia > Agariciidae > Pavona > Pavona decussata. The sequence continues at coordinate 2,428,549 of NW_028145572.1, forward strand.
TGGTTTCAAGGTTTGGGGGAATGAAACAACAGAAATTACATTGAGGTTCAAAGATGAATGATTTATTTATTTTGTTTTATTCCCCTAAGCCTCAAAGCCAAGCTAGAATTTTAATATAAATTATTTTCAAAATTGATCTATTCATGTTCTCTCTATATTTCTTATGGTTTTAGTTGGGAGAATTTGTTTTAAGATCAAGGCATTTAATCTTGGGTGATCATTTCCTTATTCTCATTTTATACTTACCTGTGTGTTTGTAGCCTCCCACGCAGACGTTCTTCGGAGTTTGTCACGCGTTCCTGCCCCACGAACGTCTGCTGAAACAAACAGCCACTTCTGTTCGTCGGCAAATTGCCTTTGTCTGAACAGACCATTCAGCATTGACTCATTATGACAAGTAAAGCCAATCACATACTGCGAAACAACGGAAATCATCACCCGTGGAGATATTTTCGCTTCCGGACGTGCATACAGTTTATACGATTGAAATTTTTCCTTCCACAACACCGGTCACCCTGCATTTTCTTCAGTGATTTCACTGAGAGAAGCGGCAAGAATTCCAAGATTTGCCAATTTGTCTATCTGGTCTTTCATAAGATTTACAAGCGGCGAAACCACAACAACAATCAGTGACCAGCAGCTTCAAGAATTGAATTGTAAACAAACGATAGAGCTTGATAAATAAGTGACTTTCCATAACCAGTTGGAAGGTTTACGAACACATTAGTTTTCTTCTGCGCAAATTGCACTATAACTTCTCTTTCATACGCATTCAACTCTCTTATACCAAACGTTTGGCATACATGACGAAAAACCACATTATTTTAAGTCCGCCAGCCTGTAAAGGGTAATATTTTTAATATCAAATACGAGTTTACCCAAAGTTGGGAAAGGGCTCCTGATTGGTCCGCAGTTGACAAAGGGAAGTGGCTGTTCGTTTCAGCAGACGTTCATGGGGCAGGAATGCGTGACGAACCCCTAAGAACGTCTGCGTGGGAGGCTAGTGTGTTTGTTGAAGTATATAGTGTTATAATAATAATTATTGTGGGATTTGACTGTTTTTATGGCTTTCTTGTAGCACAAAATGCCTATTTATACTTTTGGTGTTCTTTGCCCTTAAGTCCAAACCAAACTTTGCAAAAATATTAAGCAATGTGGTACTAACAAATGCATTATGTAAGCTGACAATTGCAAACAAATAAATTATTTGTTAAAATTAAATCCAAGCTCATCAGTTTTTGCATAATTTAGTAAACTCCCCTCTTACATGTACAAACTGCCTGAATAACCTCTTTATCTTTGTATTATTACTAGTTATAATTATTATTGCTTTGCTTTCTTGGTTCCCATTGCCTTTTTTCTCTTTCTTAGTTATAGGGGCACTTATTGGAACTGCGTCTTGTTACCATCCCCTGCAACGTCATCCCCCTTGCATCTGTTGTTATTGTTTTTCTGCCAGTGTATATTTTGTACCCTCTGTGGTGTTGCAATAAATAAAAGTATATAAAAAAGTAATGAAAAGAAAGTAATTTCACACAGTGAGTTACTGAGTTATTAGCCTGAAGAAAGGTGACTCTGTGTACTTCCGTTCTTTGCAGACTTTGCCCTAAGTTGGAGCAGTATGAGAAGGAATTTTTTGCTAGTGACTTGTGGAAAAAGCATTACAGTGAAGTAACAGCACCACTGTTAGTTGAGGTTGAAAAAGCAGTTGGTTTGAAGTACAATTTGAGTAAGTCACCATAATGCGGCACATTTTAATCCTAGTAGGATAACAAAGTTGAATTGTTGGGGTGGAGTCTGTTGCACACTCAAAATCTTGACATTTTTAAAGACCTCAACAACCTCAGAATTAATAGATAAAACATTAAAGATTAAAAGATGCCCTCATGTAACTTCTTAAAGCTGGAAAACGTTTTGGCATGAAAAAGATTCAAACTCATGATCTTTGAAAGCATACCAGTATAGTGCTTGTACCAACTGAGCTGAACTGTTTCAGAGTACTTATTAAGATGTCACTTTGAGTACTCTAACTTGCGAAGTCAAGGGAAGGGCTGTCGTTAATTTTTGAGAAACAGTACATGTTGCATTGAACTTTGCATTCAGCCTACAATAATCAACATCACCTGTAACACGGACCAAGGTCCTTTCACAGGCATTCAGCTGTAACAGGTGTTTTGAGTTAACAGCCCTTAAAGTGCACCTAGCCCCCCCCCAATTTTTTTCCACTTAAATAAATCTTTGCACCTGTTCGAAATGCATTGAGCCTCTTTTCAACCAAATCTTGACTTTTTATAGGCTGTAAAAGTTACGAAATCTAGCCATCATCTGTCCCATGACCGAGCTAGTAAGGGGCATGGGTCTATTCCTTACATGTCGTCACAAACTGCTTTGCATGCAATTTCACAAAGACTTAATACAATGCAAATCAGTTTGTGATGCCAAGTAAGGAATAAACCCATGCCCCTTACTAGCTCGGTCATGGGACAGATGATGGCTAGATTTCGTAACTTTTACAGCCTTTAAAAAGTCAAGATTTGGTTGAAAAAGGTGCCAAATAGCGCAATATTTTTCCATCAGGTGCAAAGAAGTATTTAAGAGAAAAAAAAAATTGGATGGTTAGGTGCACTTTAATGAAAGCTCTGAAGGGGATGTAAAGAATCTGCTTTGATTGACAATCCGATTTTGCTTTTCTTGCATGCTCTCAGCATCTGATGGATTGGTACACATAGCCGACTGCTTGCTAACCCACGTATGCCACGATTTCTCCATCCCCCCTGCTGTGACTCAAGACATGTTGAATCGAATAGCTAGTGAGTTGCAGTTCATGTGGTACTCCATGTACAGTTACCCGTCTATCCAAGAGTTCTCAAAAGTCGGCATTGGATTTCTGATTGCTGAGATGTGGCAGGTAAGACATGCACTAGAATCTCAAATATCTGCAATATAGACATGAATAGACTCGAATAGACTTTCTGACAAATTGTTGTTGCCTTGGGTTACCTGTGGAGATAATGAATCTCATTATGAAAGCGAGGCTAAGTGCAAAGCTTTTCCTATGACAATTAGTTTTGTTTGCACATGAATAAAAACTAATTTTCGTAATAAAAACTTTGCAAAGTTTGGCCTTGCTTTCACAATGCTGTTCCACAGCAATTCGGAAATGGCCTATTGCCAAATCCCTGCTGAGGTTGCTGTAACATAGAATTTTCCTTCGATAAACAGCAGTACTTTCCTCCAGTATTCTTGGCTGTTTTATACAAGGTGGTTCTAACTTTCTAATCCGGCCTAAAATTGTTTCTGACCGTTTCTTACGAAGGCTACAGAGTTGTACTGTTCTTTGCTAGTGTCTGTTACACGAGGTGTTTCTAAATGTTTAGTCTGTGGAAGTGCGCACACCACTGTTGAGCAGTACTTTCCTTTTGGAGCTGTTTATTGTGCTGTTCAAGGTGGAGCTATTGAGGAAAGTGTGGCCATTCAAATGAAAGCTATTGAGCATTACTTTTCTATGGCACTTTTTATATCTTCCCGAATTTTCGGAAATCCGAGTGGCCGATGAAAACTTGACCGCTTTTCGTGAAATGGCATCGAGTCACGAATTTTATGGCGCCGTGAAGGTTGAGAATGATGCAAGAAGAGAGAGGCGAGGTGAAAAAAGATCATGCAACCTTTTGTTTTCATATCGGCAACTTTTAACGATGAAACGCCGCTCGCACCGCACTCTCAGTCAAAGGACCCAATTGTTCAAAGCCCGATTAAGCTAATCCTGGATTAACGTGAACTTTGATTCGAGTTTAATTACTTATCGGTAAAGATTCTTCCAAAAGATTTTCGCCCCTCAGACTCAGTTTTGACTTAGACTTTTCTTTACCTTTAGCTTGCAATAAGGCTTTAAAACCTTTTTAAACAAGCGAGATGAAAACTTCGATTAACTTTTAATCGTAGATTAGCGCTAATCGGCTTTCGAACAACCCGGCCCAGGTTCATAAAAAAGTTGCACAAGGTGCACAAAGGCAGGAGCTGTCTGAAATAAACCGCACTTTCCTATTTTTCTAATGTCGAAATTCCATATTGTTCTACATTGCGTTTCAAGGGAATATGTTTGTTTTGGCTTGATCAAAGATGAGCAAAGGCCGCAAATTCCCGATAACTGACATCGAATTTTTCTGTTTTCTCAGGCAATGCAAGACTCTATAGAAGGAGAAACGACTAAGAAGTTTTACCTTTACTCTGGGCATGACATGACAGGTACGTTGGAAGTAAAAATGCGAAACTATAACCTTAGGAGTGTCCTTGCTGCATAATCGTTTCGTTCCTGGTTTCGTTACAAAGTTAAGAATAAAAAATGTGATTGTTTCTCGTTTCGTAACAACGTTAACTATAAAAATTGAATTGTTTCTTGTTCTAAAAGCGACTTCGGCTTTAAAATGTTCCTAGCTACTTCTGTATATTTTTGTGTTCATGTACATGGGAGAGTAAATTGAGATCAAATATTATATCATGCGTCACTTTTAAAATGCAGCGAATCGTCCAAACTTCAGTGTAGAGAAATGACTGGTAACCTTTCCAATAAATTGAATCTCTTGCCATCTGTTTCGCTTAGAGTTGTTGACCGTCGCACCTCAGCAACTGAGAACTCGAAAGACGACAGGTGTTGACATTTAGAATTCACAGTTAGATTTCTTTTGTTTCTTTAGTGATGCCATTTCTCCAAGCCTTCAACGCCAGTGATCGTAAGTGGTCTCCATACGCCTCCATGGTCCAACTAGAGCTTCTGGAGGTCACTAACTCTACAAACACAGATTACGCCGTACGACTGCTGTACCACGGTGAAGAGCGCCGCATCCCTTATTGCAGCGGCTCGCCATGCACCATGGCTGAATTCAGTGAGTACATCAAGACTATCACTCCTCAAGACCCTGCTTCAGAGTGCAAGATCACCAACCCTGGCATTATGACCGGCCCACCCCCACCACTTCCAAGCAAGGCACGTGTTCTGTATTGAGATAAACCACGCCCTAACACGTGGTGAATCGATATCTGCTTGGAACTTTGCGTTAATTTAGAGCTACAGTTGTGCAACCGGATTTGACGAACGGATTACGTAGTACGGAAATGGTCATTTTTTAACAAACAGAACATTGATTCACTATGTGCTGAATGAGTCCAAATATAACCAGTTCAATTCACCAGGAAAGCAGTTTTCAGCCGAAAAGTTTAAAATGTTAACGAATGCATGGTTGCCGTACTAAGGTTCGTTTGTTGATTGAGCCCCGGCCCTAGTAAGAGCAGTTACCGAATTTTGGACCTTTAATGCTGTGTAATACCAATTTTTTTTAAAAAATTAAGCAAGCAAGACCATTTGTTGGTTCATTGAACTGTAACCTCTATTTAGCCCCAATAGAAACAAACCTCAGTTTCTTAATGAACATCAAGTGACGCATTGCCCAGAATGCTATGGACCGTTATCACTCGGCGGCCATGTTGAGTCTCGGGGGAATGTGAAGCGTTGTTTTTGGATGGCAAGCCTCGGCCAGACGCGAATTCAGTGCGAGGCTTGCCGTACAAAAACAAAGCTTTTTACTCCCCTGAAACTCAACATGGCCGCCGAGTGATAAGGGTCTAGAACGACGACGACAAGGGCAGCGAAAACGTCACTATAAAAATGAATTCGCGTTTTTTCAAACGTCGTCGCGATTATTCCAACTCGCTTTAAATGTCAAATGTAGGTGAAATTTCCTGGAGTTGAGTACTTGAGACCGCACCCAAGTTTAAAAGGAGAAAGAAAAATTCGTCGTCGTGTGTTTACATTCTCCATAAAACGTCGCATCAGGAAATTTCACGTCCTAGTCGTGTAGTGACGGCAAATTAATTTACCAAAACGTGTGATGCACGTGCAGAGTTGTTGTTTTGGTTATTCAGCCTATTGCTTTTTTTTTTTTTTGACGTTGCCGTCGCCGTCCTCGTTGCTAAAGCTCCCTATTGTTTCTCGCGACATGCTTTTCAAATTTAGCGCTCTGGACCACAGGAAGGTCCCGGATGTGTCGCGGCATTCTGGGTGATGCCGATTGGGGGACAAACTGAGAAAAAGTCCCCGACGGAAATCTAGCCTATAACCATCCTTAGATTGGTCGGATGCAGTTTATTAAGTTCATGTGTGACATGCGCCCTGCTTGCCGCTAGGTTCAATTAATAGGAAAGCAATAAGAAGGCTCTAACTTTCGAAATTTGGGATGAAAGCTACCGGGGGTCATCCTCGATAGCTTTTGATGAAGTCCTATGAGCGTGTAGCCATTCAAATGAAAGCTACGAGCCGAGTTCTTTGCTGGATTAACATACCTTCCGTCCCTACATCTCATCACAAGGACGCCTGATATGCAGGTTAAGTCTAGAGTGACCATTAAATGAAAGCTACTGAGCAGTACTTTGCTGTGGTGCTGTTTTGTTATACTGTATAAGATGGTTCTAATGTTTGAGTCTAGAGGACATATTTTAAATGAAATGAAAGCTCTTTCTTTGTTTTTTGCTTGGCACGAACTCTAAAGACTCTCAACAGATTCTCCTCCATACATCTTCCGTGTGGACTCACGAGATTTTTTAGCACGCGATGCATGTGACCTTTCCTTCATCAATTTTATTAAAGAAAGGTGAGCCTGGTAATCTAACTCTTGTTACGTACCGACTTCACTCATTACATGCTGTAAGTAATATCAAGGAAAGTTGATCGTCTCCACCGAGTTAGATCGTGACCAACTATTGTTACATTTGATGGACCTTGTCCTGAGGCTACTGAGGTAAGTGCAAGTGTATGCATCTCTAGCGCCATTTTACTAGAGTTGATAGTGTGGTGATGCAAAAGAAATCAAGGGCCAGGCGCATTTAAGAGCCGATTAGCTGTGTTCCAGGTACCGGTATTCCTTGAATAGTCGACACATGAAATATTCAAGATAATCAGTTTCGCATTCTTGTGGCAGCTGTGGATATCCGGCAAAAGCCGACGATTAGTTTTGATCCACGATTTTGTGCTGTGAAATTAGGCCAATACACTAAATGCACCAGCAGTTTCTGTTTTGTTTCCGCACAAAACATTTGTTTAATCTGACTCGTGTGCTGGCAGGCAACGAGAACTTCAAAGTAGCACACTTCCTTGTGTACTACGTCTTTCTATCTCTTAATTTAATTAAGAACTCTACAAAACAACAACTATATTTGGGCAAACTCTTTTTAATTGCGAGAATTGAACCAGGATGGTGAAAGCTCATGATTTGGATTAACAGTCTTTGATGAGCTGGCGTATTCTGCGTGAGCTCTGAAATAGAGATGACTCATAGAGTGATAAACCACAGTCCGGACGACAAAAACAGGGAATTTATGGCATGTGTGACTCTTTATTGTAGCCAGTTTAAATTAGCCTGTGCACAGTGCACAGGTTCACAGGCTAGTTTAAATCCATCATCGCGGTTCGCATTTCTTATTACATGGGTTGATTCTAGAAATTTGGGCACTGCAGACATTGTACGCTTATATCAGCTTATATACCCTGTTCGAGACGCTTGAGAAATGCGTACGAAGTTGTATTACATTCCACATCTAGTTTACTTTATAATATACCCTAATATTTAATTACCGTCGCCCTTCGGCCTTCCTGCTGTTGAAACTGTAACTCACGCATTGATAATTTCTTTTGGTGTGAAGCAAATAGAAGGAGTTGATTTCTCCTGTTGATTTCCAGTTATTGTTCCAGTTGCGCACTTAGCGAAGGATAATCGCTCTGAAATTTGGGACTTGGGCCAAAACCACTCGATTATCTAAAGTGCTGTACTCAAACCGCTGAAATGCGTGTTTTTACATAACATCACTCCTTTCCTGTATATGCAAGATAAGATAGAGGTTTTTTGATTGAGCATGAGGTTTTCCAGATCAGTAGCATAATTTAAAAACGTCTACTTACATCCGTAAACGACACAGTACTAGACAAAACTTAACAACGGCCCAGGTAACACAACACAACTACGAAACAAACAAACAAAAATAATGTGTTGACATTTGCTACATTTTATGATCATCGATCAAGCGAGGAGCTAGTTGTGTCTTGTCAGCCATTTATGGTAAGCGCTTTAACTTTAAGAATGTGGATAATTGTGATAACAAGATTTTGGCCTGGGGAAGCAGATCTCGGGGCGAGACTCTGCAAACCTGGGGAAACACACTCGCTGGCTGCGAAGAGGCTGGGATCTGTTACAGGAACGTTATCTCGGAGACTTCCGCAACATCACACAGAACTTTGGTCCAACAGTCGAGTTTTAATCCACTTCGTTACCAGAACGTAACCAAAGAATAGTTTACAAAGCATTTGTACTACAGAAGCGACACGATTAGCTAATTTTCATTCAAACGTCTAATACAACATTAACTTATGCGCTCTTTGGAACATAATTGGAGGAAACGGAGTCAAGCTTGTACAACATTAAAAAACAACACAGGTGGATAACAGTTTATCAAAAGGCTAGCGCAGGTTACAACAAAACTTCAACGCTTAATTACAGTTATGGTCAAATTAAACAACAGCATGTAACAGTCACGGTTATTGAACTGGAAACTCAAAGTGAATGTTGGTTTTTCAATATTTTTATCAGCGATGCAAATAAAACTTTTGAGCTTATTTCCCGCGAATTATGAGCATGTTTGTTCACCGTTCTTTTTTCGCGAATTTGTTACGTGTAAGCATCCACGAACTTGTCACCTTAAGGCTCGAAGGGAATTTCACCCCCAAAAATGATCTGCGGAACTGGTTTTGTTTCTAGAAACTTAGGGTTTATCAATATTGCTCATATACTGTATCCGCCTGTTGATCCATATCTATATCCGGTCTAATTAAACAATACCGAACTGAATCCCGGAGGTCGGAAACCGATCGCGCCTACGTGGCTCAATGTCGGACAATGTAAAAACTAATTACTGGTTGCTTGTACCACACCACAGATGGATATCCGCTAAACTGCCTTGCCTTTCAATATTTTAGCCTTTCGTGCTCAAGGCCATATTTATTGTCCTAGTAGACACTTGTTATGCCGGAAGAAAACCAGACAACGAGAATCTTATCCGTCGCATTAGGAGATTAATTTTGTAATCCGTTTGATTTTCCCCTTTTCCGTTCGAGTTCTAGACGACTTGCCTGTTAACCCGCTTCCCGCAGAACGCGAAACTTCAGTTACATAAAATGGATCTCTAGGACTCTCTGAATACTGAAATTCAGTCAAGCCTGACCGTTCTCAGAAGAACATACACTGATAAAACACTACCCGTTGAATTAGTGTGGTACTATAGCTTGAATGTACTTTAAATTTCGTACAAGATCACTCTTTGCATCCAAAGTAAGTGTTTCCATTCGTTTTCCCGTTTAAAGCGACAAGTTTCATATCCTTGCCAAATTTGTAGTCAGGATGTTTTTCATGCATGTTCTCGTAAAGGTTGCGAATAAGGTGTCGAGTTTACATTGACTACATTAGAAAGCACCGGCGGGGAAGGCACCCGAACTGAATATTTTTCCCTTTCTTTTTTCTTCTTGATGACACTCCTGTAATTTCAATGTTGCGTGGGTTTGTTATCATTCATGTTCTATAAAAAGTAATGCACTTGACTCTAAAATGATCCTTACTTTGGAGCATTCTCGATTGAGTTGTAGTACTGATGTTGCCATCTGTTTTATGTTGTTTTTTTTTTATGAACCAATTTCTTATCCGGCTTGCCAAATTTTGTAGCTAAGCTGCATTTTCTAACAAAAGTTGATGAAGTAGTGAGTTTACTTTAAAAAGCACGCTGGAAGGCATCTGTAAGACTGATGTTTTTTTCTTATGTCATACTTGTAAGCTCAATATTGCGTGCGTTTGTTCTCATAAAAAATAATGCACTTGACTCGAAGAGAAAGACGAGAGCCTTCAATGTAAAGCGTCCTTGTTTCGCGACCTGTCCTTCAAATGAAAATCCCTGTAACAAAACGCTTTGATTGGAACTTTCCGTTCTAATTACACGCCACTGTTATTGTTTAGTTTTTTAATTAGCCAAGATGACCTGAACAAAAGAACACGACCTGGCGACTAAACTAGTGCAAACAACGTTATCTTTGTTTTTGCAAAGTGGCTGATATTCGTACGCAAAGCTACAGTGAATACCGCAAATTAATTGAAATCCCTCCCGTGTCATGACCTCGAAGGCTAATGCGGCTTAGCCAAAGAAGTGAATACACGCTAGTCTTAATTCAGTCTAGTGCTGGAAAAACTTCACCATTATACAGCTCCGAACACGTGGATAAAAACTTCTGAACTGGAACTGTCGAGCTGGAAGCTTATCCCCTGGGATTTTGTTGCGTTTAGCGTCACCTAGCAACAGAGTATTTAATTAAGGTGGCCAACTGAGGGGAAATACAAATTGGACCGATTTATTTGTGGTATCTGACTACACGCAAGGGACCGGAGCTACGTGCAATAACAAACGTATTTTCAACGAGAGATCAGGTCGGATTTCAACCATAGTGAAAGAAAGGCGATCGTAGAGTACAGAGCTACACCTCTGTTCTTTCATCTTTAAACTCTCTCAACGCCCGCCTTAGTCTTTTCGGTTGATTGATTTCCTCTCTTTGTAACAGAGAAAGGAAGTCGTTGTTGAGTTCCTGCATTGCTGAAAAATGTCCCTGGAAAATTGCCGACCCCAGACATGTTATGCTGTTTCAAATCGTCCCAGGTAAGTCATCGCTGTTTCATTTGTTTTTTCTGGCGTTGTCTTTCAGTTGTACTACTGAATGGAATTTTACTGGTCCCGAAACTGTACGAGTGTGGACGAGGGACGGGTCTTTTACAGCTTCCAGTTAGTTCTCAGAGACAATTGCAAACAATATCAGTTTATGAACAATTGACAGGGATGCTAAAAGAATGCACCGAGTCGCCACAAGATTGGATTATGTTTTCTGCCGTGTGTCTCTGCTTCCGGCAATCAAAGAGAAATCTGCTTCGATTTATTTGAAAAATTGAAATATATCTGCTATCATTTGTTTTGAATGCATGCATTTGTACTGGATCTCGTTTAGGAGCTGATATCATAACAGTAAGTTTCCAGTTTCATTTCGCGCTCCTTTCCCTTTTGCAGTAAGTACGGCGATTGTACATGTATTCTTCGCAACCCATCGTTTGTTTATACAATGTTTGTATACTTGAACAGAATTGTTTTACACAACTTTTAAGAATTTGCATTCTAATTAAGTCGTCCTTTTGTATTTAGCGCTTGTTGAACAGTTTTAACAACAGCTGGCATCAGCTCGGCTACGGAATATGATGCTATCTACAGCCGAATGAGCTATCTGTGCTATCTTTAATTCTGAACTGGAACGTTCCAGTGTGAGGCGTTAATTTTCATAACAATACTGTCAACAATATATCAAAGATTTTCAAGAAGGCAATGCTTGACTTGAAATGCTTGCCATTTCTATTTTATTCTGTTTGTTTATGAAACATCTTCTATTCAAAAACAGTTTGTGGAAGTTTGACGCGGAAGTGTCAATTGTGCTAAAATCACTAATTACTAAATTGTAATCCTCCTACTCAACTCATCATCAGAACCATTACTTTTGAGTGTATGGATGAAATCCTTAAATTCACATGGGAGCATTGTTCCCTGGTCATGCTTTACATAACCTTTAATAAGAAACTTAATGGTCCATGTAATCAGCGCGAATTCCAAAAAGGTTCCAAAATAGGTGTTAGCCGGGTTGTCGCGTTTTTTTTTTTTTTTAATGTTTCAGTTTCTGCGACCAAATAAGGATCGATACGTTCATCAGTTTGATGAGTTGAATTTTGATATTTTTTTCCTCGAATTAAATTCTTAAGTAAGGGCAATCCAAAACCTGAACAGAGTTTATTTAGTTAGTATTTTGCAACCTTCAAACAACATCTTTTCACTGCGCCACGATTGCCTTTCAACTTTATTCAGTGGGTTAAAACAGATTGGAACTACCAGACGTTTTTTCACTTAATTAAAAATCTGACAAGACCTCCGCGCTCGCGTTTAGAATTGAGCTTTCTAACTCATTCGCGGTAATTTTGTCTATTTTAACTAAATTTTCCCTCAGTTCACGCTCACGTTCACTATAATAAAGTATGGTTCACAAACTGGTTTAATAGTAATCCATCTATTCAGTCTGTCAATGATCCTAAGGTGTGATCATTTGATTTACGAATGCTAACGAGTAAGGCCTCGCTGAGGTGCTGTTTTTTTCGGTTAAGATGGTATGCATGTAACATTTGAGCCTGTAGATGGAGCCTTCAAGGGTGAGTCCACTATAATTATGCACTACTTTCAGTTTATGTGATGCTGTTTATTACGACGTCGTTGTCCAACTGTGATAGGAGATGTTTAAATGATGACCATTTAATATCAGTTTTTCACCCTTGGCCTTGCTTTCATATGGTACCGATTCCATCTTGATCAGTTCTATGCGGCACCTTTGGCGGTTGAAAACAAATACGCCAGTCTAACTCCATGCCTGTTAAACAGATTGACATTTTCTCAATGAACTACCGTAAGATTCTTATTAAACACAAGCCCCCAAATCTTAGACGCTAAAATCCTTCCGATAATAAACCAATCCAGTCCTCGTTTCCGGAATAAAACTCATGGACTGTTAGGGTAAATAGTTTCAAGCTGTTTCCATTGTTCAAACCAGAAGTATGTCACCTTGCTAGATGGTAATCGCAGTTCAAACCCAACCAAGTTTCAAACGCAAAATTTTGTCCAATAATAACCCCTCCCCAAACACCTTAAAAACAGGCTCTTCACGGAAATAAGTCCCAAAACGTGCTTTGAACTAATATAAACCCTGGGGTTGTATCCGGAACTTTACGGTTATTGTTTTCACTGGTTAATTATTCTCGAGTCATGTAGGTGTCCTGAATGAGAAGCAAGTCCATCCCATGGTTACCCCCAGTGAATGTTATGTACCTATCACGGGAGGGGTGGGGAGGCCAGGTAAAGGCGGGACATTTGAATTTAGTTGAGTTTTTTTTTTGTCCAAAAAGCGTGTGTGGATGGTCAAAAGAGTCTGTAAGCGTCTTTGAAAATTTGTCAAAAAGAACACTAAAACGGTCAAAATGTCGCCGTTACGGGCAGCTGCAGACTGATTACTGTCAAAATCCCCCGCCAATGCCCGGCCTCCTCCTCCCCCGCCTTCCTAGCGGATTGACAATTGATAGGTGTATTAGGATTCCTAGCTAACAGATTGGCAGGACCTAGGCAGAGAAAGACAATGGGAAACAAAGTTTCTCGTCAGGCAATAACTGCCACGATTTCCTGCCATCGCGTTTCTTCAATAGACGAGAATCTTTAATCCAGATTGCCATTTTCCTCGGCAAATCACTGATTTATACTTTCTCTTTGCTCTTCGCTCGTTTGGACAGGAGCTAGTAGCCTTCATTGACTCGCACGCCGTGCGTGTGTGATTGCAGGATACATCGTGTACATTTCGATATGTTTCATTTTTAGTGTGCTTGAGGTTTTTCCTGTTGCGGTTGTTTCTATTATAAATTTAAGGCATTTTCGATTCGATTTAGAAGTAGCAAAAAAAATATCTTTTACTCATTTACATTCGGTTCAGCAGATGTAAAGTTCGACGTTTGGAATCCATATCGTTTTTCATCAACCTTTGTAAAGAATTATATAGAAGCCATTAACATTTCTATAAAGAGCTTTTTAAAATCCTATTTGTAAATTCCTTTTCATACGTGCAGACAACTAGTTTGTTCTAAAATGCGCGCGCAGAGGATAGCATTAGGCCCAGTCGTCGATGTAGAACTCGCACAAAGGGTCTCACAACCTTTAGATAACATACAGGAACAAAAGTGGCATAAACCTGAACCTTCAGTGCAAACCAGAACAAGTTGTTGTCCAAATGGTCGTCATGGTAGCTTCAAGTTCGCGCAGGAAAATTTCTAGATCATGGCCAGTGACACTGAGAAATTGTGAGCCTAAATCTTAAAATACAACATTCATAACATTTTTGTTTTAATCCGCCTTACCAACCGACAGACACAAATAAATATTTAAGGTTTTACAGTAGTTTTAATGGCTCTACAATGTAATCCGATTTTGAACATTTTCCTTGTGTAAAGTTCCAAAGGACGCTTTCATATAAACACTCCTTAAACTGAATTAAGAGTTTTCGAGGTAAAGACAAGCCCTTGTTCAGTTACCTTGAGAGGTAGGTTAACAGCAGGATGTCCGTTACTTGTTATGTAACGAGGAATGATACAACATTCGGTTCATTTAGGGTTCGGTTAATGCATGCCATAGGATGTGAAACGTATACAGTGTGTCGTGGATTTACTGAATGAATAAGATTCCATCCATTCATTTGCTCAGTTCAATTTTGCTCGTTATGATTTTGTCTTTTGGTACTGAAATACCAAGATCAACTTCTAATGATCTGAAGGCTTAGTCATCATCATATTGCTTCTGGTTTAGAGAAGAAACTAAGTTTGCTCCGTATGTTGTTTTTCTCCCAGTGTTCACTGACCTAACCCACAATACTGTGGGTAACGCTGTGATGGAGTGGCATCCCAATACGGCTTAGTATTACACAGTTAAATTCTTTCCCTCTGAGCCAAACCAGGTTTTACCCATGTAAATGACAGGGCAGCGCCGTCAGGAGAGGCATTACGTCAGGAACCTATAGAGAGTACTTTATAAAATTGGACTTACATGTAATGGATGGAACATTTTGGGCCTTTTATTTAAAAGGACTGCATCGTTTATTTTTAGTAACAGCTTTCAAAATCCAAACGACTGTTTTTGATCAATAGCAGCTAAAAACTAATGGCCCAATTAGTTCCAGTTTTAGTACATGAAAACTATTCATAAATGTTTTTTGCTATGGGTGACCAAGATGGCCAACCTGGAAATCCAGGGTATCGCGATTTAAAGTTCCTTCTTATGATCTTAGATGAAAATGGTAGTACTGCGGCTAGTTCTGTCTTCGAAATATGGCTGAGTTGTTTTGTCCCATTGGTGAAGTTTCTAGTAAGGTACAAGCAAAGTCTCAAGATCCGGCAGTAAATAAAACAAATTTTGGACCAAAAATGGGACATTCCCCTCAACAGTGACTCCTCTAATAAGTGGTGCCATGTACATATGCTTACAAGTGGAGCAACAAGTATGTTGAAGTTTAAGAACGTAAGAGAAGTTTGGGTTAGTGTTTCTCTACGAAAGCCGAGGAGGGACTTCCGACTTCGGACTTCTGACTTCCGACTTCCGACTTCCGACTTCTGACTTCCGACTTCCGACTTCCGACTTCGGACTTCCGACTTCGGACTTCGGACTTCTGACTTCTGACTTCCGACTTCCGACTTCCGATTTCCGACTTCTGACTTCCGACTTCCAACTTTTCTTTAATTTTTTTTATTTTTTATTTTTAAATAAATTCTAGTGAGCAGCACACAGCAACAGATCTTGTCAACTTCTTTATTATCTACTACCGGTTTCGTCTGATAACACAGACTTCGTCAGGGAGTTAGAACAAGACAGTGAGGGAACATATTTTATACCTAATCATTGTAGTACACATCACGTTCCAAAATGGGTGTGAACAGCGAAAAACACCCAAAAAGCATTACGTGCAGGATATGACGGAAATACTGCGTGACGCTGAAAATGCGCAATGTTTAATTTTGGGGCTCACGGATTTAACGTTACAGTCAATCCAGGTCACGCGTGAACAGTATTTCTAAGAATGAAATGAACATTCGAATTTCTCTTTGTAATGCCCGACGTGTGAATGGAATGTTGGACATTTCTCTGGAAATCGTTCCGAAAAAGACGCATTGACTGAAAAAAAGATTCAAAATACTTGGTAAACAATTGTTATTCTTGAAATATTCAATTTTGCAATGTAAAGAAAATTCATAGCTTTATACCGTCAATAAGCTGGGGAAATTTATACGGGAACTCTGAAATCTCGTTGGCGATTTTCAAAACTGACATAAAATTTCAAAACTCCGTTCAAATTTCAAAAATATCGTTCACGCGTGACCTGGGTTGACCGTAAATCTTAACGTTAAATCTTTAAAAGAAAAAACTACCTCCAAAGATACGGGACCGCAATGGGTACAAAGATGGCAGTATCCTTTGCCAATATTTTCATGGCAGAGATCGAGACAGAAATAATTGGCCGTAGTGCTACAAAACTCCTTGCATGGAAAAGATACATCGATGATGTCTTCTCTCTATGGAACGTAAGCAAAAATGAAATCCAAACTTTTATAGAGCTAGCCAACAACTATCATGCGACCATAAAATTCACGGCTGAAATTTCAGATATTGAAATCACTTTCCTTGACACATGTGTACACAAGGGCGAAAGAGTAAAAAAAGAATCAAAACTTGACGTGCGCACGAACTTCAAACCGACAGAAACGTTCCAGTACACGCATTTTTCTTTGTGCCACCCTCCAGGCGTCAGGAAAGGCTTTACCAAAGGCGAAGCCTTAAGACCTCTCAGAAAAACTCTTCAAAAACAAAATTTGAAGAAAACATCACTCTGTTCAAACAGACTACGCAACAGAGGTTACCCCTATAACCTTATAGATAAAATTTTGCCGTTTGTTACTTCACTAGGGTTTATTTAAAAAAAAAAAAAATAATAAAAAATAAAAAACAAATTAAAAAATTAAAAAAAAAGGTCTGAAGTCGGAAGTCGAAAGTCTGAAGTCGGAAGTCGGAAGTCGGAAGTCGGAAGTCGGAAGTCAGAAGTCCGAAGTCGGAAGTCGGAAGTCCCTCCTCGGCTTTCGTAGTTTCTCACTTGTGTGGCTCAAGATATATACAGGTTCCGTTTTAGTCGGTGACAGGCGATCAGCGGTGAGTTGGGAAATATTTCCCTGATTACAGCATCATTACTGATCAGCATCGTGCGTAGTTGGACTCTAGAGTCGTTTCATTATACAGCGAACCGAACGAGCGTTTGAGCAATCTCGTACTCAGGGCCAGGGTTCTCCGCCACCTTAGTCAGCGGTTGATCGCCAGACGTTTTTCCAACGACCTAGCCCGGACCATTGAGCCGGATACAAGATTGGCATTCGGTGCCGAGCTTAGCCAAGCCCTTTCTTGAGATGCTTTTCCATTTGGCAGCAGTTTTCCAGCTTGTAAGCTAACCAAGTCAGGCACAAGGTTGCGGCACTTGAGAAATTAATTAATTAAGCGGTCACGTTTGCAATAAGCGCACCCACATGTGCGGAGGGTCATTTTGTTTTGTGATTTGCCGTTGAAAATTGAAGCAAATTTGCCATAAATCGCGCTTCGTCTCTGAGATCCCCACTTCAGTTCACTTAATCTTATGTCCACAAATGATTTGAAATGAACCTGTTTGTAAATCGTTTTATACGCTTTTCAAGTGGGCGATCTTCTGGGCATTTTCTTTTCTTCGTCAGCACAGTTTTGCGCGACTCAACCACTTTACGAAAGCAAGCGAATCTACAACGTTTAGTACGGAGAGCTCACCCGTAAAGCGGGATCAGATTTGGTCCAATGAAGATCACCTAAATCAATATCCTCGGGGCATTTAGATTGCAGTACATGAGTGACTTCATAACAATACGTTCAGAACTGAACGTAATCGGTTCAATGACAGCGCTAGTAAATCTTGAGCGCATACTCGAAATATAATTGATAACTGAGAGGTCGCGGTTAAGAAGCCGCGCTCGTACTCCATTCTTTAGATATAATTGTAGGTCATGTATGGCTTGGGTAGTGATGCTCATTAACTGAGCTTAAAGAAAATGTACAACACAGTGGATTAAATATCATTTAATTTATCTTTGCCTGCCTCTATTGTGGTTGAGTGTGTATTTACAGAGTGAAGTCTCGCCGGGTCGGATCTCTCTGTACCATGTTAACCGAACTTTTTGATTTCGAGATAGTTAATAGTCAAAACAAATAGTTTATTTACTGTAGAGTTTAAGTGGCGCAAAGAAGACTGTAGAAGGATTATTTGTGCGTCACGGTTTATTAATAAGCTTGGCGGTATTGCCATGGCATTAAAGTGATTGTTAATTGTTGTTGCCCAATTCTTAATTTGCATGTTGGAGAGATAGCTCTTTGTTTCTTTTGATTGCGTAGATTCAGACATTTGTTGATGAAGGATATAGGTGATGTGTATTTAGCGTTAAGAATAACGGCGCAGGCGGTATATGTCGCTGAACGCCAAGATAGCGAGAGAGGAACTATATAGAAGAAGCAATGAAATTGTCTCTGAATCGGCTGTTTCCTTGATGCGGTTGACTGTTAGCAAGTCACCTCGAAGACTGGAAAGTAAAGCGCTATGAAAGTCACGTTTCGTCAACACTGCAAAGGTAAATCCTTGGAATTACTTAGGATTAACGAATGGCTTTATCAGACTGCTTAAAGCAGGATAGATTTTGCTGTCTGCGAGCTTGAATTAACTTCTGCTCCCTAAACAATCTTACAAAAATTTTAAATTTCGAAATTTCTTTTTGCGTAAAGTTGAAGGAAGCTGAACTGTAATATAGTGTGTGGAAAAGCTTATGTTTGAATGGTCTCACTTGTAAATTTCAACAGTAGAGCCAGGAGTCAAACCTTATCTAACTTGGCCGGCTTAAATTTGACTCTGGAAATGAAAGGGCGAATGCCTCACTGCTTGTGCATTATGCCATGTTGTTCACTTCTCAACAAGAACATCTTTGTTCATTATGACTGAAGTAGTCAACAACAGAAGCTGCGCTCTCTGCTTATAACTAAACAATTATAACGAGATATTCAATAATGATGCCGGTATTCGGATAAGGTTTAGTTTTAGTGATTTTGTTTGTATTGATACTAGTTGACAAAGTAGTTGCTATAACCTTCATTAGTAGTAGTGATATAAT
This sequence comes from Pavona decussata, assembly GCF_977016875.1. NCBI lineage: Eukaryota > Metazoa > Cnidaria > Anthozoa > Scleractinia > Agariciidae > Pavona > Pavona decussata. The sequence continues at coordinate 2,447,466 of NW_028145572.1, forward strand.
CAACCTTAGACGAACCTATGATGAAATCGCCGTACAGATAATTATGGTCTGTATCTAGATTGAAGAAGATTGCAGTACAAGCGAACCGGGAAGTGGATTACTGAGTGTGAAATTGTGTTTGCTGAGAGCAAGCTAGACAGGAAGTTTTCAAAAGGTCTAGGCGTTTATTCTTGAAAGCTCCTCTTGGAACTTCGATTTATTCTGATAGCCCTAACAGGAATAATGAATGTTTGGTACGGGTTTATCAACAGAGCGGATAAGGTAATTTGGCCTCCGTAAAGCCGGAGATTCGAGTGCTGACGCTTCGAGCGTTAGCCCCTCGTCAGAGCTGACGAAGGGCTACCGCTCGAAACGTCACCATTCGAATCTCTTTACGGTGGCCAAATTACTTTATCACCTCTGTTGATAAAACCATTAACGTTCGTTTCCACACAGCACCGCAGTTTCTGTAGAAACTAACCCCCTAATCCAGTTAGCCAACCAGCCATTTAGTCCATTGGTCGGCTAGTGAGTCAATTGGAATAGTTGACGAACAATGGGTTTTTGGGTCTTCCTTGACCACAGTTCTGCTTCAATACAGACAAGAATTTCGTAGAAGCTTTCTGAATTATTCCAATTACTAGATTGTTCGTTTTGTTCACATCAGGTTGATAATTAAGGCTTTCGCTATCCTTTGATCACCAAATTTGAACTTTTTCCACTTCTGCTAAATTTATCTCAAGGAATTTGAAGTCAATTTCCTGCCTAATGCAAATTCTGGATAATTTTAGAGCACTTCAGCTATCATACCTTATTTAGAAAGTACTTAAAATTCCTGAAGTTAATAACTAACACCAGAAACAAGCAAATAAACAGGTTCCCTAGAAACAGATTATAATCAGGCTGAACAAGTCAAGTTTTGAATTGGAGACAAAATAAACAAGAAACTTTCTTTTCTGTTTTTTAGGCTTTAATATCGAACCTTGGTCAAATTTAAAAGTCATATTTATCGGGCTATTGACCTATTCTGATAAGGTATTATTTCGTTGAACCTCAATACAAATAAGAATTAAATTTGATTGTTTTAGGGTTAAGGCATCATAAATTCAGTTTTGAAGTTTAATAACTTTTAGGATAATTGATTTTCTGAATCCTCATTTTTGTATCCGTCACATATCGTAACCGTAATGGTGTAATTTCCGTTTGTTCTTAATTTCTTTAACTTGTTTTTGCTATATTTTTACAAGTGACTAAAATGTTTACCGGTTCCAATCGATAACAGAATTATATACAGACGGGGCTACCCTTCTTAAATAAAAGTGTCTTTCCTATTGTCGTCCTATTTAATAAGGAAGATACTAAATGCGCCAAACAATCTAAATAATTGACATAGTTTATGTTCGAATCGGATCGTGCGGTTTTTAAGTGTTTTGCCATCACGCTATTTACAGATGATGTCGGCTGCAAATTACGAAGTTGAATATTGACAATTTAATCGCCGGACGAGGGCTTTAAGCTGCCCCGGAGATTTTTTTTCTTCCTTCTCCTCAAAGAGAATTGAGCCGCGAAGCGGTTACAAGGTGCCGCAACGCGGGGAGAGCCCGAAACCGTTTCAGTCTCTCGCCGCTTTGCGGCTCTTGTCGCCGCTTCGCGGCTCGATTTTGCTTGGGGAAAAGTAAGAAAGAAAACCTCTGGGGGCAGGAGAGCTGAAAGCCGGAACGTTGAAAATGATTACATGAAACAGTGGCAAGATAAAAGAGAACTGCAACGGTAGATCTCTAATCCTGCACGTTTCACTTAACCCCCATTTAGTGAACAGCATCTTAATTCTCCTTATAATGTCACTACGTGATCAAACATAGAGGTTATGAGAATAAAGGAAATGATCTCTAAATATGAAATGTCTTGATTTTAAAACTAATTCTCACAACTAGTGCTATGAGAAATAGAGAAAAACTGGGAGGAGAACATCTAGTCACTTCATGCTGGTATCCTAAGATTGACTAGCAACCCATCCGTGAGGTTTAGTAATACTCTTAGCTGGGTGTCCCGTGATGGACTAGCATCAGTCCCATCTATGCCATGAGGTTTAGTTATACTCCTAGTCGCTTCATGTAGGGTATCATGTGATGGACTAGCATCCCATTCAGAGGTAGAAGTAGGCCTCCTTATTGCTTCAAGCCAATGAAACCGAACAGTTGAAGCCTCTGAGACTTTATTTTTGTCCTGTTTTTTCTAGTTCGCAGAGCCAGCCGGTGAGGAACGACTGGGAAGCCTGGATGTCATTTCAAAGGCACCGCCCTGTTCCGCAGTCCGGCATGAGCTGGCCAAACTCAAGACCAGCTGGACGTAAGTATAAGTATATAAATAAAGTATTATTATTATTATTATTATTATTATTATTATTATTATTATTATTATTATTATTAAGTGATCATGACTTGCAACACAGTTCTTCTTACAGCTTAGCTTAACAGTTTGTTCTATAAGTTCACTGAGGCTGTTTGTTGGGAAGAAAATATGGTGCTTAGGAAAGTATACAGTACAGTAAATTACCGTCCTAGGAAGCGCACGCATACTAAGCCGGTTCCTGTGTTCATCTGTTCGTTAAAATAATGCTCTGGTAACCAAGGACCAAGGATTGGGCCCTATCCTATAGGATCACAGGAAGCACTTTATGGAATAAGAACGTTAGCCGTCATCATAAAGGCCGTTTTAGACGGTACAACTTTTGCTTACGACTGTCGCGTGCGATTTCTAGAGCGCGCGCTGCTCGCGTCATGCAAAAAAATCTCATACAATTCTCGTCATTCAACATTGCCTATACCTACGATTGTCGTAGAATTTTGAAACATGTTTTAAAATCCTACGACATTTTTAGTGACGTACACGACACTCGTAAGCAAGCTGTAGGTTTGATTTATACAAAACAATTCGTGACATTGGCCTGTTGTAAGCTTGTCGCATGCAACAAAGTCGTACCGTTAAATTGCCCTTAACAATAGTGTGTGTTCGGAAGTTTTTTCTGCTGGCGGCAAACCTCACCAAGGAGATGAAATACACTAGGGTGGAATAGAATTGACCGGGGAACGTGTGAATCGCTTCAAATAGAAGCCGTTAACGGTAATTTTGAGTCTGTGTTACGAGTATTTCTGTATATTCTCGGAAAACAGAGTTAAAATTATATTTCATTTCCTTATTGGCGTGCAAAATAAGGTCAGATATGATTTTCGAAAAGCGAACAGCAGGTATCAGATCAGACGGAGTAGGCTTGAAAATTAAGTTCTACTTTAAAGGCCGTTAAATGATTTTGAAAAAACAAAATGACATGTTACGTATTTCGCGTAAATTCTCCCGCTGGTTTTTGCTATGTAGAAGGCTTGATATCTGGAGTAAAAAAGGTTCATTAAATAAATCTATTTTATTTTTTGACCAGTCTCTACTTTAGAAATGGGTTTCGTCAGTAGGCGGCCACTATCTACCACAGAAACACGTGTCAGAAGCCTTCCACCAATCACAGACAAGCCTCGGCCTGGAAATCGGAAAGTGGGAATAAGAAGCGAGAAACAAGGCAAAGAACAAGGTTGCTGGGCCAAGAGCTGGGCGAGGGAACGCGCTGGACACACTTACATCCATTCAAATGGTTGTACGGATTGCACGACCCACAACGGACGGAACCATTTAGGTCCATCGAATAACGCCGGCTTTAAATCGGCGAGAAGGAAGAACGAGGTTGTGGCGATGAACGAAAAAGAGGCAATGTTGTTTAGGAGGCTCAAAGGAATCTACGCCAATTCCACGGAAAAGACTTTACGTGCTCAGCGATTACAGAGCAGTATTAATTCACTACAAACAAGAACTATTCACTCAGAAATAGATTATAGTTTGAAAGAGTATAAGAGGAAACAGGAGGAGGATAAAAAGAATAGATCAGAACTGAAACGCGTGAGAGATAGGTTTTCAAAAGACAGAGAACGTCGCTATAGACGTTCACACGTGAGTTTAAGTGCGCTAGAGATGCCGCAGGTGTCACGCCACGCGTATGGTCTTCCTGAAGATGGTCATGAATACAGTCAGTCTAGTGTGGTGCAGCACACTCAAGAAAAGTTGCGTGACATTTGGCAAAATGCTATGAAACGCGCCGCCATTGTGGATAAAATGATCAGAATACGGACAACGGAGAAAGAGCCATTACCGCAAATTAAAGTAAGGAGACGGAGTATTGCTCAAAAAGAAACAAGAACCCCAAGTCCAAGAAAAGAAGGTACTTCAGAGTTAAATCTTTGTGAAGGAGAAATGATTCCCGGAGGTACTTTTGTTGGGACTGTACCGCGCCCTTTGCCAAATCCTAGCCCTATTTCTGAACAAACTACGTAATTTTCCTATACCCGTTTTCAGATCTGCCTTCTAACATCCACACCAATTTGTAGGACTTTCAAACTAAACTGCTTAAAATCTATAGTCATTTTAGGCCCCTGAATCTCATACCCCTTGGGGCGGAACATATCTAGAAAGCTTATACAAGAGAGTCAAATGATTATCCGGCGCATTTTTCTATGATCTACACGTGGGCTACATTATTGAGCACAGATGCAATGGTAGCAAATTAACCCTTAAGGCTTGAAGCGATATTTTATTGCAGATTCGATACTCTTCCAGCGTCATACGCTGAAACCGCACGGAACGCTGAGTATATGGACTGGCTTAATAACTCACTCATAAATGTTTGTTATTGTACTTTTAAAGGCCTCATCTACAAATCTGTATATTCATAACCGCAACGATGGTTTTTTCATTTCATTATTTATTGTCAGTATTCAATTATATTTATCGGAAACATTCGAGCCGTTTTGATTGAAAATGACCACTTTGAGTTCATAAGTTGACGCAAAGGCGAGAGAGAACTTGGCAAAATTTGAAAGTGTATGCAAATTCCATCCCCAAAATAAACTAAAGCTCATAAACTCGCTGTTTTGGCAAATACAAAGTTTTTGTGTGTCAGTGTGGACACAAAAGTCGACAAACGTATTGGCGACGAAGAGAACCATTCTCTGTTTCTCATCGACTTCCCTAACATTTTTTTCGGGTTTGTGCGTGAATTAAACACACAGTGTCTACTCCAAACTGAAGAGAGAAGGATGTAGAAAAAGTTCTAACAGACTCGGAAACAGTAAAACAACTGAAATTTCTTGAAGGCTTGTTGCGAGAAAACACCTGTTTGACAAGTTGTAGAGTGCACGATTATGCCAACTTGAGACTACGGCGCCGTGTGAAGGCACCTTAATGCCATGTATGCAGAAACCACGAGGAGAAATCGCGGAACTATTTTTTGCTATCTTCTCCTGAGGAAGATAACGTATGCAATGAGAGGTCACCTCAGTCTGTGATTTCTTTATATAAACTTCTTTAATCTGGCTAAATTTTTGTGGCTCGTAGGTGATTAACTTTTCATCGGGCTATATATAAGGCCTATGATAAGACTTTAATCATAATGTAATGTTTAACTATTTTTATTTACTTTTTACTTTTATTGAACATATTACGCTTTTTATTTTGTAATAGTCATAAATTACGCAGGGCCTCTATTGATACTAGCCTAGTGCTGAGAGGGCCACATTGTCTAAGATGACTTACTTGGCTTAAAATGACTCTTTTTGAACCTGCTGTTATCAATTTGAAATTTTGCAAAGATTGAGACATGGCTCTTATCATCAGTGATTCTTTTTATAGAGATTCGACGAGAATCAGTAGAAACGAAGAATCAACTTGAGGTGATGCTTGGAGAAATAGACGCCATGTCTACAGGTACGTTTGGTCAGAAAATAAGCTCGATATTTCTCGCAATCGGAGCTCTAAGACGGTTTCAATACATCCTGTGGTAAACTCAGTTTGTTTTCTTTTTCGTTCCTTGCCGCTATATAATCTCTGGCCAGCGCACAAATTTCTCTTGCAATAGAAAGGAGCAGTGGCAGTCTACACCTAAGCCGCAGTCAGCAGTCAGTCAGTCAGTCAGTCAGTCAGTCAGTCAGTCAGTCAGTCAGTCAGTCGGTCGGTCGGTCAGTCAGTCAGTCAGTCAGCCATTCAGTCAGTCAGCCAGTCAGCCAGTCAGCCAGTCAGTCAGTCAGTCAGTCAGCCAGTCAGCTAACCAGTCAGTCAATCAGTCAGTCAGTCAGTCTGTCTGTTTATCTGTCTGTCTGTCTGTCTGTTGACCCGTCATTTAGCTAGTTGGCCAATCTCTCGGTCGGTCGTTTCGGTGCTCAGTTGCTTGGTTGATCGGTCTTTTCGTTATGTTTAGTTTTATAACAGAGTTGAGAGTTAATGACGTAAATTGGCCACCGTAAAGAGATTCGAGTGCTGACGTTTCGAGCGTTAACCCTAACGAAGAGCTAACTCTGGAAACTTCAGCACTCTGATCTCTTTACGGTGGCCAAATTACCTCATCAGATCTCCTAATGAAACTTTCGTTTCCCCTCCCCACTGGCGCAGCACCACAGTTTCTGTAGAAACTAAACCACTCATCCAGTTAGCCAACCAGCCAGCTGGTCCATCGGTCTGTCAGTGAGTCAATTGGTTTGTGGGTTTTTTTATTGCAAGTTTGTCATATTTTTCTTTTATTTGCAGTTCTTTCGGAATCAGACGAAGAAAGTGAAGAGGAAATTGAGGATTAATTTAACAAAATTGGATAAGAAAAATTACAACTGTTACATCTTTAAACTTTAATCAATGTTTCATATCATTAAATTATGCCACTTTCAGGTTCACTTTGATGTTTTCTGAAACTTTAAAAAGATAGTTAACAAAAAAAAAATAGGCTTCGAAGTTTAATTTCTTGGATTAGTGCTTTGAATTTAAACCGAGTTCAACTAGAAAGATATGAAAAACGATGACAACTCGGCGATGACATTCATTATAGTGAACGCTACAATCTGAAACAAAGTCAAAATACTTACGAATTAATTTACATTTTATTTGTTTTCTATTGCCTCAATTCAAGTTTTAGTTATTTGCTCATCGAGAAAACATTTACACTGGGAAAATTTATTGTAGGTGATAGTATTTATATAAGAACAAAACTTTATAATGCATTTTATATTATGTAAGTCTCTATTGCCCCTTTCAGGTTCACCTGGATGTTTTTTGAAACTTTAAAAAGATAGTTAATAAGAAAACCAGGCGTTAAGGTTTAATTTCGTGGAGTAGTGCCTTGAAATTAAACAGAGTTCAATTAGAAAGACATAAAAAATGACAACGATGACATTCATCACAGTGAACGTTACAATCTGATACAAAGTCAAAATACTTTCGAATTAGTTTGCATTTTATTTGTTTTCTATTGCCTCAATTCAAGGTTTAGCTATTTGCTAATCGAGAAAACATTTAAACTGAGAAAATTTATTGTAGGTAATAGTATTTATATAAAAGAAAACTATATAATGCAGTTTATATTATGTAATATCTCTATTGTTGTCTTTATAAAGTTCATAAATTCGTGGTTATTAATTAATTCTTCCTTATGTCATATAATACGCCAGATTATTTATTGAAATATATTTTTGGGGAATAAGTATGTCAGAACTTTTAGAAAATTAATAAAATGTCTGAGGTATTTCTTTAAGTTCGTACTGAGTTTTGCCTTTTCTTTTAATTTTGCCATGAAAATTCGTTGCTATTCGTGAATTACAAGTTGTCATTTTGTACTTTTTTGTTCCGATTTTCTAACTTATTTTATTTACATAGATTTTACTTGAAATCGTCAAATCTTTCCCATTTTTTCCTAAGCGTAATGGCAGCTTGTATGCATGAGGATTACTAACCAATACCTCGTAAAAGAATACTCCCAAGACGTTTAGCCTTGGTATCTATGAGTTGAAATTTGCAAATTAATTTGAAATATTTTCGGCCAGATTAAACTACATTTCCAGTGTATTCCTTGAGTTCAATTCTAGGACATATATTATGAACGGCTGTCATATCCACATGCGACTAAGACTCAAGTAGCCTCGCTCTTAGCCTCGCTCTCGGGATCGTCTTCTTTAAAGCCTTCCATCACTGCGTACGCAGAAGACCGCTGGATTTAAATTTTTGTCGCCAGTTATGTTGGACGTTTACGATGCAAAAATATTTCTTCGTTTAAAATGTGGGGAATTATTAATAGGATCATTTGCGTTTACTGTGTAAAGCAAATTGATAACTTGACCAAACTGCCTTCTTCCTAAAACCCACAAGGTCAAACAGACTTTGGTAATGAAAATATTTGGCTAAAAGAAATTATCACTGAACCAAAGGATACTGCATGTATACGGTCTCGATGTGCATGAAACCAATAACATCCAGACCGGCGCTACATGGAACAAGACTCTGGAAAGAGAGCTGCATTTTGTGGTCAAGTTCATGAATGGTACGATTCAGTACAACTTGGCCTCTTCGAAGGATCTAAAACATTCCCCGCAATAAGCATAAGGGACTAAAGACGGCCCTTGTTATTGAGATATCGTTAACAAGAGCTGAAACGCGACTGTTACAAATTTTCGATTCATATGCAAGCTACTGTGCCACTAACAACCAGAACGACATGAAAGAACCCGATCTTACAAACCTTAACGTTGATTTGAACAACTTGGTAAGTAAATGCATTTATAAGATACTGACTGTTTGGGAAAGTGTAGTTATCCATCCAATGATCATTTTAGCTAAAGCGTTTCTCAGAGTTACCACCATTTGATGTTTACTTGTTTTCTCTATGGTCGCGGCTCATCTTCTTTAAACGGCTTTAGAGACTGTACAAGAAATACAAACAATTTGAAGCCTTTAACGTCGTTAATTAGACAGGACGAACTAATACGAACACGTGAAAAGTTCAGTCGCCATTCTTCTCGCAGTGCAAACTTTGAGAATCCTCTAATTGAAGGATTCTGCAGATGACAAATTCCCACTCAAATCTTGCCTCGGTCAGTATGGCAAGAGCTCTGAGGTTGAACACTGGCGCAGAAGGCAACCCATTGTGGGGACACATGATTAAGCTTCGGTTACAATGGTCGGTCATTTTCTTCAATAACGCGAGTTTGTCTTTCTCTTTGACAAAAGAAAATTCAACAAAGCAGTGATTTGATCGTTGAGTAAGGAACAATGGATCCGTGGGTCTCTCCGAGATAAACACGTGCAAATTTTTAATTGTTGGTTGTTTCTTGCATAATTGCTTTTAACATTAAAGACGCATCAATTGGGCTTGTGGCACGCTTCGAAGATGTTAGAAATAAACTCTTTTCCTGTGTTCCTGCCTGTTGGATACCCTGCATGCACGCATTTTTAAAGATCAGAATTCTTTCCTTGAATCAATGCGTACGTTTCAAGATATTACCCAGTTTTGTTAATCCTAAAATTTGCTCGTTAATACCCGAGTTGACCTTTTATGACAGAGGACAATTTAGGCCTCCGTGTCAGGCTGGACGCAAATTAAATTTGAATTTAAGAAGACAATAAGTTGGCACTTTTTAGTTTCAGTGGGCTGGAAGCTTCTTTCGTTTGCCTTTGAATGAAGCTACGACAAAAAAAAAAAAAGATGATGTTATCTTTTCATCGATGGAACTCGAATTGGCTACTTCGTACGGCCCGATAAAGGGAGCCAAAATTCGTCCTCCATTAAGTAGGTGATAACGCAGTGTCCACGTTTTTAGGTTCTGTTACGGTGAGTATTAGTTGTTTATACCAACTACAATCAAGTTTCCTTGAATGTCATCATTATTATTAGTTTTATATTTTTGCGTAACTTTGTTCTGTACTCACTTGAATATACTCAGTATCATTTTGACAGCTAATTTATCTTCAATAAAATGACAGAAATTCAATTAAAAAGTCATTTGTAGTTTTTTTTAGCAGTTGGTTTATTTAATTGTTTTGCTGTATCAAAAGTCACTTAACTTTTGAATATGTTCCAAAAGTTGCTCACACCTGATAGAGTCGTACGCCTGAGGCAATTCAAGCTATTTTTGAAATAAAAACTGGAAAGTTTTGTTTTCACAATCATTTGGCCTTTACTTATTCTCAGGAAAATGGATTCTCTTTTACAACATCGTTAAATACTAGTTTAACTATTTTGATGTGCATTTTCTATTTAAAATAACTTTCTTAATAAACACTGACAACAGTAAACAAAGTATATTTAATAATTCTAACCAGAGATCTCAAAATAGCTCTCCACCATTTACCATCGGAAAATTACAATTGCCATTTTAAAAAGTGTCCTAAACAAAATATTCTTATGATTTTCACCTTTGAATTCGTTAAGTTCATATTTAGGTATAATATTCAGAAATTCATATTTTTACATTCATGTTAGTCTACACTTAATGGTCTAAATTTGTCTTGTTAAGTTCGTATCAGACTGAAGGAACAGTTTGTTTAAGTTGCCAGATGTCGTAATGTGTTCCTTGCAGTCTTATATTTGCCTCTAACGCCTAGGGTAACTCTTTCTTGATACAATCGATGCTTTTAATTTCACTTTTAACAATGGATAACCTTAGAACTCGTTGTATCATCTCCCGAATGTTCTGATAAAGGCGGTTCGCTAATGCATTGTCGCGTCGTGAAAATTGCTCAAAAACAACATGAGCACAGACAATTGTGAGTTCTATTAGATTACAAACCAGTCACAGTAATTGCCAACACTTAGGTTATTTTTCTCGTGGGAAATACTCTTATGCTGTGACTTCGCAAATTAAAGCAACAATCGAATCAACGAGGCCGGCTACAGTGAAATTGATTCAAGGACAAAAGCCGGACTGGTTTTACCACACCTTGCCAGCTGATGTATGCTTTCAAAGGAGAGGAAATTTTACACACCACAAATTGGTTAGGCATTTAAATGTGTGAAAAAGGAGGAAAGCAGTTATGCTCCATAGCAATTATATCACCTTCTGCTTTTAGAAGACATGGAATTGGCCGCATGAATATAGGTTTTAAAAGTGTAAAAATTAAATAGGGATTTGCTACAATTGATGCAAAGTTCCTTAATCGATGGAAATAATGAGCCCAGTTATGGCAAAGGTGTCCCTTTAGCTTATTTCAAGAACTCATTTGTTTAATGTATTATTTTGAAATACTAGCAATTAAAGTTGCTCCTTGATAGACCTGGTCTGAAAAAGTGAGTCTTTTTGTTTTAGGAGTGAACAAGGCCGCAAAGCATTTTGAAAGTCTCTTGGTTGTCAAGGAAACATAAGAGGCCTGTCACATTGAAAAGATGCAGTGAGCGATTGATTAGCCTCAATGATGTGCGCTTGAAGATTTGGAGTCCTCATCAACGCCTATTTGCCCTTTTCCCCATAGCTCATTTTGTTACTATAATCAGGTTTTCCGACGAAAACTTGAAAATTCGTAACTATTTATTTGACTGCACGGTTTTAAAATCGTCGTATTTCTTGTTAAAACTCAACTCTCACAAGGCCCCCTGCCAGCAGAAAAACCGATGGGATAATTATCCAAGAATTCTCTCGTGAGAAAATTTTTGCTGAATTGTTAATTTGAATTTCGATTTTAGTCAGTCAGTTAGTTCTGAAGCATTTTATCTATAGCATTGCTGAGCATGGATCAATTGCTAACAACTATTCTTCTTTATGTCGCAGTTATGCGCAATTTGACGAGTTGGTATTCGGTACTTTTGAACACATTTCAGAATTATTTTTTTGTGAAAGTATAAATGGATCACTCCGGTCCATGATGTGACATTACTGGGAATGGTGATAGCTCGCCGCACACTTATCTTAGCATATTGACTGGGACACAAAAAAGATCTCTACAAGTTCACTTTCATGTTAGAATGACATCTTCAATGAGAAAGCGATAACCATTTCAGTAGTAATTAACATTAAGCATGCTATTTGTTATTTTTTTCTTTTATCGCAGATTCTTGCTAGCTCGGACCTTGGGCTTCTAGGTTTTCTTTCTATAAACCGGAACCGAATGCAGTTTCATTGCTGACTCTTTTTCCAGAGTTACGTTGTCTTATAACCATGGACAACTCAATATTTTGTGAAATCGATAAATACTCCGCTTCCCCTAACGTATACAGCCCCTGGGATTCTCCAAAAGAACACAGAGCTTGGAATCTCATTACTACTTAAATTGCAACTATAGTTAAATACAATTTTTTAAGAAGAGGGAGTTTGTTCCCCATTCCTGGGTAATCATCGAATACTCTTGTTAATTTTTGAGGCTTCTAATGTCCGTGTTAGTAATTTTTAAGTTTTTTTTTCAGTACATTTTTTCCAGAAGGCTGATTGCTTTGAGTAACGAAATGATACGAGACTTCATCACCAAACGTTATTTTTTGTATTAATTTACACCTTCATGCGTAAGTGTCGAATGTTTATCCCATGCATCTTTAAATTCCTTCTTAATTGAAAGTTCGTCTTTGCCTAATTTAATTAATTTCAATAAACTGTTTTTAGCAGTTACTTTGTTTGTATAATTTTTGCCTTGACAAATAATATATAAAGAGATAAAGTCGTTGGAAAACTCAGTTTGACCGCTAACTTACATGTTTTTAATGTTTTTTTTTTTCTCAACGTTCCTTCTTTGCGACGATCTTTTAATTTAATCGGGAATAACAGGGAAAATGCTTAAATTAGACTGTGTTTTTCTAATAGCTCCAACAGCAGTTCAATTTCCTATTTATCCCACGCAAAGCCTAATGAACTTCGACAGTCTTCGGTCGGCGATGACACTACAAGCTCGACAAACGAAACTAAAATATCATGTACGCCAAATAAACGAACGACAAATTAATTTGAACTTTTGCGCGACACAAGCTTACTTTGTACAAATATGCTATTTGAATATTTCCCCAGCGATCGTATTTTTCAACGGGTATAAATCTTTCATTAACTCCTATATTAACTCGATTTTATTTCCATTGCATGTAGGCAAAGGCCTTAAATGAGTTTTAAAGGCCAGATCAAGTAGAATTAGTCCAAAAATTACGTATCGATGGGAATCAGTGTGTTCGGTATCCAGCCAGACGCTAACTCACTCTTCTCATTAACTTTTGAGTTCATCTGGTCAATTCTTCTCCAGTATACGAAAATAAAATATTTTTCCTTAGAAGTAGTAGTTTCAAACTGAATAATGTCTCTCTTCTCTTTATCTTTTGTTAGTTCGACTTCAGTCGGAAAATGCGAATTTCCCCCGCTTTGGAAAGTGATCTTAAAAACTTAAATTCAGCCGTCGTTAAAAAATATATTCGCTCTTTTTTGACAGGTGGTAGAATACTTATTTTCGTGGTATTTATAACATTTTCTTTCAATATGTGCTTACAAACGGAAGATTTCTTCAAATTTTGCTTAAACCGCCGGGGGAAGAACTTTCCCTTACACTGGCCTACATATGATGAAAATCCAATAAACGTCCATTGCTGTATTGTGGTAGATATAATTTTATATAACCTTTGCAGTAGAAACGAGGGAGGAAAGGGTATCCGTTTTTGTGGTTGGAAACTTTATGATTATCTCGCCTTATTCTGATTATGAGATAGTGCTAAAACAAACTTGCTTATTTTTGTTTCTAGGAGCCCAATGAAACTCATTTTCAAAACAACATTTCATAAGTTTGAAAAAACGTTTATTAATTTGTTTCTTAGCAAAGCATTTATATTTTTACAGCCTTACATCACTTTTCTCGAGCTGAGTTGGCCAGCTAGAAATTATTTACATGGAGCATTTTCAAATGTATATATTTGTACAATACAACCTTATTTCGTTAACACGAGTCTCACATTTCTTTTTCCTCTCATAAATACAGAGTTTTCCACGCGTTCAAAGCTTTCTTAAACCACAGTGTCGAATTTTTCTCATCCATGCAGTTTCCTTATATTGATACAGGTGTTATGTTGTTATGTACAGCATTCTTCTAATCCCTATCCACTAAGTTAGTATACTTATCGATAACACAATACGTCACAGTATGTTTTTAAAACGTTTCGGCCTCTTATCGTAAGAGCAAAATGAAATTATAACAAAAGTTAAGTCAGAAGGAGTAGCATTCTTCATTCTGAAAAAAGATAGCCCTATTTTTGTTATAGATGTCCAGCCGTAAGTCTTGGTTTCAGTGTAGACAGAATTCTGTTGCTTGAAATAAGTAGTGACCCTCTCTTTAAGTCTTTTGTAAAAAGAGTGCCTTATGAACCGATAGGCTCTATATTATGTTATTTGTTTTTTGATCGGCTCAAAGGCGGAGCAAATATTGTTCCAGAACGGACAATCGAGCTCGATAAAATTCGCAAGGTCTTGCAAAAATGCGTTAAATTTATACTAGGTGATCACTTTCTTCCAGTTGACCATTGCTTAGGCCATGGCATTCACCCACACTAATCCCGCCGGAACTTTTTGGAGGTTGCGACGAGGCCTTTTCTTCGGCTTGTTGGCGTTTCCATTTCGTCCTTCTGTTCTGGAACCAAACTTTGATTTGCGTCTCGGAGAGGTTTAGAAATGATGCCAGCTGTTTACGCTCTGTCCCAACGATGTAGTGGTTCTTTTCAAAGGCATTTTCCAAATGAAGAAGCTGCGTTGGAGTAAAGGCTGTCCGGATACGCTTGGGCCTGCGACATGCTACAAAACCTTCGCAAGAACAGAAAAAAGAAAATCATTGATGAGAATGGAAGCCAGGAATATATCCTTAATAGTTTACTCATGGGAGTCATGCATACCGCTCGAGGCACTGTTTTTTACGGAGGAAACCACTCGTGTTTTAGTTCGCGCAGTTAGCTGCGTGCTTTCACCAGCGTAAATTGGTGTTTTGTTTCAGAGAAAGTGATGGAAAATTATCATTATAGAAGTTAAACAAATTACAACCCTGCAGGAAAATGCTCTCTTATGCTCATCATCAGCCGTGTATATCGCTCGTAATTAATCCTAGACGCGAGTCTAGAAACAGTTTTCTCATTTTTCTCGCCTAGAGAAATTGTGAAGTCATCGCTTAAAGATATCTGCGTTAAAGTTTACTTTTTCTCCGAATGATACCGTATTATGCAGGTGGAGAAGCAAAGTATGCGGTGACTTACTTATCTACGGAATTCAGATTAAGTGTCAAGAAGGGAAGTGAATTGAGTCTTACCACTGTGTAGTGTGCCGGCGGTATAGCTGCAGTTCAAGTCGTGCACATATCGATGGCTTGACGCACAAGGGTAGAACGAGAACGATCCAGAATTGTAGGCGGACAGACTGTGTAGAGGATGCGAATCAAACCTCACGGCCATGGGATAATCTGTTTGGGATTTGTAGCTTGCGTAGCTCTGTTGCGCGGAGGAAGGTTGTAGTGCCGAGTTCGGTCTGTACATGGAGTTGATAAACGACGACTGCGAGCCTTCATATGCATGCATCTTTGAGCCAGTTGAGAGCTGGGCTGTGGTCGGTGTGGTTTTCTCGAGTTCTGGTTTAAGAGTGACTGCTTCTTACAAGCAATCCAATTATATAGCTTACAATTTAATTATTATTACAATACATTGTTCCCATTTTCAATTAATGACTTGGAACTAATTAAAAGTATAAGCAGCGAAAAAATACAAGCTGCCGGATGCCTCATTGTAATGAAAACTGTGAAATTTGGAAATTAGGTTCGAGGTAAAGCTTCAACTGAGGAACAATAAACACTCGCCAATTTGCGGCCAAGCAAACAGCTCAGAATGATCAACAACCGAGATGAACGGGTCATTTGCAATTTCATTTTTATTGACGTCTTGGCTCTATTAAGCCAATGATAGCCGGGAACAGATGATGAAAATTTTAAAATAGGAGAAAATGCTTCTTTCAATGAAATTAAATATAAACACGATACGAAAATCTGAATGATATGTTGTTTGGCGCAAATTCTTCCCTAATAAAGTAAAGCACGAGACAGGTTAATCAAGGTAGGCTCAAATTAACTTCCAGTTAAGATGCGTCCGGGATGTTTAGTGAGCAAAAATAATAAAGGTGTCAAATGATTATGAGATTCGAGAATCAGAATTTAAGAATGAATGCTACAAATTGTGATTTGTCAAAGAACTAAATGGGATCAGCGATTTCTTTATCAGTCTTTGTTTCGTTTGCTTTCAAACTCAGAACCCGATTCTATTTTCAATGAAAACCACCATATGGTAAACTCAAAATAGCTTCATTACATTTTAATAATCTCCCGTCGAATCTGTTTGGAAATTCACTAAATAATGAATTTCACTTAAGCACTGAAGTTTAGGGCATTAGCGCAAAAGAAAATACAGCACTGCCGCGCGTCCAAATTGTAACTCTTAGAATGACCAGCTCAAAATGCCATACCGATATGTTAAGAAGACCGCGTTCGGTTAACTTCGTGGTCTTAACCTATTAGCGCTCTACAAAAGACTACCTTTGTTTGTTTGAACAAAGATTGCCCATGGTTTATAAAGAAAGGCATTCGGTCTTCACAGTTCATTTATTTAAGCTAAGTAAATTTCAATTAGGAAATATCCGGTAGCTTTTTGATACTTTCTCTACACAAAGTGAAAGTGTTAGCGAAATTTCCTTTACCGTTGTTGACCGATTTTTCAGCGTTTTTTGATGTACATTTATTGGCGGAGAAGAATGTTCTTAACAAAATTATTTCGTCAAGAAAACACCACTCTCACTTGAAATAAAACAAAGAGATATATTTTGGTGTAGCTTCCTAAAACATCGGAACTTCGTGGATGCTTTGCTTTATCCAGGTGAAAACTGAAATTCATTCACTATTTAATGCTTCAGTTTTAGCTCTTAAAGTGAATAAAATAATCTTGAATAAAATCGTCAAATTTCTTCGCACTTTTCGCCTTTTACGCTGTTCAAAATTTAATGAGATTTAAAAACATCTTCTAAGCTCTTAAAAGCAAATCTGAGATGATACTTTAGCGGCGAGCTGTTTATTTATATTTTATTTTACTCACTTGAACAGCGAGAAAAACTCTACTTAAAACCGTGGGATAATCAATTCTTTGCCTAAAAGTTGTGGTAATTTCGACGAAATAAACAGGCTTATTACAAGACTAGTCTATGCTGATCTACATACGTGCACCATACGGACTATTTTTGTCTCGCTCCAAATGGAATACGAATTAGGCTATAAGAGAGGCTTTACGGTGAAATAATCATACTAAAGTTCGAGTAAATTAAGGGAGATGACCTACTGCTGCGAATGAAAAGAAGGGATTGAAATTTTCATAATGGACGCAAAGCAAAACAGAACTGGGGGGTAAATGTGAACACACCCGAGTGAAAAAATGCTACTTTAAAAGTATTATTTTAAAATTAATTTCTGTGTGGAAGAAAACAGAACTGAAAGAGCTTAGACAGTTGACATAGTAGTTACAATTTTTTTTTCTCGATCGATTTAACACAGTGTCGATTGAAGTTCTGCTTTTCCGGATCAACCAATCTTTAAATTGCAAATCGATAATTCTGAATTTGTAAACTTCATCGTTTTTGTTCATACAGGTGAACCAGAATTACTGCTAATCAATCTAATCGTTACGTCATAACTTTAGCCCTTTTTCTTCTCTTTGTCGAACATTCAGCGACATTATCTTTGCTTCTTTTAGCATTAAAAGGTTCAGCGATTTTGAATAAAAGATTTATGATATATTGTAATTGAGTTAAGTACGCGCTTCCGTGCGTAAAGGTTTTGCAGCTCCATGGGAAAGCCACATCTGTCCACCGCTGTTTGGCAAACACACCCCCGTACATTTTTCATAAGCTTGTTTATACAAGATGCAAACATCAACCACACAGAGCCATTTGCCTTCACCATCATCGGCAAACGATCTTTTAAGTTTCTTAACCTGAATAAAAGAAGAATTAAGTTTTGACGAGTCAATTTCGCTGTCGAAAAACCGACCGACAGTTCTGCCACGACATCGTAGCTAGCTTTATTGCTAAGCTTAAAGATTCAAGAGTTCAATGGACTTGGTGTGTATAAAGCTAATGAAAGCTATCTGTAGCCAACTAAAGTTTCAGGAAGTAGTGAAACTTGCCATTGAATTTTGAAGTTCCACAGCTGTGGGAAAAATGAACAGAGACAATAGCTAGATAGGAGCGAGATTAGCGCTTCAGCAAAAAAGTCGGATTAGTGCTCTATCCATCACTTAATGTAACTTAACTTAGCCCATAAATTTGTGAAAAAAGTTGGTTTCCAACCTTTACCCTTTAATGGTCAATCTCTAAACTCTCCTTACAGCCAATGCTTTAGAGGAAGCAGGTGGTGATAAGAATAATTTCATTATAAGAAAACACATTTGTTCCTCGATGAACCGCTGAATTCTCATAACTATACTCAATTAAAAATGCATTAGTTAGTAATGAGAATTAAATTCTAGTTTCAGAACGAACAAGTTAAAACCTTTTTCTGTGCGAAATCAAGGCCATGTTTTTTCTGAGGCAAGAATTTGTTTGAAAAGATCGACGGCGCGTAGGTTTTGAGGCAATAGAGGTGAATATTTTTATAGAAACTGTGCGGTATAAATTTAAATTTATTATTATTTATTAAACGCATTAATTAGCAATTATTGTTCTTGATAATATGAGAAATACCATTCCATGATTGGCTGTTACAAGGCTACGTATCATTGGGTATTTCACCAAGTCATTATTTATCTTGTTTTCATCCCGTGGTCACGAAAAAGAAAATCTGAAAGTTAAAAACATCCTGCAGTTCCGACAAATGAATTGTTGTTCTTATCAACAGTGTTCTTTTGCCTTGCGCACCGTTAGAGAGATCCCTGGACGAGTCTAATATGCGGCCATCTTGTTTTTTTTTCCCATCGTTTTAGTACGCATTCGAAATAAAAGCAACCATGTCATGAGGTTTCTCACAAAAAAGAAACACCCGAAAATAGGAAATATGATGAACGATTTCTAAACAAGGTAGCAAATATCATTTTCATTCAATAACAGCAAACTGAAACCGATCAAAGAAAATGCTCACATTTCAGGAACCAAGAAGTTTACCACGAGTTTCATGTTTCCTCGGGACTAATCATTACATGTAGTTAAGGTCAAGGGAAGACTTTAGAAATCACACAAAGGTCTAATCACGTGACTCAACGCAAGTGACTCTTGGCTTTCTGGAAACTTGCAAATTTGCAAACAAAGAGTCAACTTGTTCTTAATTAATTGGAGCGAAAAAGCAACCTTATTTACTTATGGATTGATGCTTTCTGATTTCAGGAGCAGTGCTGACATTAAACACTCTGTTCTATAATTCCTTGATTCGCCATTCAATCGTTCTGCTCATGAATAAACATTCGACGAATGTCAGTTTAAGCGAAATGTAGTCGTACTTGTACATCTCAGTTGACTATCATATTTCGGCAATTGTCAAAGATGCCCAAAATAAAGAGATACCTAGTGATCGACTATCTCATTTATTCTTGTTCCAGAATATCATGTGTACACAAAGTATGTCAAAGGCGCACTAAACGAAACTAAAGAATACCTTAAACCTTTCAGACTTTTTAAAACCTCTATGTTAAAATCCAAGCCTTTGCGCGTGACAGGTAGAGTCGTGTTCAAAATTCCAAAGCCAGACGAAGGATGGTTAAGATTTCGGGGAATTGGAGGCTCGACTCTCACTTTCCCTAAATCTTAATCATTCTTTGGCTGCATCTTTATGGTTAACATCAAACTTCTGGCGTTAGATGTACTTCTCCGTCTAATATATTTACATGAGTGTATGATATTGTCATGGTATAACTTAGCTGTAGATCTAGACTTTCTTATATACAATTAGTTATTTCAGTACAATTGCACTTTCCATGTTTAAAAAATAAACTAAGAATGCTGAAATGTTATCCATTAAAAAGCGGTTAAATCGATGTATTATTAAAAGTTTTAATAGTCATAACTTATGGGTGGTAATCTTTTTTTGTCCATAATATTCGCTTTAGGTTTGAAAAACTGTTTACAATGCAAGGCAAAAAAATTATTAAATACTTTGAAAAGAAAAACTAAACGTGACGTTCAACTTAATGAAGACATCTTCAGAGTTAAAGAATATCTTTAATTTTTTATTTTGTACAAACAGTGCGAGCTGCCTCGTTTTATGAAAATTTTATAACAAATAAAATAATTTGCCGTGAATGAGATATCTTGAGCACTTTTTGAAACCGATAATTTTGCGTCAATCTTAATATGCTCTTTGCGAAAGTTTTCCAACAGAGTGTAAATTTTTAATTCAAATTCATCATTTATACTTACGACTTTAAGGCCCTGTTTAAACAAATGAATTTGCGTTTTCAATCGCAATTTTTTTTGCGTGTTCATGTTCTGTCCAGGCTACACGAACATGGATAGGAAACGGAAGCTTTTGAGAACAGTCTTTAGGGTAAAATCTTTTAAAAACACCCGTTGAAAACGAACACTTTGGAAAACGCGTGACGGAGGTGCTCAAAATGTCCTTCTTTCTTTTTTGTTTTTTAGGCAATGATAAATTATACCTTCATGTTACCCATAAAGTAGCTAGTATATAAGGTTTATTTCTACACCGGCAAAGAATTTTATACCCGATAGCTGTAAACACAACCGTAGACTGGCCGTTTTCTCAAAAATGGTGCTATCACCCGAAGCTAAGCAACAATCATTCAGCATTCTCTGCCTGCAAAGATCGCAGAGATCCATGGGAGGTGCGCTTATCAAAAGTCTCTAAACGTTCAGAGTCATTCTCAAAACTGGTAAACGGGAAAAACAGACAGAATTATATTTCAGAAACAGACTGAGACGGCTGCCTTGGTTTGCCTTTAGTTCGCTATATGGACCTGGATTGAAGTACTGGACTTGTTTTTACTTCAATAACAGCAATTACCGCAGGCAGAGATAATTGCTCGTTGTAATAGACAAAAATAGTATAAGATGAATAGAAATGCTTTGCTGAGAAAATTAATGACCCATTTCTCTCACACGTTTCTCTATAGATGTGCTTTTAAATTGAATCTTTTTTCCTTTAACGTGGACACGCTGTTTTTCCCTCGTTTCAATTATGTTCCAGCGAATTAAACAGCTTGGGTTTCATGACCAAGCCTATCGCTCTGTGGTAATTCAGAGAGATCTTGTGTTTGTTGGGTACCAGAAACACGTGAAAACACCAGGGCTTTTAATGCAATATTGTCAATTCACAGCGTAATTTTTGAATGAGATTCTTTGTTCGAAAACTCGGCATTGTTTTGAACAGCGTGAAGACATTTTCGCTCAATTGACGCTAAGTAATCTATCCTCGGCTTCTGAAGCGACAAACTCTTGTTTTGTGTGTGAAATGTAACTGATCTATAACCATTGGTCATTGAACACTATTTGTAGTTTTATTTGCATGTTTGACACCTGGAAAATATATCAAAGGTTTGAAACTGTAAATGGTTTGATAATCATTGCACTAATCCCTCTCAGTTAGCGGCAAAATCTACGTGTATCTTTTTGTGTGTACATGGCAAAATTATAGCGTTTGTCTTAAAAAGGTGGTGAATACATTGTCCTAATATTAAATTAACATTTGGCTTTTTGAACGGCTGATTGTTCTATTCTTGCAGAAAATCAAACAGGCTCCCACGGGAAATTCATTGCCATTTTCACTCTCTACACGAGCAGATAAAAAGAGAGAAAAAAGGAAAGAAAAAATGGTATATGTGGAACGGAACAAAACAGATGAAAGGCCCTGTAGTACATTAATCATGCAGTTTAGACGTTAAGTTAGACATGTTAGAATGAAAATCCAATAATTAAAACTCGTTTCTTTATCAGTTTTTATTCCTAGAAATATATAAATATCAGAATTCGAAGTTAGCCGGAGAAAATCAAGAGAAGTACAAAGTAAACAACTTCATCATTTTGACAAAATTCGAGGTTTTTCAGAGTCCTGCCCTTGCACGCGATGGAAATAGGGACAGAGCGGGAATAGTCTGGATTATGAGCCGGAGTGGAACTTGAGATCTTTTTGTCTCCACTGCGTTAACCGGCGTCCAGGAATAAACCTCAGTCTAAGTATTAACTTGTAAGCGTCTAGATGGAATTCTAAAGTGTAACCATTTAAATGAAAGTTTTAGAGCAAAAATTATGCTGCATAATTGGGACATCCTCATTCCTAGTGCCTACGCGTTTTTTTTAAACCGCGAGGGCTCTGGAAATAGAGATGTACAAGAAACTGATGAAAATTAAATTGCGCTTTCATGTTTACGTTTGTGTTAGTTTTCAATATTTTGGATTTAGTTTTCGTTTTTAACGTATGTACCCTGGCCCAGCACTCAGGGTCTTGATACTTAGTTTAAAATCTCGGAGTTACTGTCTAAAGGCTAACTAGTCATGCAGCCAATTGTCAGATGGAATTCTTAGGGAATGATAGAAGAGTATAGATATTAGAGAGGGGTTGGTCTCAGCATAAGGGGTTGGGTCAGTAGATTTTTATCCCTTAAGAAGGACGGATCATAACATTCAATACACATGTCAGTTAGTGGGCTTTCCCAGTCAGTGAAAAAAAAAAAAATAAAAAAAAAAATAAAAAAGTTAAAAAACCCGAAACTATTTGTACAACGTTATCGAATTTATAAACCTGTATCTCTGATGAAATGCAGCTGCATTATATGATATCCTTAACCCCTTAATTATAGAAATACGCAAGTTCTTTTTAAATTCTCTCGTTTGTTTTGATCAACATAAAAATACATTTTTTAAAGACATAAAAGACTATTGCTGTTATGCAGGCAACTTGAGCAGTTTCGAAAACATTGAAAAACCGCGAAAAAATTGAGGCTTGAAAGGGATTTGAACCCGTAACTTCTGCCAAGTGAACTATCAAGCCGGCTGGGAACTGGAGTTGTGGTCATATTGTGAGATTTTGGCTTGATATTTTTCATTTCATTCATTTATTTTTAACGGGTGATCTCACACATCACTGAATTAATGGGAGGGTTATTATTGAGTGACATCGGTTCACCGTCACCTGGGTGAACACTTTAAGACAACGTGACAAAAGGACATAGTACAAGGGTAGCTACCCCAGTTGCACTCTTGGACCGTCCTTAGTATCCAGCGTTTGTGCTCACAGTCTGTATCTCCTGTTTCATTTGATTCAGTAAGGTGGTCTTATCTAAAGACTTGTTGTGTTTATCAGACAATTTCCTTCGTAGTTTTGAGCATTAAGCGTGACAGTCAAGACGGCATGTTCTCAATTCCATCAATGGGTCGAACCCTCATCGTATGGACTTTCGAGATCATTTTGACATTTGTTGTATATTGTCCAATTTCAGCTTTCATGAACTCATTTGTGTTTTGCTCTGGGTGAAACAAGATCACAAAGAGTTTAGGTGCAAATACGCACAGAAGAAGTCCATATGCAGTGACCAGGGCAGTGATGCAGGCCACTATGGTTGTGTAAAATCCCTCCAGGGACGAATCCATTGGAAAATAGATTGCCCACGAGATCAGAAGCACGTACATGGCCAGACCAATGTATCTTGTCTCGTTGAAATTTTCGGGGAGTCGTCTGGCTTTGAAGGCATAGATAGCGCACAAAAGGGAAAGGAATATGAAATACGTGAACATGACCGCTCTAAGCACCTTCCCCAGGGTTGTCCTGAACGGCAAACAGGTATTAAATACGTGTGTTTGTGGACGTATCTCCTGGTGCTGGTATGGAGAATCTAAAGAAAGCCATAGCACTGTGAGAATGACTTCAACGATGTTGAGTGCGAGGACCACGAGAAATTGTCGTTTGCGGTTCACGATGTAGCGCTTGAACCAGTTAGGGATGATGTCAGTTTGAAATGCGCGGACCAGGCGGTTTGTTTTGAGGAAGAGGATGGATACGCAAGCTGTGTTGATGAAGTACCTACAGGGGTACACGATGCAGCAAAGAGTTGTCGTGGGTGGAGCAAGATGGAGAATCGTGAGCAAGAAACATGAAGCAATTGCGAAAAGCAAGAGAAAGCTTAGTTCGCGATTGGAAGCCCTCACCAATGGAGTGTACTGGTTCTTCACGAACACAGCGAAGGTCAGGCAAGTTCCAAACAAACCAATTGCCGTTAGAATCGAACACACTATAGCAGTGGTGTCTTTCCATTGAATGTTGATAACTGGCAAAGGTAGACATGTTGTGCCATCTTCATTGGACATATGTTGTTCTGGACACTCTGTGCAGTTGGGAGAACTGTACTGTGTGCTTACACTGCCTACAGAACATCTGATGCACTCCCAACAACACGACACTGTGGCGGTCTGCTTAGTTCCTGGGGGACAACTTTGGCTGCATGAAGACGTCGGAGGCTCACTCTTTCCGTCGCTCCACTTGACCAATTTACTTTTGATTGTAATTTTGGGATGTGTTCCTCCTCTCCAGGTACCCACCTTTACGTTTTCGTAATTCTCTCCCTGTTTCTGAAAGTTTACGATATCGTACGATGAAGAAAGAGGATCCCCGTTTTTGGTGAACTGTACTTGCCCCGTAATTCCGCGAAAGCTTATTTTTCTGATGTAAGACAATATATCCTTCGGTTTGATGTTGGAATTTGATTTTGGACATTTTCTACTCTGTGACAAGCCTCGAGGCTCTGTACATTTGAACAGAGAGTCGAGCGCGTGCGCAAGGGCATAAACAGCGTCCGTGAGATAGGGAATAAACGCGTTGTGTAGTTTGGCGAAGGCTCGCTCGTCCACTTTAGCCTGACAATCGAGTGCATCTTTTGAGCAGTTAAGGTGGTTTGTCCAAAACTCGTCCCACCATGGATTGGCACTTGTCCGAGTGTCTTCTACTGTGAGTTCTTTGAGGTGCTTCTCCAATGGCTGGTCTGCAAATAAGTGGGGTCTTATTCCTAATGCTCCCTTGAGGATCGCAGAGTTCTCTTCTAACACGTCAGGATTCATAACTGCAATTGCTTCGCTGATAAGAAATGTTCGTCCCTCCAAACCTTGAGCAGTCGCTTCTTGTAGGAATCGTTTCGCTGGTTCGTAGTTACTCCAAAGGACGACCACTTTGATGTTTTTAGCCTCTCTTAGCTTCCTCACGATTGTTTTTATTTTTCCTTTGTATCCAGACCGTGTGAAGTATTCCGAAAACGCGATGCAGAACGTCTTCCGATCATACGCTTCTCGTTCCAATGCACGCAAACCGTACCGTCCGTATGAATGATCAACGGCCACCGCCGCAATGTACGTCCATCGATAGTGCTCTATAATGTCCACCATGGCTTTAGCTTGCTCACCGTCGGGTGGTATGGTGCGAAAGAATGCGTTGAAGTAAGGTGAGCTCAGTTCCTCGCTGGTAGCGAAAGGACTTATAGTAGGAATGCCATCCACTTGAAGTAAACTTGAGACTAGTGTGCTACTGCTTGAATCTTCCGTGCCAATAACCGCAAAGATGGGTGCCGTCAGATTCTGTACACGTATTGTAAGTTCTGATTTTAATCCAGTCCCATATTTCTGCTCTTCGAACAGTTCATTAAGATAATTACTCTTGACAAAGTCGTTCGCCATTTTCATGGCCAGTACAGGTGAATCGCAGTTATCTCGAATGTCAAACCCCAGCGTCACATTTGGAAGCAAGTTAGGGTCATTGTTTATTCTCTCGATTGCAAAAGTGATGGCCTCGATGTATCCGAGGCCAAAAGCATAAAACTCACCGCAGTTTTCCTTTACAGTTTTCACGTGAAGTGGGAGGATAACTCCAAGAGTGACGTTTCCTTTCTGGTAGAATCGTTTGGTGTGACAAGAAACCGGTGAAAAACAAAGCAATGGCAACAGCAACAGTACCTGAAGTGACATTTTCTTACGAATGTCGAAAGCGGGGATGCCCAGATACATTTATACATTAACTGGTCGTGTCAAACCTGTAAAGGAAAACAAACGAGGTTAAATAGCCACATGATATGACCTTATTTAAAATATTTACCTTGACATTTTACGAGGTTCTTTCTCGTAGCTAATTATTGAGAAAGCTTTATCTTTTATTGTCAGAAGTTTCATAAACGTCAAGAATAAATCAGTTATAAAAAAGGCATCGGTTTTTACATTAAGACGTTTTATAGACGTACCTTCTGTATTTCGCTCCACTAACACACCGTACGTTCTCCTCTTTGATACACTTTATCAACGGACCTTTGCGAAGGAATAAATGGTGTTCTTTCAACGTTCTTATAGAGCAAGAAAACTTAATTTCAGGAAAATGATATCCACCGGTTTAAAAACACACATTCGTTGCTGTGGTCCAATTTGCCCTTGAGCAGGTGTACTAACAAAAACACGAAAAACTGTCCGTACCAATTAGAGCCGTGAGAATTCAATCGGAGTTTTGAAAGCATCTAGCTTCCTTCCATGATGGTTGACTCAGTGTTACATGCAGTGAAGACACCAAGCAGCTACAGCAGCAAATGGAAATTTAATTTTAACCCATATGTGACGCCTCACCAGATAATTATCGTCTTCCAATTTTACATTTACCGTCCGATGACACTTTCGAAAAAATATTACATTTTTAATTTTAGAAGAAGTGGGTAGAAATAAAACCTTTTTAGCGGAGTAGGTGTCATCATTAAGCCAAAGTGAATAACCGTCGCCATATCTCTAGAATATCATTTCCCGTAGTGGACAAAATATAGAGATTGGTTCCGTCCGTTGGGTGTTAAAACCAAATCCAAACCACCTCTTGTTGAACTCAAAGTTCGCTTTTGATATGTAAATGACGCACTTTGTCGGTCATCCATCAACATTAAAATTGTTTATTTAGTCTCAATTTTTGAAGATTTAAAGAGTACAGTAAAAGACCTTTTCGTTCCATTCGTCTCTAAATCTATCCATACACAACATTTTTTAGACGCACTTGGCTAACCAGCCTCTATCTCTAAAACAAATCTCTTTCACTTAAATTTATACTGTCGTACAGTAATTTATTATTGGCAATCATGAACCTCCCATTACATGTTTCTTGAAAATAAACCTATTTTCATTGGATTCTGTGAATGCACTGTAATTTCTACCGGCTCTCTCGAACCGCACACGATTTGGAGAACCAAGCAACACCCACCAAAAGCTCCAAGAAAGGCCCCACCTGGTTACTTTTTAACTGAACAGAACCGTGTTTCGTTTGGATACTACTTAAACTGTTTACGTTAATTTACTACCAGCTATCTCGAATTCCCGCGACCTAGGACAACTTTCCGCCTCTGTTTAATGTTTAAGACAGCAGGTTTCTGACCGAATCTATAAGCAGGAAAAAAAACTGAAAGAAACATTGAATGTAGCAGTGGGCACGGAGATCTTTTAACGTCAGTTTCATGCTGTTTTCGCTTCGAGTTTTCTTGGATCACGAAATTCGTATTAAGCTTTTTTTGGATTTGTTAAGGCAATCCAAGGAGATGAATTAATTGATTTTTCGGTTTTAGTTTAAATTTTAAGCTCTTTTATTGGTTTTGATCCATATTTCACTAATTTTGAACTGAGAAGCTACTGAACTTGAAAATTTTGTTTCAAGGCCTACCAGTTATTCAACCACATCTAGCTGTTTGCTTTCCAGCTGGAAATATCCGCTTTTATAAGCTATAAAACATAATGAATCACGATAGCATTATTTTGGGATCCTTGGTCAGAACTTTGACGACCTTCGAAAAGTTGAAAAGCTAAGAATCAATTAGTGAAATCAAGCAAGGTAACTGACACATTGTATGTGAGTACGAGAAAAAAAAAACCTCATACACGGAACTGCGGATGAAGTATCCTGTGTACTGATACTGATCGAATGACTCTGCACTGCACTGAAATAAGCAACGTGGAAAGGAGTTGTATAAAACAACGTGAAAAAGGACTTGTATGAAGAAACTTGAAATATTAATATTTAAACAGTCTTGAATCCGTAGATCTATACGCCGGGGAATAACTGAGACTGTCTCATCCTGTTGACACAGCTGCTCGTCCGTTTTATCACCACATTTGATCAGAAGTATTCCAGGGCTTTTGTAGCGTTCTGTCAAATTTGCATTAGGATAGTTGGATCCAACAGCTCAAGGCAAAGAATCTTCTGTTTCGTTGTTTTGATCTGGCCGGTCAGAACACAGTCCAGGGACACTTTCCACTGATTTAGCCATCATTTTTGGTTCAAACGGAAGTTTCTCGGAACAAACGGACGACCGTTCAAGGATACTCCACTTTTTTCCTTTCAACCGGTCAGAGCTGAAATTACCGTTCCATTTGATAACAATTTTCAATTCCACTTTGTTGTGTTCTTCCACAATCTTTGCGCCATCACGTATTAAGTTGTTTAATCTACCATTGAAAAATTGGAACAAATGGAGGAAAGCCAGTTTCCATTCGACAGCGAAAGTTTTCGGAATTTTCAACCGAAAATGTTGGCTAAACGGAAAGCCCCTTTGCTAACATATTATGATGTAAATATTTTTTTTAGAGCAATGCACCAGTATACCAAGGTCATGGATTGAAATCCTTTTCATGCCTTAATTTTATTGAGGTTGTTCTCTGTCATTCCGGCTTTAAATCTCGATGCAACCAATACTACTTACACGCATACGGTTGTACACATAATTACTCCAATGGAGCCGAAAAATTAATAAAAAAATTATTGGTTCCTTCCAGTAAGGTTTTCGGTATTTTTTCTTTGCGCGTCTTATTCTTACTCATTTTCGTCAAAATAACAGAGCGACATTTCGCGAGTTTATTTATTGAAGCGTATGGAATTTCGCTAAACATCTTCATCACTACCACCTTAAAAAATCCTGGAGTCACAAGTTAAGCTTTTAACAATCGGTAGCAGAAAGAGGACCAGCAAACCGTGAACTTCAATAGGCCATCCGAGTTGCTTTAAACCTCATTGCGAAAACGAGGCTAAATGCACGGCTTTTCATGTGAATGTTCGCGCACACAACTCTCGTAATTCAACATTGCCGATGCCTGCTATTGTCGTTGGATTTTACCTACATTAAGGCCCGTTTACACGTGTAGCGCAGCTTATGGATGTCAAGGAACCCCTTTCAGGTACCCTGTCTAGCCTATAATCTGTTTGTACACGACTTACCGCCAACTAACAACTAACAATTCTCTCTTGGAATTTCTGCATCGTTTAAGTTAAGTAATGCCGTAAAATCCCGGTTTAAGGGTTCCACCTGGCCTTATTATAGGAAATTAACGCTTCATGAAATTAACAGAAAATTTTAAAAATTCGCGTTAATTTAAGTCGCTTTAATTTTTGTTAACGTTAATTTCCGCGTCATTAATTAAGTGGCGCATTAATTTTCACGACCTTAATTTCCATAACTTTCACCCCAAATTCTCGATACACTCCAGAAAGGAATAAGCATTGTTTTACCAGGGTGGAATCTGCTGGTATCGTGGATACTGCGTGTGAAGAACGCTCAAAGCGGCGAGATTCCTTCGCTTAACCCCTATGTTTACGGACAGCTTGAATTTCGGATTTTTTCACTGAGTGTTAAAATAGTTTATTTCCTCTTGTCCCGAAAAATTCTTTTTCTTTGTGTAAGTCGCGTTAATTTCCCTCATTTTGAAATTTTAACACCTCTTTCGCGTTAATTTCCTTTATTGGGAAGTAATTTTCCTTCAATTCGCGTTAATTTAAGTCGCGTTAATTTCAAATACCTTAATTAACACAAGCGTTAATTTCCTATAATAAGGTAATATTCGGGTTTTTTAAAAGCCTCCTCCGGGTATAGGAACCCTCCATTTTTCCTTGTTTCCTGAATATAAGTACAGTTAGAAAACAACGTACAACTTCAATTAAAAATCAGGAAAAATTTAATGCAAGCGAAGTGTGGAACAGTAATTTAAATCATACTGATAACCTTACAGGTATTTCTATCACTGACATAGTAGCACAGCTGTTCAACGTTTTCAGCGCTTTGCTGTATCATTAGTTGTTTGTGTTCCAACTATTGAACAAATTCTCGATTTCAGTAATTGTGACGCTTCAAAGCCCTAAGACACGAATAAATGGAAAATGTATTTGAATAGCCTTATATGTTAATCCTAATATTTTTTCAGAGCTCCTGCATGCTGATGGCATATTGAGCTTTCACGGATATTTTCTAAATAAAGCTGTCCTCTATCTTGAGTTAGAAAGTAAAGGCGTTTTCTCGCTATAATAGCTATTGGAATTCCAAAGTCCGGACGAACTTTGAGAAAATTTGCTGAATTAAGCATAAAACGGTAACTAAGCTTTCCAATACTCTGTGAAGTTCCCGTTATGTTCTTAACTGCAGTAAATCGTCGTAAGTGATGACTGTGTACCGATTGAGGCACTTTTACGTTCAGCCGTCATTCGTGTTTTGTGATTTAGTAAAAGCTTCAGGGTGAAAGTGTCAAATCACTAGACTTAAATCACACAAATGAATATAAGTTTACAAATTGGTGAGATTAAATGCGCAGTAAGGTCTACATTGTTTGCAAGAGTCTTAGTTATTTTGAAATTGTGCAAGTGACTTATAGCCAACATTAAGTTTTACGTTGTTGTTCTGGCGCAGAGATCTGATGTAATTAAATGCCGCTTTCTCCTCGTCTGTTGTTATTCCCAAAGTAAGGTACATATTTTTTAGGCCGTCAGATCTTGCTTTCTCCACAATACCGAGGGCATCTGCTTTGGCCTGGGCACCAATAACAGTAGCCTGAGCAGTTGCATTCTGGGCAATCTCCCTGGCCTCGTTGTAAATTATATTTTTCTGTTTTTCGGTTTCTTTGCGGACCACCTGTAATGTATGGAAACACAAGGATGTGGTTGTGGATTTACTTTAACTTAAAGATGAAGGAAATTCTAAAGGAACGACAAGGTAGGCTATGTGGCTGGCTGTACTGTGTTTGTGCGACTTTACAGCTCTTTCAAACTATGCAACCGACAAGCTAGCGAGGTTACCACTGCATGACATTTCGTTTTCTTAAGCCCTTGCATAGATTTCTACGCTCTTTGCCCTCTAGCGATACCACAATATCTGCACAAAAAGCCTTTTTAATACCCATGCGGCTCATGACAGCGTCTGAGCACAGAGAAGCAGACCCAGGGGAGTTTTACAGTGGAAAGAAAATGTTTTTGTTTGCATTTTTTATCATCAGTCTCTCCTCCCCCGTTCTTCATGGAACCTGAGGGATTCGCGTTGGCTTTTACTGTTCCTTCCCCACCCTCCCTACTTACACAAAACCCTAAATTCGCCCCTAGGGAGGGGAGAGGCTCTGGCTAAGCCATGATCAGTGGCGTTGTCTTTAAGAAAAGGTTAATTCTTTCGCACACCTTAAATGTTAAAAAATCAAAATAGAACATCCTGAAACGGGTAGGATTAGCCATTGCTTAGCTCTGGGAAGAAACTCGATTCTGTTGTGATTTGTCGCTAGTTTAAACCTTCATTTCGAGTGTAAATTGAAAGGTTACCTTCTCCTTCAGTTCAAACTCTGCCCGTTCCTCCTCAGCTGCTTCTGTGACCTGACGCAGGTATCGACTCTTCACATCTTCGTGCACATCAACTGCGAGGAGCTGGAAATATCTGACTTCCACGAAAATCCCCTTCTCATTGCTCTTGCAGAGGGAAATAGGGATACAATAACCACAAGGCGGCATATCTTCTGCCTTTGTTGGACACGTCTCTCTGCAGCAACCATCCAAGCGTTTGGATAATGCTTTGAAAAGCTCTTTCTCGATATTCTCCCGATTTCTGGTAAATTAAAACAAATGTTTGTAAGAAAAAAGAAAAGATTGCGGGCTTTAATTTTGGACGGTAAAAAATATCGTTTTCTTCTCTAGCCCATTAAGTCTTTCTGGCAACTTTTAAGACGAGCAAAGAAAACGCCTCGACCCTATTTGTTCAATTATACCTTACTTGTGCAGTTGGAATCTTTCAAACAAAATCACTAACTTTGACGATGTCGACTGTCTATCAGGGAGCGTTCTTCAGAATCAATGAGATCACTTGTACATGGTTCGATGGCACCACCGAATTCGCTATAAATTTACAAAGGAAACGTTTGTACAAGAAAAGTGTTTGCTACGAATAAAGGTCTACCAGCTCTGTTCGATATTAGTCCCGAAAATATGTTTACAAAAATCAGTTACAGTAAAAGAAAAATTAGACGCACTGTGAACTGCAATATTAGAGAGATTTAGAATTCAAAAGTTTTCGACAGACGGCAGACGGCAAATTTAAAACCACCGGGCCTCGAATGAACATAACAGCACAAACTGAAAGTAGTGTATGGCAACTTGCATTTGAACGCGTTGGGTTCATGCAAACTGAAAGGATTAGAAGAAGGTTTTCACTCAAACTTTTTTCCCG
The DNA here is from genome assembly GCF_977016875.1 of Pavona decussata. Lineage (NCBI taxonomy): Eukaryota > Metazoa > Cnidaria > Anthozoa > Scleractinia > Agariciidae > Pavona > Pavona decussata. The sequence goes on from NW_028145572.1 coordinate 2,479,729, forward strand.
CCAGATGCTGAGATGCATATACCTGATGTAATCGTCGATCGGCAAATCCGCTGCCCTTCCTTTTATGGCGTCGATTGCCGTTCCTTTGACAACGGGTTTGTAGTCAACATTGTAGGCTTCATGTAAATCTGGTAGAAAGTCCTTTCTCAGAAAATACTGAAAAGTGCAGGTGATTTTGATTTCGATCTTGTCTCCTGTCCAGACAGCGATCTTATCCAGCTTGACAAAGTGTGCATTGGCTTGGAACACTTTGAAAGTGAAGTCCGGGCCAACGAAGTATCTTCCCGAGGTATACACCTTGTCGACGTCCACAAAACCAGTTGACTTACGTTTTTTGAAGCCGAGCTGTTTTGAAATATAATAATATTTGCATATGTTTCACTTCCCTTTGTTCTGGGTTGATTTTCTAAAATTAATAGTGATTGGAACTGTTTACAACTAGACATCGTTTTTAAGAACAGCGAAAAACCTTTCTATTCACAGCTGACCATGACCTCCTATGGATGTGTAAGGTTTAATATCCTAAAATGTGGGTTGCATGCAAACAATCATTTGTTTTGCAGGGGGATATGAACATGTCACATTTTAAACCTATTTTTTGGTGATTTTAACTTCCTTGAGAGTATGCAAAGTTTATTAGAAATTGGTAATTAATATCCCTTACACTTGAAGAAAAAGTGTTTAGCAGATCAGGAAATTCTTTTGCATCTAGAACAATATTATTTTACTATGACGTAACATAATTCTCTTGGGCGTAAATGTTACTACAGGAAACATCTCCTCGTTGAATTTTGGTGCATTGCCAAGCCAGAAAAATGCGGTCAATATAGTGTGGAAAAACGAAATGTTAAACTTCTTGACGTTGTGGATGAAAAATTATATGATAAAATCGATGCGAAGACGCAAAGTTTCGAAGTTGTCACCGATATTACAATCTTACGCCCCCCTCCCCCCAAAAAAGTCCAAACTAGTTTATAGATTGCATGTCAAATGCAAGTAAACAATCCTTTGTGTATTCTTTATGCTGCTTTATGGTGGTAACGTTCTTCTTGACGTGATGAAGTCCAATTTGTGGTTTGCAAGTAAAACTCTGCTAATATATATGTGAATGATATGGTAAAGCGAGCGCGAATCCCGGGACGCGAATGTAGAATGAACGGTCAAGAATACGGAGAATAGGACGATCGAGATTGTTTTGATTTTAAAAACCAATCCCTGCTTTTCATAACCTCAGCGGGGGTGGTGGAACTAAGAAAGGAAGATACTGTCTCGTAAATACATTTCCCGGACATGTATTTTTGCCCATCTCAGTTGATCTCTTATATGTTTTGGAGGATATGCAAGGCTTTTGGCTATCAAGAGGGCTTTCACAACAATCAGTGTGGTTTGAAGCGCTTCGAAACGTCTCAATCAGTAATAATCCCGTGCAAATTGATGATCTTCGCTGAATAAACTCGAAAGCTTACCTCGTAATATTCAACATCAGAGAAACTTATTGGTATCAAAATAACGATGAGAAGAACTGCAACTCCAATGACACCGATGATAATAATTTGAGTTCCGTTCGCCATGTTGATGGCAAATTATGTTAATTTTGTTTATGTATGTATCCAGGCCACCGCCTTAAAATACAGCTAACAATAGAAAAATTCATTGTTTATTTCGGTATTGTCAAACGCGCAGATGAAAAACACTTTGACAGATGCTATTTAAAGATTAAGTGTTTGTTCACAATTTTCGGGTACAGGCGCGATCAATTTCGCTGAATTTTGCATAGGTATCAGCAAAAAGGGTCAAAAAGAAATCACTGCTCAAAACGTTCAGGTTTTAACCATTTAGCAAACATACTCCGCATACGTGCATACCTGCATGATTTTCCGTTTACCACTGAACCTGGAATATAAGTGGATCATTTCCCTGAGGTCATATAAGCCTTTCAAAACAGTGGAAACATTTAATATGCGCATATATTTGAACAGAAGTGTCACGGCGTGAAAGAGCTGACAGGCATCACTCGGGTGTAGCCAACTCGCAGCTTCTTCAACACTGTTTCCCGTTCTAGTTCAGCGGCGTTGAAATATGGATTTCTTAAGTAGTAACAAAACGAAGGTAGTTTGTGCTGCCGTGGTTGCCGTTATAATTTTCATCGGTGCAATGGTAGGGACATCTCTACGCAAGCTGAGCACAGAAGAAGGTATTTAAAACCAGTTTGCAAGACACCGAATATCGAAGTAGACACCCACCCAACTACTTCTCTTAGGATAAATCAGCACGAAAGTTTAGTAGGCAAAAATGTTTGCCGTGAAATTTAGGATTCAAACACTTTGTAGTGAATATAACGAAGTCAACAAAAGCGCATCACTGATATGTGGACTTGGAATTTTCGGTATGTACTTTTAAAAATAACACAAGTACAGTTTGGCAGCGATTTGGAACTGGGTGTTATCATGGCGTGACAGATTTCATGGAGGTCAAACTTACTTAGCAACTAACATAGCAATTTACCAGCGTTTTGCAAAGCAAGCACCGTAGGTGGAATCGGCGGGTGAAAAAAACAACAACAAAACAAAACATACAGGCAATAGTTGCGTGACAATAATTATCTCACTGTTACTAAGGAAACACAGAAAACCAACTGAATATGTCTTTCTAAGGACTACTTTGTCCTTTCACCATTAGTGAATTTTTAGTATCATGTTTAAAAATAATTTCGCTTTTTTCGTATTTTTCTCCTCTGAACATGTTAACGCTATGAGTTACATCGTGATGGGCTCGTAATTGTAGAAGAGCGAGTGTTGACGAACGTGAAAAGTTCACATGATCACGGCTATATTAAAAATGATGTTTGTTTTAACACGTACGGGATGTTGTTTTTGTAACAGTGGGTTTAGCCTACAACATTCATCAGAAGAAGCTTGCCTCAGAAGTGAAGAGAGAGGGTCTCCACTCTGGTCCGCCAGGATACCATTTTATCATCTTCCCAAGTGTGTTTCAGAGTATCAGTTATGAAGACCTCATGTGCCTTAACAAGGAAGGCATCGAGATCGAACTAGATGTGCAACTGCAGTACCGCGCGAGGCCCGCTCAATTACGAGAGATAATTCTTCAGTTTAAAGACAAGGATGACTACCTGGAGGTTTTGAAGTAAGTATAAAATCGTGACTGGCTGTATTTACACTGTGGTTAATAAGGGCTGTTAGGTTGTTTTATTAAAATAAATATTTAAAAATACAAAATGTACAACTAACGCACAAACATATTTATATTAAAAAAACCCATTGGCATAAGTTCAGATTGAGAGTTGTCACAAACAAGGAAATACTGTGCTCATTTTGCGTATCTCGTCTCGTGATATTTCTATGATATAGATTGCTGTATTTTTTTTCTAGTGTTGGAACATTTTTTTCTATTAAGCAGTTAAACATCGTGCTATCGTAACATTTTAATTAATTAAAAATATTTCATGAGCTTCATTGCCTTATTTTGTTTTTAGATGGTCTCTCATTTGAAGCCATGTTTTTCGTTTTAAGCCTACCCCCACCTCAAATCCCAGCAGCCCCCCCCCCGCCCCCACCCCACATTTCCTCGTAAAAATTGAAGGGTCCCTGAATGGCCAGGATGGAAAAAAAAATGCAACTTGAAAAAGTTAGGCGAACTTAAGTTCTGCTGTTGTGACTTGTCCTTTTTTCGAGAATTCACTTTGCGTTTGATTCCTATTTCTTAGTGTTTTTACGAAAGTACATCATTCTCATTTGAGACTACAGCTTTCTTAATTACAACAACCAGTAAAATCCTCGTAGTGTTATATAAAAATCAAGTTTATTTTATAGATTGTTACTGGAAGCTAAATATTTAGCTTAGCAATAACTGAAACAAATGCATTCATTACATAAAGAAAAAACGCATCGATGAACCTGATTAAAGAAAATCCTTTTGCCTTTTTTTTCGGTATTTCCAGGAGTATAGGAGCGTCCGCTATCCACGACGCCTGCAGTGCATTCAACACCACTCAACTCCAGTCACAACGGGCTTCGTTTCAAGACCTCGTTCGTACGACACTGGGACGAAGGTTTGGCAGTGTGTGGGCAGATGTAACTGACCTGCAGGTAAAGTTAGTGAACCACTTTAACATGTAGAACCACTTTGTGCAGTGTGATAACCAAGCACACGTGATTAACTGAGGCGGTACCAGTTTTGCTTACGACTGTTGTTTGCGATGCGTCAAGCCACATATGAGTTGTGATCTATTATAGTCTAACGCTTAATCAATGATTATGGAAAATCATGGCTATCTTGTTTTAGGACGAAAACAGTCTTTTTACACTTCACGCCAACACAATATTACTGCTTGTCAAAATGCCCAGTTCTAAAACATGAGTGGTTTAGCCCCTCATGTTGAAGGAAAGAAGAAGAACAACGAGTAACAATTTTCATTTTTGATGTTGCTAAACATTAAAAGAAACTGTCTTTCCAAAGGTAGGTATCGAACTCCCCCCCACCCCCTATAGCGGACACCGTCGGTCGTAAAGCCTTGAGCCTTGAATGGAGGTTAGAGTTGCACTTGTTCTGTTAGATATCATCTTAGACTGAATCTCGGGTAACGGGTACAACAAATCCAGTAATTAAAAGACTGATTTACCGCTTTGTGTACGCTATTAAAGGGACTATGTCAACTTGGGTACATTCGCAGTAGATTCAGATAGAGACTAATTTGCCTACAACTCGACGCGAAATTTTTGCTTTTCCGCCATTCCAAGCACTTTCAAAAACATCACAACAAACAGCTTCTTTAATCACTAAAGAACAAATGTAAATAAAACCTTTAGATAAAGTTTTGAAGATGAACGCGATTCAAACAGATGAAAACATCTTCTTGAACCGCTTTCAAATTGCTTCTCATCAACCCGCGCATGCGCTTGGGGTGGCATAGTCCCTTTAAAAGCGAGTTAGAAAACAATGGAAAGTATCCGCCCACTCTTTCCCGCGCTCTCGGGGTAAGTCCTTCATAACGCGTTCGTTTTAGTCACTAAAAACCCCTTTCCGCTCCTGTCTTTGATACTGATGTGTCCGCGTTAGTCGGTTCAATTCTCTGTGCAAGGCGATAGTCGACTGTAGCGTGCAATCGCTGTCTGTTTAACAAATCGACGGCAGTTTTCTTTGGTCTATACTCTTACAGACCATAAAATGACGTCAAAAAATGTTCAAAACTCAAGTGGAACCACGAGCCGCAGGCGAGTGGTTTCACTGCCAAGTTTTGGATATTTTATGGCGTCTTTTTTCTGGTCTATAAGAGTATAGACCATAGAAAACTGCCGTCGATTTGTTTTTTACAATAACATGGAAAAAGTACGAGCGGAATTGACAATTTTTTTCGTTGAGAAAGCGCGCGCGTTACATCTGACGTCATTTTTATTGTCTGTACTCTTATAGACAATAGCTACGAGCCAATCAGCGCGCGAGAATTTGGACAGTTATTGTAAAAAAATGAATTGACTGACGAGTGAGCCCATCTGCAAAATACACTACCGTAATAGTATGCTAAGTCAATGAATTGAATTTCTTCATTTAGGTCCAAAACATTATACGCCCTGCATCATATGAAAAGGTTATCCGGCAGAAAGAAGCAGCCAAAGAAAACATCAAGATAGCAGAAAACGAGCGCCCTCGGCAACTAGTGCAGGCAAGGACTAACAAGGAAGAGGCCGTTACGCAGGCGCAGATTACGATCCAACGCGCGGAGTCTGAGGCGAGAGTGATTTTGTCCAAAGCTAATGCCGAGGCCGACAGCATCAAAGCAGCGTTTAATGCGGAGGCGGCTGCGTTCCTGAAACTCAAGAATGAAACCTTAAGTAACAGCGTGGCTGGACTTTTGTCGTATCTTGGTGTGCGACTCATCGCCGAGAATAACAACACGGTTAATGTGGCGATTGATGCACCGGCCAAGACAAAGTACACTTACACTTGAAGAAGTACTGATAGTATAAAAAAACTGAGACAAATGCGGTCATCTTCAATTGATTTAATCAACAGCATCGTCTACCTCAAACATAATCGCTTGCTTCAAATTATTTCTAAATTTTGCGGCTGTTGGTAATAGCACCGTAAAACTGGTGTTATGAAGTTTTTTCTGTTATGTCTTGTATTGTCCCTTTTTTTTCATGTTGCCCTGCTTCTGTGCAAAACAGTGTGCTGCTTTTTTTGTAGTAAAGGGTGCAAAAAAAAAAAAACAAAAAACAAAAAACCGCGACTCGGACACACACGCTCGCCTCACTCGTGATCGGCTGGTGCTTTTTTTAAAACTTTTTTTTATTTTTTGCCACCAAATGTAATTTACAGAATCGTAAAGAGATAAAGGAAAATGGCGAGGAAGCCCAAAGAAACCCTTATGCAACATAGGCTTCCGACAGCTGATCTTCAATTACAAAGATAAATAGAACTGTGGCGAGATAGGTAAAATTAGTGACAATATACAACAACAAAAGGGAAAGAAAAAGGAAACATAAAAGAAAAGTAATGATAAAAGGGGGAATGGGAAAAAGTAGCAATTAAGTAAGAAGGCCTTTCTTCAACTTGTTTTTAAAAGTTGCAACATTTATAGAGTTTTAAATGTCTGCGCTGAGCGAATTTAAAAACAAAGGACCTTGGTACTGGAACGAAAAAAAACCTTACGTTGGTTTTACACTTATTAACATGGAAAGAACTCGCATTCCTAGTATTATAACCATGATTCTGACACCTTAATAGGAACGTGTTGTTAAAGATATATGGCATCAAATTATCCAGCCTTATGGTCAGTAATACATTATTTTACCTATCTCTACTAAATACATATCACGCAGTGGTAAAATACAAAGATCCTTAAATATTGGATCAGTATGAGCGTCATAACAAGATTTATTGTATGGCTGGCTCCGCGAGCGGGCAAGATGAATCAAATCCTGCGCTGTGATTGGCTACCCGAGGGGGCAAGATGGAGCTATCTTGCCCGCTCGGGATTACCCGTTGCCCGTCCGCTTGGCATCGAAAGTTTAATCCCGAGCAACAATGCAATCTTTTCTTCGATTTTCTCGTTGTTCTGGGGGAAAATGCTCACTAAAATGTTCGGTAAACTGTCAACATTTACCTAAAGGAAAGGAAAGAGAATGGAATTAGCTTGGTGTGGTGAAAATTTTGTGTCAGCTACAACTGAATGTGAGTTGAATCGGTGAGTTGCTCTGTGTGTAGATTGATTGATTTTGTGAAACTTATTGTCTTACGCCGAGTACTAAATTGATTAGTTCTCTTCGTTTGCAATGACTGCATGCACAGCTGCGTTAAGCGGTTCAGAGCAGTTCAGAAAACGGGGTTTTTCTCAAGTTCGCAGAGGAAGCTTACGTTTTTGATTTAGCCGCGTCTCGCTTGTTGTAAACAACAAAATCTTATCAAAGTTTCCCCCAGTTTTCTGATTTACCCGATCTAATTTTCGGCTTTTGTTTGCATATAATTTCAAAAAGTATTGGTTCATTCAAGAATTATTGATTGGAGACCGAAAACTGTGTAAAAATGTTTATTATTTACGCCACCGCGCGATCGGCTGAAGATGGCGAGTTTTCCATCTTCCCGCACTTGCGAAAATCTAAATTTTTCGTATTCAATAATTGTATATGTTGTGGTTCAATTTTATCCTTGGTTTAACTTTTATTTCCCTTTGTTTTGGGGTATGGTAATGTATGATAATGAGTTTAAAACAATGGGAAATAAAATTAAACCAAGGATAAAATTGAACCACAACATATACACTCTGTTTTTTTCTTTTATAAGAACAAGAACGTCGAGGCTGAGATTAACCAAAAGTTTAAGAACGTATTAAGAACATTCCTTAGGCTGAGAGTCGATTAAGAACGTTTTTATTTTGCTAATTTGTATATAAAATCAATGTAACAAATAGAAATTAACCAAAATACTTAAGGGCATGTTTTGTATAACATTAACAATGGTAACACACATCTCGGTTTGTCATAATCAGCAGTACTTTATACCATATCTCAGCAGACAATGCACTTTGATAGGTTTACTAGTCACGTCCTCATTGATTTACTGAAATACATGTAGCGTATACCATGTAATTTAGGAACATCTTAAGAACGTTTTCAGCCTCAAATCGCAAAAAAATATAAGAACGTTAGCCTCAGCTCCAAAATTAGACGTTCTTATAAAAAAGTGTGTACTCCCTTTAAGCCATTATAAAGTTAGAGCCTTAAAATAATTAAGGATTCCTTGTTTTCCATGATTAAGTGCTAATCAAAAATGCACTGAAAATAAATCTTATACCGGCCGGCTATGAAGAATTTCTTCCCGAGCAGAACAGTCAGTCATGTTCTGTTTTGTTTTTTGTTGTAGTTTTAACTTAAAAATAAAGCCACATATAATAAATCCTTTATTGACCAAGCTTGTTCGGTCAAGATGGCTGGATATTGGCCTCGTTCTTTTTTGGGTTTTTATGGACCTCGACGAATTCGTCTCGGTCCATAGAAACGTAAAAAAAAAAAAAGAGAACTTGGCTAATATCCAGCCATCTTGACCTCACGCTTGGTAAATAACGCATTTTAACTGATTGTTCTCATAGCTCGGTTTTGCAGCAGGACTAGACGCTTTAGATTCCGTGATTTCTGGGAAAATGCGGATGATCCTTTTTGTAACAAACTTCCGCTCTGTTTCGTCACACTCACGGATTTTTAACTTGTAAAATTATGGATAAGTCCAAAGCCCGAACCAAGCAAAGAAAATATAGCAATTGTTATTGTTATTTGTATTTTGAAGAGTTGAAATCCATAACCCCGTCTACGGCTTTGTTGAAGGAAGATTTCTAAAGCTTGTCGCGAATAAAATGTTTCTTCTGGCAAGAAATTGACCTTGTCATTCAAGTCTTGCACGAGCGTTGACTCGTGCCAAGTCACGTAACTAGCCGACAGAAAAGGGAAGAAGAATTTATACACAACAACAAGTGTACCGCAGATTTGAGCCATGTATTCATAAGCGAAATGAAGCTGCCTTGCTGCTTCCCACCAATCAAAAATGTTCGCCAGTAAAACTACCACGTAGAGGATCATGTGAAGAAGGAACCAGATTCGTATGCTGTTGACCCTCTCTCCGATCTGTTCTCGCACCTCGCTGTGTATGATCAAAGCAATTCGCACGTCATCGCGGCATTTCTCTATTCGCTTATATCCTTTAGTGAGATCGTTTGCCATAACAAGGCATAAAGAGAAGAAGACGCAACACACAGCAACTGAAGAGTACATGCCCCAGTATATAGACGTTGCCAGTGTGTAGAACACTGCATTACATGCTAGCGGGCGATGACAGTCTTGCAAAATGGATTCTTTGATGTTCACTAAGTCGAAGATGACTTGATAGTAGGCATCACCAAACAAAACCAACGAAACTAGCAACAAACCAGTGACAAGGGCAAAGTTGATGGCACGGTGTTGACGTCCGTTTAAATCTCTCACCCACTCTTGTGACTGATACCTGAAGTAATACAAGGCCAGAACATACGATATTAAAGCGCTTACCCATAGCGTCGAGAGCAACATTTTCGACCCAATGTGAATACTTAGTCGATGCTGTGATGAAAACATGAAATAGAAGTGCGCTCCAAGTCCAACCAGGAGATGGCAGACTGGAATAAAAGTAAGCGGCCATATTGATTTTCTTTTCTTTGGTCGCCAGAAACCTAAAAAAGCAACAGCCAAGAAACAAGATAAAGGCCATTGAGAATGAAAAACACCGTTCAGCTTTGCACAGAGGTTGCCGCAAATTCCATTCGATCCGCTGCTCTCATCTCGCTTGGAACCAAAAGCACTGTCCTGGGAGGAGCCGTGTATTTGCTCTGGCCACTGTGTAGGACTACACATTTCTTCATTTATCGACGAAACATACTGCGGCAGCAAAGGATCTGTTTCTGCTGCCTCCATCTTTGTACATTATAATTAGGCCGTTTTTTTCTTTGAGCCAGTCACGCAATATTGTTCTAATTCATTGTTCTGTGCGTCACTGATTTGCGGGCAGCGGTTGACATATTGGCCCTTAAAGACCTGAAAGTTACTCGCTCTTTTTCTCGTGAGAGTGTGTCGGTCAGTAGGTTAAAAAAGGAAAACCAACAGATACTTCCAAGCGAGCTTCAATTACGTCTGCCCCTATCACTTTAGCCTGCATAGCAGGCGTTATTTTTTACGTTCTTCAGGCGATCGGAGACAAGCGCGAGGCTCCGCACGCGCAAGCTACTATCACTTTAAAGGGGCAGTGCCACCTATTTTTTGTGTCACTTTGAACAGCCAAGTATTTCAATCGACGGAATTATTAATTATGTTTCGCTGCTCATGGCTACGATGGAAATGGATTGCCGGCAACTTGAACAGTTTTGAGCAAAATACAGAAAAATCGTCTTGACAGTGTCCCTTTATTAAAGGTATTCGAAAACGTCATCATATATTAACCGAACTGATTTAGACGTCGGGGCACGTCAGGCGGGCGCGGGTAAGCGAATCATTTTATAGGGATGGCCCAGGCAGTTGTTAGGAAGAACCAGCTGAACACACACAGAGAAATACACTAGGAGAGCACTTAGAAATTAGTGGTGGCAAACAAAGGCTTATTTAATGGGCAGTCTGGAAAACGCGAATGTTAAATACTGCGAACAGTGGATAGCCACGAAGAGCGCGAACAGCAAAGAATAGTCGCGAATCACAACGAACGGTTGCCAATATTCGGGGACTGTACTGGCGAATAGTGACAAACAGTTGCCGAATAATTGTAAACGAGAATATCAACTGTAAACTGTAAACTCATTACTCAATATTGTGCCATCCTCAAAAGTGAACCAGCTCTACTCCAGTTTGGCCGGGTTGGTTCTTTATCAGTTGATGTTAACCGTTTCTCCGTGGAAAACATCCCAAGCCGGACTAATTTGGAAAGGAAAACATTGCAGAAATATATTAAACTGATTAGTACGCTTCCTCGAGTGAAAGCTTTGGCGGTTTTGGCAGCTTTTAGACTGTTTCTTCTTGCAACTTGTCTTGAGCAATCGTCGATCGAAATTCAAACACCACATAGTTAGGCATGTGTCCGGTAGAAATGGATGCATGGTAAGTTATTTTCTTAACATTTATTCGCTTTCAAGTGAATTGCGATGCATTTAAATTGTTTTTCCTTTATCAGTCTGATGATTTTAGATCCGTCCAAGAGATAGGTTGCTGCAACGCTTCATGTTGACGAAAAGATCGTCCAGATCGCAAGTTCACGTAGCAAGTTTCATGAAGGACGAGCCATAAGGTTTCTTTCTTTAGTGACAATTTCTATGGTTCCTATGTTGCAGCTGCCTCAGTTTACTTTTAGTTTGGTTGAAAATCACTGCCTCAACTTTAAAAAAAAAAATGCATTTCAAGTTGAGCTATTTTCGATTGTTCGAACCATTCGGTTCGATAGTGGTGTCCAGTTTGATTCAAACTCAATGCTCTTAAGAGTCGCTTTGATAAATTAACAAGGTGTAATATTGCTGACTGTGGTGTTTTTGTTGTTACAGAACTTGTAAGATCTTGTCAAATTGATCTTTAAAGTGATTGTAAATTTAATTTTGTAAATAGTTTTTTCTTACAGATTTTCTGAATGAGATATAATAGAGTTCTCTTATCTTATCTTACATAAGCCCTCACTGTGATTCTTAGAAGTGAAGCAAACTAAAAGTCCCTTGAAAATCGCAGTAAGGGGATTGTAGCTTGGGATAAGAAGATATTAGTCTTTCAACACAAAAGAAATGAGCGAAATCTATTTTTAAAGTCCGACTTACAATCATTGGTTCAATACCAGGTTTACTGGGCGACCACCAAAGATTTTTAGCGTAATAAAAACTGAGCGTTCGTCACCAACAGGGAAAACAAATCTCTGCAGTGTATTCCATATGCATTGCTCGATCATTTTATCACTTTCTTTCATCTTTCCATATCATCGTTACGATTACTTATCACATTTTTTGCGACCAAACTATCCTCGGGAGCAACGTGGAAGCAACCCAAGGGCAGCTACGAAAGGTGCACCCAGGACCTTCAAATTTTTCTTGCGTGCTGAGTGCTTGTACTGCCTCTTCCATTGCATAAAGACTTGTTTTGTTTATGAGATTCTCGGCATCCCCCGTTGATTCAGTCGGCACCAAGAGTGACAGTCAATACTGTTTTTAATTCCATCAATGGGTCGTACCCTCATCTGATGGACTTTACCCTCATCTGATGGAATTTGGAGGACATCCTAACTGGTTTGTCAAATGTCAAATGTCCGACTGTAAAGCGTCCATGAATTTGCAGCCCTGGTGAGGTAAGGTCCCACAAATAGTCCACGCCATGTGAAGTGACCAAGGCAGTTGTGCAGGCCACTTTGATATTGCAAAATCCCTCCAGAGACGAATCCACCGGGTTATAGGACACACGTGAATTATCAGCAGCACATAGATTAGCTTTTGATGAGCTTTTAGGAATTTTGGATGTTTTTTCCAAAGCCATTTTTTCAACTATTCAGTTCTTAAGTTTTTTTCCTTGGTTTCATGGCCGTTGTTTTAATCTCATTTGGGACCCATCAGTTACTATACATTGGTTAGTGTTTTAGTGATTTTATGAAAATTGTGAAAACATGATTTTGCGTTCACAAACGGAAATACGGACGCCCGGGGAAACTCTTTAAAATCACTTGGGTAAAGGCCTTTTTGCTGAGGAACACTCGCTGGCTGCGAGAAGAACCGAAATCTCTTACGGCAAGCGAATATCTCTGAGACAGTAAAACCACACAGAACTTGGCTCCAACGTAGGGTTTAATACCAAGACTATAACCGAGGACGTAATCAAGGATGTAACGTAACCAAGGAAAATCTTACAAAGAACAGCGATTCGAGTTACATCATTTTCCAACGAATCAGATTACAGAATACAACAATTATTTCTGAAAGTCTGTTGGACGAAACCTAACCTTACTCTGAAACATTAATTACTTTCAAAAGTTACACAGGTGGATAACAGTTTCTAGCAGGTTGACTTACAGCTTGGACACCTATTACAGTTATGATCCTATAGAAACACTTTACGCCTAAATTACAAGAACAGGTTATGTTTACGGTTTATTGACCTTGAAACTAAGGAACTTAATATTTTCTACGTTGGTTTTTATATTTTTATCAGCAAAGCAAATTATAGCAAATATCATAAAATCCTCTCATTACAAAATAGCCCTCTATAAGTTTTAAATAAGATTAAAACAACTCCCTTTAATCGATTTTTCTAAAGAGTAAAAGTAGGAAACCCTACACTAAGTTGAGTACGATAAATGATTTCACTATTCTCAGTTGATCTCTTTCACTTCCAATAGTGATAACGTTTAAATTCACTATTTGACGAGGGACAAAGAACTAATATGTCTTAATCAACGGTATACCTTCAAACTAAGGCCTGGTTTCTTGACTGTGTGACCGGTGAGAATCACCGGCTGCAGTGCACTCAAAGCCTACTCGATCGTTGAATCGTTGCCCACGGTATTTTCATATGATCACTAAAATTACTAAACTTCTCTTTTCAGCGTTAAGCTTCTTACGGAAACCAGTTTTTTTAGTCCGCACCGCCTCTTCTCTTCACTCATGAAAGGTGACTTTTTTTTTACTTATTTTCTTCACACCAAGGGGGGAAATGGGTACCATTATATAAATTGTATATCTCGTGTATTAGATACTTATCTCCCTCGCAGATTTAGCCGTTAAGCTTGACCGTTGAGACTGGTTTCATTTGTATAAGCTGGTCGCACCATCCTGTTAAGGACTTTTGAGGACATGTTGACATTTGTAAATTGCCCGATTTCAGCTTTCATGGATTCATTTGTGTTCTGCTCTGGATGAAACAAGATCACAAAGATTTTTGGTGCAAATACACACAGTAGCAGGCCATATGCAGTGACTAGGGCAGTGATGCAGGCCACTATGGTTGTGTAAAATCCCTCCAGGGACGAATCCATTGGAAAATAAACTGCCCACGAGATCAGAAGCACGTACATGGCCAGACCAATGTATCTTGTCTCGTTGAAATTTTCGGGGAGTCGTCTGGCTTTGAAGGCATAGATAGCGCACAAGAGGGAAAGGAATATGAAATAGGTGAACATGACCGCTCTAAGCACTTTCCCCAAAGTTGTCCTGAATGGCAAGCAGGTATTGAATACGTGTGTTCGTGGGCGTATCTCCTGGTGCTGGTATGGAGGATCTAAGGCTAGCCACAGCACTGTGAGAATGACTTCAACGATGTTGAGTGCGAGAACCACGAGAAACTGGCGTTTGCGGTCCACGATGTAGCGCTTGAACCAGTTGGGGATGATGTCAGTTTGAAATGCACGGACAAGGCGGTTTGTCTTGAGGAAGAGGATAGACACGCAGGCTGTGTTGGTGAAATACCTCCAGGGATAAAGGATGCAGCAAAGAGTTGTTGCGGGCTTAGCAATATGGAGCATTGTGAGTACGAAACACAATGCAATTGCAAACATTAAGAGGAAGCTAAGCTCGCGATTGGAAGCCTTCACCAGTGGGGTCAGTGGGATCGCAGCGCTCTCTCCCCACACATGCGGATTGACAAATGCAACACCTTCGCTCATGAGAAATGCTCGTCCTTCTAAGCCTTGGTCATTCGCTTCTTTTAAAAACCGTTTCGCTGGTTCAAAATTGCTCCAAAGAACAACAACTTTAATGTTATTAGCCTCTCTGAGCTTCCTCACGATTGCTTTTATTTTCCCTTTGTACCCAGACCGTGTAAAGTACTCTGAAAAAGCAATACAGAACGTCTTCCGATCATACGCTTCGCGTTCCAAAGCACGCAAGCCATACCGTCCGTATGAATGATCAACGGCCACCGCCGCGATGTACCTCCATCTATAGTACTCTATAATGTCCACCATGGCTTTAGCTTGCTCACTGTCGGGTGGTATGGTGCGAAAGAACGTGTCATAGTAAGGTGAACTTAGCTCTTCGCTAGTTGCAGCATGACTTATCAAGGGAATGCCATCAACTTGAAGTAAACTGGAAACTAGTATGCTGCTGGTTGAATCTGCACAACCGAAAACCGCAGAAACGGGAGAAGTGAGATTCATTTTAAGACTTTTTAATTGTGCAGCCTTATCTTTTTGTTCTTCGATCAATTTGTTGAGGTAATTGGTCTTGACAAAGTGGGTCGCCGCTTTCATGGCTAGTACTGGTGAATCGCAGTAATCTCGAATGTCAAAACCCAGCGTCACATTTGGTAGCAAGTTCGGGTCATTATTTATTTTCTCGATTGCAAAAGTGATGGCCTCTGTGCTCCCAAGGCTATAGGTGTACATTTCAACGCACTGGTCCTCTGCGTCTTTTATGTGAAGTGCCTGAAGAACGCCAAGAGTGACATTCCCTTTTTGGTAGAATCGTTTCGGTTGACAAAAAACCAGTGAAAAGTGAAATAATGGCAACAGTAGATGAATGTGGTACATTCTCGTACGGATGCCGAAAGTATTGAAGGCCAGAGGCTGTTATGCATTAACTCATCGTGTCACACCTGCAAACGTTAATGAACGAGAGGACATTAATCTTATTATACATTAAGGACGGTGCCTACTATTGTTACTGCGCATACGTTCTGCGCATCGCGAGATACTCGGGTTCGGCTATGGGTGGTGCCTACTAACACAGGAATATTTTTGCGCGGTTTAAAACTATACGGAGAGGGCAGAACTTACCAAATGCTTTTGGTATCTCAAAAACAAATTGGGGGTAACCATGCATTTTTCAGAGATAATTAAGGCCCGGTTCAGACGCCGAACTTTTCATGAGCCGAACCTAATACCTCGAATTAAGTACATGAAAAGTTCGGCGTCTGAATCAATTGAGAACGGCTGTTTCAATTTGGAACGGCTCAGCCGTTCTTCCCGCCTGGCTCAGACGGGAATTTCGGCTTTGGAACGGCTTTGATTCAGACGCCGAACTTTTCATGAGCCGAACCTAATGCATAAATTATTATAACGTATTTCAAATCAAAAAAATAAAAAAAATAAAAAACAACGCTGACATTTCGATTGGTTTTGCTTCAAGTAAATTAAGTTCGGCTAATTAAGTGCGGCGTCTGAATCAAAAGGCGGGATTTTCGTGATTTGGGCCGACCTTAATTTGAATTAAGTTCGGCTCATGAAAAGTTCGGCGTCTAAACTGGGCCTAAGCTTCAATTTAGGAAAAAATACATACATACATACATTGCTTTATATTTTGGCGTTTTTAGAGATATTAATGTTTAATTATCTCTGAAAAATGCGTGGTTACCCCCAATTTTCTTTTTGGATTCCAATAGCCCTTGCTAAGATCTACTTTTCCCGCAAAGTTATAAACTGCACAAAAAAACTTCGGTATTAGTAGGCACCGTCCTTAAAACTTTTCAGTTCATGGCTCTTCAAAGTGGTCATTACGAATGCTCTTAACCCTCACGATGTTCCAAAATTTCCATATTTTGTGTGATAATCATGTGAACCCGTGAGGAAAAGAGACATTTGTATGCCCTTGGTAATACCCTTCATAACCAGTATCCCAAACGTTTTCTGTAGAGGCCTATATTTTGGCTAACTTACAGGGGAGAAATTGCTGAAATAGCCTATTTTTCTTGGTATGGCGTCGCTTTGCCACTGAAAGCCACACTTTTGGAGTGCTGGCCACAAATCATAAATGAAACAAGAAGCAATTTAGAGTTTTAACCATAATTTTCACGCATCGCAATACATTCAAAATAAAAAAAAAAAAAAAAAAGAAACTGTTGCGGCGGCATTCTTCTTTAACGAACTCTTGTTTTTTGGAACATTTTTTGTGTGTCACGCTTGCATGTCGTTCTCATTATTATTCTCTTAGTTTTTTCTGCATAACTTCGTCTGTTGTTCCTTACTTCATTAGTATAAATTCGCGTCTTTGCTTTTTTGTTCATTCTCGTTTTGTGGTTTAGAATAAAGTTTAGGGTTTTGCGTTTTTTTTTCTACATCGCTTCGTTTGTCCGTTTAAAGGCCATATAACCAGTTTGTAAGTATTTTTTTAGCTCATCATTTCTGCTTATTTTGTTATTTCTATGTTCTTGTATTTTGGTTCGTCCTTTTGCTGTAGTAACTTGTATTTTCCTTGTTTATTTCTCTAGCAACCGTATCGATTATTTCATTCGCATCGATTGTCGCCTGTTTCCTTTAATCTAAGGATATTTGACATTAAAGAAGAACTTAAGTAACGCGTTGGAGCAATGGTTTTTTGGCCCCATCATTCGTTGAAACATTAAATTTGATTTTAATGGAAGTTGGGAGCCGTTACGGACAAACTTACGAGGACGAGCATCAGTCGAAGGAGATTACTGCTGGTACAGTTCAAAGTGCGAGGCCAGAGCGACGCTTAGAGAAAGGATCGGCCTATGTCACTCGACTTCGATGGATGGATTGTTATTCGCTGCTACGAAAGGTTAAACAGCTGATTGAGCGAATTACTGAGAAGACTGCAAATACGGACGATGTAAATTCTGTTGAAAACGAGTTATCCGCGTTTCGCACCACCAGCGAAGAGTTGAAGACGGTGGTCGCAGCCCTTATGGATGACCTTGAAAACGATGAAGATGTCAACGCAGCTAGTGACTGTTACGTTCAACAAAGCACCGAGATGATTGATTTTATCGAACAAACAGAACGGTGGATTTCTTCCGCAACGGAGAAAAAAGAAAACAGCTTGGATAGCCGATCAAATTGTTCAAATCTTACTGGCTCGTCTCGCCTCACAAAAGGATCGTCGACTAAGTCATCAATTGCCTCTGGTCGGGCGAAAGAAAGAGCCAAGACTGCCGAACTCAGGGCGAAATTTGCGATGTTAGAGAAAAGACAAGAATTAGAGAAAAGAGCGGTTACACCTGGAAGAGCAGTAGCAGTGGCTCAAGCGCGCGAAAGGGCGTATGCTGAATTTCAAGACCGTGGTTCTAGCTTTGAGAGAAAGTTGTCTGAGGCAACCGTTCATCCACCGCCAACAGCCATGCAGGATCCACAGGTCAATCCGCTTCCGCGCTCGAATCCACCGCCCGTGCCTCTCCCGTATTACTCGTCTGTGCAATTAGAACCAGCTGCAGCGCAATGCTCATGGCCGAACCCGTTGGCTCCAGAGTTCAAAGTAAGGCGTAGTAAAAACCAGAACATTCCCAAAGGCTTCCGAGAAGTTCTCAGCCAACAAAACAGATTAACAGAGCTCTTGGCTGAACAGCAACAGCAGACCCTTCTGCCTACATTAACCATTTCCAAGTTCACCGGCAACCCCCTCGATTTCTTCACGTTTGTCAGGACCTTTGAGTCGCAAATTGAGAGTAAACTGAAGTCAAACGATGTCCACCTACGTTATTTGGAGCAGTACGTGGAAGGAGAACCGAAAGAGCTGATTAAAGGATGCCTCCACCTGGACGGACAAAATGGTTATACCGAGGCTATGAAGCTTTTGGTAGAGAAGTATTGAGATCCGTGCAAAATCTCGAACTCTTACATTAAGAAGATTAAAGACTGGCCTTATGTTACTCAGTGTCGGAGTGCGATTTCCCAACTTAAGATTCTCTCGACTTTGGATCATCCCCACAACATTCAGACTATGGTTAAAAAGCTTCCACTGTCACTTCAAGACAGATGGCGCAGAGAAGCAAGTAAGCTCCGAACGACGAGAAATACCACTCCCACGTTTGCTAACTTTGTGGAATTTGTCAAGACTGAGGCAGGAATTGCAATGGATCCTGTGTATTCACGAGAAGTGCTTAATCGCCAAGATATCTCAGATCGCCCTGGTCGTCTTAACAAGGGGAAAAACGCTCACAAGCCGAAAATCAGAGACCGTTCACGCGCGATTAGTCATGTATCCAGTCACGCGACGGCGACAACTGCCACACCCGAGGCTAAAGGGCTTGGCCTAGCCAACTCGTGTAAGATGTGTGGAAAGACTCATGACCTTGATGACTGTAAAGAGTACTTAAAGAAGACCTTGCAAGAGATCTAGAGAAGAAAGTTCCTCAAGAACAAAGACTTGTGCTTTGCATGTTACCAAGGTGGCCATAGGTCCAATGGATGTGCTCAGAGGAAAACCTGGAAAACGTGTTGAAGTACATTCGAAACGAAACGAAGCGTTTTCACGTGTTTGTGGCAAATCGAGTGCACGGAATTCGAGATGAGACAGATCCTATCCAATGGAGGCATGTGGACTCCGAAAATAATCCGGCTGATGACGCATCGATTTGGAAGGCAATCAGATAACTAAACGACATCGATGGGTCAGAGGTCCAGATTTTTTGTGGCATCCCGAGAGTGAATGGCCTAAGTTTCCTTGCGATTTAGACGCAGTCTTTGCCGATGATCCTGAAGTGAAGAAAGTTGTAACACATGCCACCGTTTCTGATGAAAAGGAGGAAATCTTGACCAGGTTCGCGCGTTTCTCAAATTGGAACCGCATGATACGATGCGTGGCCCGGATACTTCGCCTCAAGCAGTTTTTAGCTCATGTGCAAACGCCGTTGGAAACACACAGAGCAGAAAAATTGATCAGCCAACCCATGAAAGTTGAGGAATTACAACGCGCCGAAGAAATCATACTCAAGTTGGCACAAGGATGTGCGTTTCCTTAAGAATATGAAGCACTGCGCAAGATTCAAGGAGGAGAGCGTCAGAAGAATAGTGACCTCGTGAGAGTCAAGAAAGCGGAAATCAAGAAAACCAGTACGTTATATCGTCTTGATCCTTTTCTTGACCAGAACGGCCTGTTGCGCGTCGGAGGCAGATTCAGCAGATCGCAAGTCTTTCCCGATAATTTTAAGTATCCCATCATCCTCCTCAAGAAGAGCTTCGTGGTAGATCTGATCATTAGAGATGCACATGAGAAGGTTGCGCATTCTGGTCGCGGCATCACTTTAGGCATACTAAGAAGTCAATATTGGATCATAAACGCCAATTCCGTTGTGAGGCACTTCATTTCCAAATGCGTGACTTGTCGGCGGCTTCGTGGTGTAGTTGGTGAGCAAAGGATGGCCCATCTTCCCAAAGAAAGGATTGCCTCAGCACCTCCATTCACTTACTGTGACGTCGACTACTTTGGCCCATTCTACATCAAAGAGGGACGAAAGGAATTGAAGCGTTATGGTGCGTTATTTACCTGTTTATCTAGTCGAGCTGTGCATATAGAGACGGCGAACTGCCTGGAACCAGATTCCTTTCTAAATGCCTTGCGACGTTTTATAGCAAGAAGAGAGCCTGTGCGTGAAATCAGATCCGATCAAGGAGCACATATTACTGGAGCAGAGAAAGAATTGCAAAGAGCGTTATCAGAGATGGACAACAACGCAATCCAGAGAAGTTTATGTACGGAATTCAAAGCTGATTGGGTGCAATGGAAGCAAAACCCACCGTCCGCGTCGCGTATGGGCGGCGTCTGGAAATGACAAATACGCTCAGTCCGCTCAATCCTTATCACCTTAATGCGAGAACATAGTTGTAACCTGGACGACGAATCGTTTCGAACTCTGAGGCAGAAGTAGAGTGTATCATAAACAGCAGACCTCTCACCACTCCTTCCAGTGACACAGGAGGTCTAGACCCACTAACACCGAATCACATCCTGACGATGAAGTCTAAAGTCGTACTACCCCATCCTGGTAACTTCCAGAAAGAAGATGTTTATCTGCGCAAAAGATGGAAGAGGGTCCAGTACCTTGCGAGCGTATTTTGGTCGAGATGAAGAAGAGAATACGTTCAAAGCCTTCAGCAAAGATCAAAATGGAATCGTCCCAAGAGAAACTTTGAAAAGGGAGACCTGGTCCTGATCTTTGATGACCGTGTAGCACGGAACCATTGGCCTTTGGCCCGTATTGTCCACACTTACCCTAACGAAGAAGGATATGTACGGTCTGTCAAGGTTACCACAGGAGCAACTTTCCTTGATCGCCCAGTTGACAAGCTTATCCTGATACTTGAGAAAGACGTTTGGACCGGGTGTTTGAATCCCAGCCAGTGGAGCCATGTTGATTTCAAAGAACTGAGAAATTTCAGAGAACTGAGAACTGTCTTGTTAAGAGAATTTGTCTGTAAGAGTTTTCTGCCGGTCAAACTCTTAGGGGAGCCAGATGTTACGGCGGCATTTTTCTTTAACGAACTCTTTTGTTTTTTTGGAAAATTTTTTGTGTGTCACGCTTGCATGTCGTTGTCATTATTATTCTGTTAGTTTTTTTCTGCATAACTTCGTCTATTGTTCCTTACTTCATTAGTATAAATTCGCGTCTTTGCTTTTTTGTTCATTCTCGTTTTGTGGTTTAGAATACCGTTTAGGGTTTTGCGTTTTTTTTTTCCACATCGCTTCGTTTGTCCGTTTAAAGGCCATATAACGTTTGTAATTGTTTTTAGCTCGTCATTTCTGCTTATTTTGTTATTTCTATGCTCTTGTCTTTTGGTTCTTCCTTTTGTTTTAGTAACTTGTATTTTCCTTGTTTATTTCTCTAGCAACCGTATCGATTATTGCATTCGCATCGATTATTGCAACGTTCACCGCATCGCCTGTTTTCTTTAATCTAAGAGGGGTATCGAATGGTCTCATTCAATTTAAAAGTGCTCGCAAAATTTGGCCTCTCTGCGAATTGCTGGAAATAATTAAACGGGTGCTCACTTGCTCGTGCTCGCAAAATTTTTGCAATTGCTCGCATCCTCGCATTCTCGTTAACATGTGCTCGATTGCTCGAAATTTCGTTAATCCTCCGTTGTAGTTATTTTTTATACATATATAAACGATAAATCAATTATGATATGGTTAACACAAAAAGATTGAAACATCCTTACCTCTGGCTTCAGTCTTTCTTCAACTGAGTTCAGCCTATAACTATTGTTCTATTACTTGGCGCAAAACAACGCTGACAACGTATCCTATTTTAAATAAAAGAAGAATTCCGGCTAGCGGAAAACTTACGAAGTACTCGAAGTGTTCGCTGCTCGCCATCTGTATTTTCTAAAGTGCTCGCTGCTCGCAAAAAAAAATTGTCAACTGCTCGTGCTCGCAAAAATAAACACACTGCTCGCATGCTCGCAAATGCTCGCAGAGACCACTCGATACCCCTTTTAAGGATATTTGACATTAAAGAAGAAGTTAAGTAACGCGTTGGAGCAATGGTTTCTTGGCCCCTTCAGAAACGATGAAGAGAGATAATCGGAGTCTGGGAATGGCATTCGATCGTTTACATAAGATATGTTGTCCTCAGTTCTGTAAATGATCTTTTCTCATATTTACGTATAATGTATAATTGCATGTTTGTTTAATTTGACTAAACGGTTCCAAGATTTTAAATTTCATGGAGGTCATCCAATTTCCGACCAAGAATCTCAAGGTAATGTTGTCGTGTATTGTTATGAATTATAGCTAAAGAATATTTCCAGTAAGAAAGCAAACAGATTAGATGACTTTGAAAGTCGAAAGATGTTTATTTCAGTAGTAACTATATCTGACATTCTAGACATTTTGCATGAGTCACTGTTAACCCAGGATCTATTCAAGTTTGTAAAACGTTCTGTAAAGTCCTCATCACATGATGTCATCAAATTTAATTAATACCGTTGATCTACCTATATATCCAGTTTGTAAATAATTGCACTTACGGTGATGGAAGTGATGAAGTTGAAGTTGAAGGCTGGATGAATTTTGAAAAAATGTTTGAAGTTAACTTCTCAGTTCAATACATAACCGAATCTAGGGTGAGTCTAAAATGCATATCATCGGCAGAGATTGAGGCGGTAACCGAGGACAGTTTTTTCAAAGCCAACCAGCCTTCAACTTATTATTAATTATTTACAAAGACTATATTGGTAGAACAAGGATAAGAGTAATAATATGACGAGGGGTATAAGCTACAGAAAAATGTAAAGGTTTTTGAGATAGACGGATAGTCACGCTGTTTTTCATACAATAACCGTTCACCTTTCAATGTATCTAGCTGTTGCTTTCTAGTTGGAAATATTTTAAAGCTAAAACAATTTAAAATACAACGGGGATTCTTGGTTTAAAATTTAATGACCCTCAAAACGCTTCAATAGTTAAATAGGTCCTGGAGAAACACATTCAATATTGTGTGTGAGTACTGGAAAAAGAAATATCTCATGTACGATCTTGTGACGACTTGAACGTTTAAAAAAAATCGTTAAGACTCATCTTTTTAGAAAAGCTTTTCTGTATAATTAAATACCACATTAAGACATTTTGTACATTAGAAATATTAGACCTAAGTTTGTAATGTAAATTTTTTTTATTCAGTATTGTATGGTGTAATGAATTTTATTTGCTGTAATTGTAAAGCGCGATTGGCCATCGCTGGAAGTCGCGCTATATAAATAAAGTATTATTTTATTATTATTATTACTATTGTTATTATTATTATTATTATTATTATTATTATTATTATTATTATTATTATTATTATTATTATTATCATTATTATTAGTATGTACATGATTATCTACATGATCGGTTGACCTTCGCAGGGAAATTAGATTTCTTAAAAGTCGTTTCAACAAAGGACCTGACAAATGAAAGGACCTGACAAATATCAGTTCACTTTTAATCCATAGATCGATATCTGTGGGCAAAATAATATCAACCATGAGGTAGTGATAAAATTGCCAGCTGCTCCCATTTGACTTGCATTGATAGCCAAGAACCTAGTCTCAGTGCGATGCTCATTCATTCATAAAAGGAGAAAGAAAGCAAGAAAGAACACCGCATATCGTGTTATACGTTTTCTGCTACTACAACACATTGTACACATAATACTCTGCTGCCATCAAGATTTCCGGTTTCTTTACTTTACGCGTCATGTTCTTACTTATTTTTACAATAATTGCAGAGCCTTATTCCACTTGTTTAGTTATGGCGATTTGAGGAAAAAATCAGTTAACTCAAAAGGCATGAGGTTCCGCAAAATATGTTCATTGCTTTATCACCATAAACAAGGCCCGAAAACTAAAAGCACAATTTCAGTTGAACTGAGAAATACGCATCAAAACTATACGCATGCATGTTTCTTAAAAAGGATTGTTTTGTTCAGTTTCTTTAGCCTTCTTATGGCTTAAAACATGCGTTCAAGAAAAACCCTGTCGCAAAGCAACTTTTAAGTTGCTTAAAAAACCAGTTTAAACTGGTCGATGAAAAGGTTACATCAATCATGTCGACGCGGGACTTCATGTGAAAGGAGCGGGGATGCTCGGAATTTAAATTAAAATTAAAAGAGACCAATCTGGATGTGACTCGAGCTTTATTTATTTATTCGAGCGGTATCATAGCGTTTTACTTTTGTTTTGTGTCTTCACGTGTAATCCTAAATGACATCGAAAAATATTTCCGCTTTGTCCTGAGTGAGACCAAAATCCGTGATTTTACACCTGTAAACGACCTCCGTGATTAACTCGCTGTATTGATGTTGATTGATAATTATTCCAATAAACGCAACAGTTCAATTTATACAAGACAGGAAGTGACCCTTCATCCTCTCTTGATTTATATTAACAATATCATATTATTAAAAAAAAAACTTTTTAAGAAGATAAAATCATTTCAAAGTTTGAAGCAGTTAATTTAATTTAACTGCTTTCCGTCACCTTGCTTCATATGCGGCTACCCTAGGGTTAGTCGCCTCAGATTTTCCAATAAAATTGGAATTTTCAAACTTGATCTCGTTCTTTGGAATGTTAACGTTTCGAAAAAGAGCACGTTAAAGCCCCCTATATGTCCTTTAGGTAACATTTCAGATTCTTTAACATTGTCTTGTCCTTCGAAAAAGCACTGACCGCGGGGGTGGTATCATTGTCATGTCCTAGTTCGAAAAAGTGCTTGCCGCAGGGGTGGTATCAGTAACTCCCACCCCCCCTCCCAACCAAAAAAAGGGGAATGATTCAGTTTGAAGCAAGTACAAAAAGAACTGATCTAAGTTGACAGTTTTCATTCACGAGGATTCGCAGTTGCGTTTCTTTTGACATTAACCTGAGTAACTAATTTAAATAGTCTCAACCTACACTTCTACAAACAACCCAGAATGATCGGAAATCCATCCAGTAGTTTGAGGTAGAACGGTAGCCCCCCTTGCCACTCCCCCTCTCCCCTGATTCCTAATTTCCGGCGATTTCAAAAGATCCAACTGACGTTCTATCTTTCAGGATCTTGTTTTGTGGGCGTTTACCAATGAGGCATCAAAACAAAACGTTCACTGGTATTTTAATGAACTTTTTAACGATAGCCAGTTGCATTGGCAACTAGGAGTTCTACTTGCGAAAGAGTGAGAAAGCATTTATTCAATTTCCACCTTACTGATACTCTAACTGATCTGATCAACATTAATATTCTTCCCAGTCACTCTCTATGTGTGTCCGTTTTGGTGCTAGTTGGGAGAAAATGTTTAAGCAAAGAAATTTTATAGCACTCTACATTATGCAAAATCGTCATCGTTTCCAGCGTTAAACCACTGTACGCAATTTTGTCCATTGGCACAAGAGAAGAGTCAGAAATTATTCGTCATAAATTAAACGCATCCCATCTTGCATCTTCACCAATCTGGAACGGAACATATCAGGTCCCAAACTGAACGTCACTCAACATTTGAGAATTGCTAGATTTTGGAAAAGCTTTCGACTTCCACTTTTTTTTCATAACCTGCGATGAAAACACTGCATTTATATGCCTTCAATCACGGACCAAATATTTAACGATTCTTCTTTTAGTCATTCTATACAAACGGGTCTGATATTTTTGGCTTTTAACGTACGCCGTTAATGACCACACAGGAATAACAGTACAAGGAAAATATTACCAAGAGAAAATTTCTTTATTGTCGCCCACTCAATTTTTTTCCGAGGATGGGCTTATGGTAGAGCTTACAGCGAAAACGGCTAATACCCTCTCTGCATTTCTGTGATAGAAAAATAATTGTGCGACAATTGTTCTTCATCGAAAACTGCTGCGTTTTAATAAGTCGCGTTTGTACAAAACGCTTAAACGCTGTTTCTCGTTTTTCATCACTGACAGAAAGAAAGTAACAACCTTCCAAAAATGCAGCAAATTCTAAAAAACGTGCGATTAAACTTACACTGTATTAGTGTTGGCCAAACACCGATGAAAAGCAATCGAAGAGTATTGTAGTATGCATGAGAAATCACGTTTAAAGGCATCAAAATCGCATAAGCCAAACCAACGTCAAATCTGTTCAATTTAAAACCGCCACTGTAATCAGCGAGATGCAGTTTTTGCGCTGAAAAATCAACAAACCAGTGTTTATTTTCCTACCTGGAATTTCCATCCACCAAGGATCTCCTTCGTCACCGGTTTCTTGCGGATATAAATCTAACCCGACTGTTTTCAAGATTAAGAGCGGCTGCCTGTAAGAATCGAGAACTGCATTTCAGCGACCACTTGGTCGAATTTCTGATATTTCACCTGAAGATACCCTTGAATTAACTATTTTCGAAAATCATATTTTAAAGTTCCAAGGTATTTTATTTTTTGAGAAAATTGCGAGAGTTTGAAATGCGGCCTAGGTGCGGTCACGGGCCGATGAAAACCGCGAAAATTTAGGTCAAAGGACGAAGCACCGTTCACGGTGTAAAATAACCCAATGAACTTGAAACTTTACACAAACCTAGACCAACCATCTCACAAGAAAATTAATACAATAAACATTCCAAACTCGCTGGCTGCTTTCTAAAGCATGCAGATTTGTGTACGCTACTCAAAATGGCCTCGAAACTAATGCCTATTTTCATTAAAATAAAAGTGTTTCTGGTATGTCATTTTCTCTAAATTAAATCTCATATCTCGAAAGACGAAGAAAAGAACTTTATTTGTTCCAAGTTTCAAGCTCTGATTCAAACTCTTTCCCACTCAAGGAAGATCGAATATGCGTGCGATACTTGCGGCTCGCAATTCACGTCACGAATTATGAGAACAGAACCGATTCACAAACACTTGACATCTGGAGCCCGTGAATGTTTCCAAACATCACATATTAGGCCCTAAAGACAGACCTTTTTTCCTTCATTATCAGGAAATAAATTTTCATTAGCTCGAAATTATTGGTCAATAAAATTAATGTATAATCAGTTTCGCTAGGAAATGAAACATTTCAATTTGTGGCGGAATCATTAAGGAGTTTTGCATCGAAAAGAAGATTCAATAAGGCCAATTAAAATAGCGTTTTATCGAAAACAACATTCTTTAGTGCGAATGAAGATTCATTAACCTTTCATTGCGCGAATAAAATTTCAATTAAAAAAGATTTTTAGTTACGTGGTTTCTGACTAATTTCACACTGGATTTATATGGATCATGCTTAAATTTCAAAACGATGCTGTACATGTGCACACTTGTTTCGCAGTAATGGAGCACAGAGTTTGTCGAAACCGTATCCCAAATGAGTATCGTGAATAGACTGCGAGCAGTCCTCCTTTTTCCCTCAGATCACGCGAGCAAAAGCGCCGGCAAAATTATGCAAATTAGAATAGCGAACGAAGAGGGATTGGGGATCCCTCTGCATGCACCCGCGTTTATCTCGGGTCGCGGTTTCCTCGTTCGTTCGATCAATCGCGCGCTACAGAAGTTAGGAAAAGAAAGAGACTGCTCGGAGTCTATATCGTGAAAGGACTAGTTGATAGTTGGGGCGTTTGAAGATCCCCGCGAGAAGAGGATAAACGTGAACACGATAACTGCCAGAAAATGTGCAGCGTGGTTTGGGTTTATGCAGACTTACATACCACGATGTTTGAACGGGGAGATGATTGAAGGATAGTCAAAACTTGCTTGATTGTTGCGCTGACTGTATCTCTGTTGTAATGATTTTTTTTCCTCGTTAAAGAACATTAAGAAGCGTCTAATGTTTGTTCATTCTCTTTGAAGTTTGTTATTTCCATTAACATTTTATAGCCCCAATTTATTAAGATTTTATATACCATTTAAATTAAAACTTTGATGAAGACGGCCGTTTAAAACCGTGTACGTGTTACTTGCTAGTTTCACTGATATGGCGGCCAAGAGAAAATGCAAACTGAGTAAAAGTTATTCAACCAAGATGCATATATTGCGCACAAAATGTGTGGGTGACAAAACGAAATTTAATCTGATTCAGTAAATGAGTGAAGACAAAAGCCTTGCATTTGAATCACTTCGTTCGTTTGGGGAATTGAAATAGATTTCAACATACAAACATCTTTAATTCTGTATGTATAAAAGAGATCCGCACACGATTGATTGAGTCGAAAGAGTGAGTTATTCTGCAGCACAAACTCTTAAAGTACGTTAAATCCTCACATCCTTAATTCTGCTTACATGCATTATTCGACATTTTGCCACGATTGCTCTCTATCTCAAAACGGTTTAATTTAAAGCACAAATGTTTATGAAAGAATCTTCAAGTAAATTACTACACCACTGCCGCTGATTTCAGTTCTCATAAATTTTAATAAAAGAATATTTTTTTATCATTATCAACTAGGTACGGTAAATATGAATCAAGAATAACTCAAACGATTGAAACCCGAAAGATGCAAACGAGGGATCTTGGTTTTCACGTTATATCTAATAAGAGACTATCAGATACTGCCTCATGTACAAAAGAAATCAGATAAAAATTACCTCAAATCCGTAGCCGCGGTGTTTTCTCCTCATGAACAAGGTGTATATATGATAATGTATGACAATTCAAACCAATAGGAACCTCGTTGTTACTAACAATCACTGTCCATACAGGACGAAATGTTAATCATGTCCCGTCAATTTCTTTGGGGCTTACCCATCTCTATAATGGGCCTTGTTCAAGGCATCCAAATTCAGGGTACTGAACCCAAAACCTTTCATTAATCGCACTCCATTTGGACAGAGGGGTTTTACTAGGCAGGTGTTTGTTGTTGGTGAGGTCTTCCACCTGATCCTTGACGTGATGGAGCGGTAGAGGTACGTGGTGTTAACTGTGTGACCAGTGAGAATCATTTCCTGAGTGTATTTCATAGTCAACTCGATCGTTAAATCGCTG
Source organism: Pavona decussata (assembly GCF_977016875.1). Taxonomy (NCBI): domain Eukaryota; kingdom Metazoa; phylum Cnidaria; class Anthozoa; order Scleractinia; family Agariciidae; genus Pavona; species Pavona decussata. The sequence continues at coordinate 2,508,825 of NW_028145572.1, forward strand.
CCTATAGCTATAGTATGTCCATATATGATCACTTAATGCTCCCAACCCATGAGAAATAAGAACACAACAATGATATGTGGGGTAAGGGGTTGGGAATGAAGTACTCCAATAGCAGGCCAGTGGAACTAAATGCCATCAATAACTGAATCACTAATCTGGCTTGGTAAGGGGGGTCAAAGCCCCCTCCTCTCCGGGGATGCAGGTCACAAACCCCTGGGAGAGGTTCCTAATCCTCTTCGGGGCTGCAGTCACAATACCCCAAAAGAGGTCCTTACTCCCTTTCAGGGCTGCAGGTCACAATACCCTGAAAAGGTCCCTACTCCCCCTCAGGGCTGCAGGTCACAATACCCTGAGAGAGGTTCCTAGTCCTAAGGGAGTTTAGACTCATGGTTACCATGGTAACCCATCAATTCTGTGAGTCTATGGGGCCAAGAGTGCCTGTAAGGGAGCACTTCATCCCAGCCCAAAGTTTATTTGTGTATTTTGATTAGACAAATCTAAATTGTAGACTAACTCCTTACTACAATTATGGAGTCCTTGGGATTAGACAAGGCTAATCAGTTCATTCAGTGTCTTTGATGCATATAAACTGCATAAAATTAATACCAACAGTATTGGTTGCTAACAGTAACAAAAATGGCTCATAACTGGAACGTTTCATATAAAGAGATATCAATACATATTGCTGTGTATCTGAAAATTGGAAACATGTACATGAGCTGTACATAGGAAAGCTAGTCAATGATCCCGTAACGTGGGGGCCCAGGCCCAGCTTAGCAGCTTAAGTAAGATATATTATAACTATTCATAAATTCATAGGCATTGGGTAATACTAGGGTTAATTTGTGTGTGACATGCTTAAACCATAGGGTGAGGGGGGAGGGAAAAAACACGTCGTAGAACAAGACAACTACAGTTTGCTAGCTCGCAGCGAAGGAATGAATGAACACAGAACTCGTGCTCGATGTCTGAGGATTGATTGACAGTGAAATACCAGCCGATTCTGATTGGCTCAGCGTACAGTTTGCGTTACTAATGCATGTGATCCCGATAAACTTTGGACTGTGAAACCCTACCCCCTACCTTAAAGCATGTCACACAACCAGCACGTAATCTCTCATGGTTGTCCCATTAACTTAAATTTATGAGGACTTAAAATTGCTAACTTCTTCTTTCAGCGAAAAGCTACATACGGTAACGGGCTTTTTTAGTTACGTTTAGTTACATTGTGCGAGAGGACTGACAGTTTTAGATTAGAACATCGGCGGTTTATTCAGTAACCCTGGAAATAATATTACTGTGTAACATTAGGTTACTTGCAGTCAACTGAATGAAGAAATGAAGACAAGGCAAAATACAAGGGTAGCTTCTAAACTTGCACCCTGGAAAATTACACGGCTTCCTGTTCGTAGTAACTGCTTGTACCGCCTCTTCTCTTACATTCATTAAAGGTATCCTTATATAAATGCATATCTCGTGTATGAGATACCTCCCTTCGTGATTTAGCCGTCAGTTAAGCTTGACAGTTGAGACTGGTCTCATTTGTATTAGTTGGTTGTACCTTCCTGTGATGGACGTTTGAGGACATGTTGACATTTGTTGTAAATTGCCCGATTTCAGCCTTCATGGACTCATTTGTGTTTTGCTCTGGGTGAAACAAGATCACAAAGATCTTTGGGGCAAACACGCACAGAAGCAGGCCATATGCAGTGACCAGGGCAGTGATGCAGGCCACTATTGTTGTGTAAAATCCCTCCAGGGACGAATCCATTGGAAAATAGATTGCCCACGAGATCAGAAGCACATACATGGCCAGACCAATGTATCTTGTCTCGTTGAAATTTTCGGGGAGTCGTCTGGCTTTGAAGGCATAGATAGCGCACAAAAGGGAAAGGAATATGAAATACGTGAACATGACCGCTCTAAGCACCTTCCCCAGGGTTGTCCTGAATGGCAAACAGGTATTAAATACGTGTGTTTGTGGGCGTATCTCCTGGTGCTGGTATGGAGGATCTAAAGCAAGCCACAGCACTGTGAGAATGACTTCAACGATATTGAGTGCGAGGACCACGAGAAATTGGCGTTTGCGGTCCACGATGTAGCGCTTGAACCAGTTGGGGATGACGTCAGTTTGAAATGCGCGGACAAGGCGGTTTGTCTTGAGGAAGAGGATGGACACGCAAGCTGTGTTGGTGAAGTACCTCCAAGGATAAAGAATGCAGCAAAGAGTTGTTGTGGGTTTAGCAATGTGGAGCATCGTGAGTACGAAACACAATGCAATTGCAAACATTAAGAGAAAGCTGAGCTCGCGATTGGAAGCCTTCACCAGTGGGGTGTTCTGGTGCTTCACGAAAACAGCAAAAGTTAGGCACGTTCCAAACAAACCAATTGCCGTTATAATCGAAAACAGCACGGCAGTGGTGTCTTTCCATTGGATGTTGATGACTGGTAAAGATAGACATGTTGTGCCATCTTCATTGGACATATGTCGTTCTGGACACTTGGTGCAGTTGGGAGAACTGTACTGTGTACTTATACTGCCCACAGGACAACTGATGCATTCCCAACAACACGACAATTCGGCGGTTTGCTTAGTTCCCGGCGGACAACGTTGCCTGCATGTAGACGTTGGAGGCTTGTTCTTTCCATCGCCCCATTTGATCTGTGTGCTGTTGATTTTGAGTGTGGCATGTCGTCCTCCTCTCCAAATGCCCACCTTTACCATTTTGTAATTGTCTCCTTTTTTCTGAAAGTTCACGATGTCGTAGGTCGAAGATAGAGGATCCCCGTTTTCAGTAAACTGTATCTGCCCTGTGATTCCTGGAAAGCTGACGTTTCTGAGGTAGAAGAGTATATCTTCCGGTTTGAGATTAAAAAATGATTTTAGACATTTTCCTTTCTGCAGCAAGCCTTGGGACTCTTTGCATTTAAATAGGGAATCAAGCGCGTGCGCAAGAGTATACACAGCGTCCGTGAGATAAGGAATAAACGCATGGTGTAGTTTGCTGAAGCCTTGGCCGTCCATTTTGGCCTGATCATCGCATGTATTTTTTGAGCAGTTAAGGTGATTTGTCCAAAACTTGTTCCACCATGGATTGGCGCTTTGTCGAGTGTCTTTTACTGTGAGTCCTTTAAGATGCTTCTCGAATGACTCATCTGCAAATACATGAGGCCTTATTCCTAATGCTCCATTGAGGATCGCAGCGCTCTCTCCCCACACATTCGGATTGACAAATGCAACACCTCTGCTGACGAGAAATGTTCGTTCCAAGCCTTGGTCATTCGCTTCTTTTAGAAACCGTTTCGTGGGCTCATAAGTACTCCAAAGGACGACCACTTTAATGTTATTAGCCTCTCTGAGCTTCCTCACGATTGCTTTTATTTTCCCTTTGTACCCAGACAGTGTTAAGTACTCTGAAAAAGCAGTACAGAACGTCTTCCGGTCATAGGCTTCTCGTTCCAAAGCACGCAAACCATACTGTCCGTATGAATCATCAACGGCCACCGCCGCGATGTACTTCCATCCATAATACTCTATAATGTCCACCATGGCTTTAGCTTGCTCACCGTCGGCTGGTATGGTGCGAAAGAATGTGGCAAAGTAAGGTGAGCTTAGCTCTTCGCTAGTTGCAGACGCACTTACCATGGGAATGCCATCCACTTGAAGTAACCTCGAAACTAGTATGCTGCTGCTTGAATCTCCGCAACCAATAACCGCTGAAATGGGGGAAGTCAGATTCATTTTAAGACTTTTTAATTCTGCAGCCTTATGTTTTTGCTCTTTGATCAATTCGTTGAGGTAATTGTTCTTGACAAAGTTGGTCGCCGTTTTCATGGCTAGTACTGGTGAATCGCAGTAATCTCGAATGTCAAAGCCCAGGGTCACATTTGGTAGCAAGTTCGGGTCATTGTTTATTTTCTCGATTGCAAAAGTGATAGCCTCTATGCTCCCAAGGCCAAAGGTGTACATTTCACCGCATTGATCCTCTGCGTCTTTTATGTGAAGTTTCTGAAGAACGCCAAGAGTGACATTCCCTTTTTGGTAGAATCGTTTCGGTTGACAAAAAACCAGTGAAAAGTGAAGTAATGGCAACAGTAGATAAATGTGGTACATTCTCGTACGGATGTCGAAAATGATTGAAGGCCAGATGTTGTTATGCATTAACTCATCGTGTTACACCTGCAAACGTTAATGAACGGGATGACATTACTCTTATGATTCATTAAAACTATTATCATGGCTCTTCAAAGTGGTCATTACGAATGCTCGTGATGACTTTGAAAGTCGAAGGATGTATATTTCAGTAGTAATTATATCTGACATTCCAAGCGTTTCGTATGACTGTTAGCCCAGGATCTATACAAGCTTGTGAAGCTTTCTTTAAAGTCCTCATCACATGATGTCATCAAAATTAATTAATACTGTTGGTTCACCTATATATCCAGTTTGTAAATAATTACTTACAGTGATGGAAGTGATGAAGTTGAAGTTGAACGTTGGTTGGCTTTGAAAAAATATTCGAAGTTAACTTCTCAGTTCAATACCTAACGGAATCTGGAGTGAGTCTAACATGCAAAACTTACTTTACTAAAGTCAAAACTTTTCATTGAATGACTGTATGAATAGTATGCTTGTGAAATTATGGTAATACAACCACCGGCATATCATGCTTTGCAGGTGTTAATGCATGTCATATGTACTTAAAGAACGATGTGCGAGTGCTTCCAAAAAATCGCAAGCATATTATTAATTTATTCATTTAATGAAAAATGTTAACCTCTAGTGCAGTAACGTTTGTATTTTAGGCTCATTAATTTCAAGTTGTGATTAGATATCGGTAGAGATTGAGGCGTTAACCGGGGACAGTTTTTTCAAAGCCAACCAGCTTTCAACTTATCATTAATTATTTACAGAATATATTGGTAGAACAAGGATGGGCGTAATAATGTGACAAGGAGTAGAAGCTACAGATAGACGGATAGTCACGCTGTATTTTAAGAACCTGACTGAACCCCCCTTTTTTATACAATAACCGCTCGCCTTTCAATGTATCCAGCTGTTGCTTCCGAGTTGGAAATATTGTTTAAGCTGAAACATGTAAAAATACAACGGGGATTCTTGGTTAAAAATGTAATGAACCCCCAAAAGCTTGAATAGTTAAATCGGTCCTGGAGAAACACATTCAATATAGTGTATGAATACTGGAAAAAGAAATATCTCACGACATGATCGCTTGACCTTCGCAGTGAATTTAATTTTTTTAAAAGTTGCGTCAATAAAGGACCTGAAAAATACTCACTATTTAATGCATAGATCTGTGGGAACAATAATATTATTCGCGAGGAAGTCATAAAATGGCCAGCTGTTCCCAGTTGGCTTTTTCGCCTGGCCTATACGGTTGGCAGATGACACTTCCATAGGTATCGTACTATCATAGCTTCCAGGTTGATTTCTGAATTTAATTTAGGATGTTCTTAGAAACTTCTTAAGTTCGTAGTCACAGTGCGATGCTCATTCATTCATAAACTGAGACAGAAAACAAGAAACTTGAGAACACTGCATATCGTTTATACGTTTTCTGCAACTACCACACATTGTACACATAATACTCTGCTGCCATAAAGATTTCCAGTTTCTTTACTTTACGCGCCTTGTTCTTACTTATTTTACAGAAATGGCAGAGCCTTCTTCCACTGGTTTAGCCGGTTTTGGCGACTTAAGGAAGAAATCAGTAAACTCAAAGGGCATGAGATTCCGGAAAATATGTTCATTGCTCTATCACCATAAACAAGGACCGTATTCAACGTTCAAGTATCAGAACGAAAACTTAAAACACAATTTCAGTTGAACTGAGAATATGAAATACGCATCAAAAGTTCGCATGCATGTTTCTAGAAAAGGATTGTTTTGTTCAGTTTCTTTAGTCTTCTTATGACTAAAAACATGGTCGATGGAAGTTAAATTAATGGTTGCAGGGTATTTAAAATTTCAGAATCTTTTAGTTGATTCTTGAATTAAAATCGTGAAACTGCAAGAATTGAGACTAAAAATAATTGTCAATGGTAAACGTAAACTTACCTTAAAGAAAATGGCATGGAAATGGTTCTTGGCAAAAGAACGGTTACAAATCGAGACTAGACCGTCCTAAACGTTTTACCAGATGCAATTGTTCAAAAGACTATTTAAATGGGTAAAACGTGCCTTGAATTGTATTAGCCTGTGCCCGTGACAGTATGCCAGGCAACCGGATCTTTTGTCAATCAACAAGAAAATATACGGACAAGCTGCGAACAGGCTCCTTAGGTAGACTGCAAGCAGTCCCTTTCTGGTTAGTCGAGAGGGTGCACTCACAGCGCAGCGAGACTGGAGTGAGGAGATATAAACGAGAAGAGACTGTTCCCCTCCGCTCGTTCGCTGCAGTTTTTTCGCGCTCGGCTATTTCGCGCTACCTCTCAGTTTTTTTGCACTCGGTTATTTCGCGCGACCTCTCGACTATCCAGAAAGGGACTGCTTGCAGTCTAGGTCCTTAGGTGGCGCTCAGTTGGTGGTAAACCAGTTCGCAGGCAACCTAGTAATGACTAGTTCCACTTGTTGGCGCCTTAACATAAATGATACCGAATTGTATGTGCCAAAGGCCTGAAAATTACACGCAAACTTTATTTTCACGCTGTATATCAACAGTTAACTACACAGATATAAATCAATATCTAACTAAAAATACGATTCAAATTGTTTTAAAAACGATCCAGACAGAAAATTTTACCTGTCTGTACTAAATACATATCATGTAGCGGTAAAATACAAAGATCCTTAAATATTGGATCGGTATGAGCGTCATTATTATTATTATTATTTATTTTTGTGTGTGTGTGTGTGTGTGTGTGTGTTGCGATTGTCCAAAAGATAATGCATAAGGCTTCGTATATGACCAAATAACGTGTCACATACAAGATGACGGATGCAAGACAAATGACTAAAAATAATAGTCCCATCAGCTAGGGGGATTGTATGGCTCACTTAGGGGAAACAAACGAAACTTGTCTAATCTTAATCTTTTACTTTTAAGCATCATAAAAATACAAGGATAGAACGGTAGCTTTCACTTTGTAAATTTAATTTTAAATTTGCCCCTGGAACTCTCCTTTTGGTCGCCATCTTGGATTCCTAAAAAAACCTTTAAAAATGTTATTCTTTGTTAAGTGCACACAATTTTTGCCTAGACGTATATTTAGAATTATATGTATCTGAGATATTTAGTTCAGCATTGTTTACGGTTGTTCAAGTTATGTTAAAGTCATGAATGACGTCACAGTGACCGCCGTTTTGTTTCTTGCTTGTGTATTCGACCGCTATCTCAATCATCTGAAAAACTAAATTACCATTAAGGCGCTCTACATCATAATGCTAGAAAAACGTCTTTTTCTACGTTTGATTAAAAGAACAAATGCGTGTACTTATCTACTTATTTATATTTACTAATTTATTGTATTTTTATTTATGTTTGTAATACTTATTAAGTTACACAGCCCGCCTCGATTAGCTCTGCTGATATGGGGTTTTCTATTTCTGTAAAAGATATAAGCATATAAATAAAGTTGTTGTTGTTGTTGTTGTTACTACGCCATGAAAAAATATACCACAAATAAGAGTAGATAACTACAGGGTGTTTCAAAAGTTCGTGGACACTTTATTTTAATACAAATAAATGATAGTTTTAGAAATCCGATATTAATGAAGGTTTTCCAGTTTTATGTACATTGTTTCCTTTGACCACTGTTTAAACATCAATATCCAGAGTGCCCCCCATTGTTCTGTATAACGTTTTTGAGCCGTTGCGGCATGGAACGAGCTAGCTCCCTTAGGCTTGCTAGCGGTATGTTCTGCCAGGCGTGCCGTAACCTTGATTCTAGTTCTCCCATCGTCTTAGGGATCGGATCTCTGTGTGCAGCTTCGTCGATGATGCTCCATAGGTTTTCAATGGGGTTAAGGTCAGGTGAATTTGCTGGCCACTCATCTTTTTGGATAAAATTCGGGAGGTTTCTCTTGCACCACTGCTGTGTTGCTTTCGCCGTATGAGCTGGTGCACCATCTTGAACGAGGGTCGCACTGCTATTGTTTGTGAAAAGCTTTCGTTTTACAGGCTCTTCTGTTGTAGATCTTCGGCTGAAAAGAGGCTTCACTTCTCTCTCAAGGATTTTTGTGATGTAATACTCTGCCGTTACAGTCTGTCCTTGCGGGATGAAATGTAGGGAAGTAAGGCCGCGGCCTGTCATGCCACCCCAAACCATCCATTTGGCGCTTCCTTTTTAAATTGGTACGATGGCGGAACTTGACTCTCATGTGAGCCCCATACGCTATCGTTTTTAGGGTTCGGAAAATGAAAAAGGTTTTTAAGGCACTCATCGCTAAAGAGAATTTTCCCGTTCATCTGCTGTAAATTTATGATATTTATAAGCGAATACCAAGCGAGCTTTCCTCTGGTTGTTGCTCAGAAGTGTAAGCTTTTTTCGTCTCAAAGGTTTTCATCCTTTTCTTGACATATACCTCCACACTGTTGGTGCAGATCCAGGCACACCTTTGTTCTTCAGTTGTTTGCTGATTTTTCTTGTAGAATTTCCTCTTTTATACTTTGCTTTTTCTATAACTTTCTTTGCCGTTCTGTCAAGGGCTGATGGTCGACCAATTCTTGGCTTGTCGTAAAACTCTTGTGAACCTTTAATACCACTTCACTACCCAGCTTTTGCTTTTTTGCAGTATTTTAGCCGTTTCTCGAACAGATACTCCAGATGATCCTAGAATTGCTGCCTGTGCTCTTAAATAGACTGCATTTTTAGGGTTCATAATTAAAAATTATACCAAGACGTGGAAAATCTACAGTATGTAGTTGCTACTGAAAACAGACAAAAATGGCGGGAAAGTACAGAAACACACACGTTACAGATTTGCACCTTTTGGCGGGAAAATATTTATTTCAACGGGGATTTTTATCTGACTCATAAAAAAGTTCTGAAAATCGATAAACAATAAGATTTGTTAATATCTGCAAGAAAATGGAGAGAAATATAAGAAATCTGGATGAAGTATAGACTTTTTAAAATGTCCACGAACTTTTGAAACACCCTGTAGATCCACACTTGAGGTGTGATTAGGGCTCAGTCTAGAACTTGTTTAAGTACAGAAGCGCACAATCGTATAACGACATTCTCCACTGCTGTTACTTGCATATACATATGGGATCAATAAAATAAACATACGTTCATGTCATGTACTGCTTTTGCGTCTCGGACATCGTAGATGAAAAAAGAATATGCACGAGTTGCAGAAAGCTTTATACAACATGTGTCCCATCAAGAGAGAGGGATCTTGCTATATCGAACCGGAAGGAAGACACAACAAAAGGTAATAATTAGCTTTCTGTTCACCAATCCAAGTAACCTACACCTATGAATGTACTTACTCGTTGTAGCCGCAGAAATACCGGCGAACGCTACGTAAAAATTTTATTCAATCACCGAAGACACTCAGTAAACTGAGTCAACTGGTTCTAGAACAGTAAGTTAAAAAATAAGCATTAGCGTAAATTACAAGTGAAACGAAAATAAGAACAAATAATACAAGACGCATTTAAACGACGATACGAACCTTATCGGTGATATCTCCAAATAAAGATAAACTAAACGGCAGTGACTTGACAGAATGTTTGTAACTAAACGGTAGATATGCGCTACCCCAAAATATGCAACGAAAAGCAGAGAGAAAATAAAATAACATGTGCTATATACTCCAAGTACGCATAATTAGGTTCCACGAGTGTTAAGTGGCCCCTATGAGACTAACGGGAAAAATATAAAAAACAATAACGGAAAATTAACTAGAACGTAAGTGACAAACAACGTGGCCGCTAATTAGAACCTAGAACATTCCGTAACATTCGTATCAATCCTATACATCTTAGAGTCACTATCCTCACTCTCATACTGAACGCCATAATCCGTCGCCATGTCCTCATACTGGATAGTGCACATGTCAGTGCACTTCAGATCCGCTTTAGCGGAGCAACATGTACAGTTCTCGTCCGTGTATACTCTCTTACCCGTACAGGAGAGTAGCTCCAGGACCTCTTCTAGAGCCGGCTAAGATCAAAGCCACACAAATTCCAGGATGTTAAAGACATTGCCACTTTCCCGCCGAGCCCATGAGGGGAGAGGATATACTGGAAGTGGAACGATGGCTCTTCTCCAGATTGCTGCTTGATAATTTGCTCTTGTAACGTGAGGTCGTAGACATGACTTGTTCTGTATATTGAAACAATCACATAATATGTGAAAGTATGTACACCCTACTCAGTAGTCTTCGTGATTACACTCTAACTCAGGAGCAGGTTCGAATCTGGCTGCGTCTATTCGCCAGTACTGATCTTCGGTTGTTACGTACATGATTTGGTTGCCGAGCCTGCTTCTAAATGCTTCTGTCTTGACGATCTAAGGCTTGTTTGCGGTGACACTGAGCAGCTTGTTCCATTAGGCAGGGGGTATGTTGTTGTATTGTACACAGTCAGAGGTAGACACTCTTTTCGATCTTTCGACATTCTTGATCGATACCTCGCGATACACGTCCAACACTACGTCTACGCGCTCGCTGCTTCGTCGGCCACTGATCATGGTGCCGGAGAAAAAGCTTTCCCACCGAGGGCGAAAAGCTATTAAATGTTTGTGAGACCACGTGTTTGGGAACTGGAGCTGGGGGGTAGAAAGCAGGGAATTGTTTTTGAGGGTGCATTATTCAACACACTTGCAGTGTATACATATATTTTATATACTTGCTCTCTTTTCTTTTCGAAATAATTTCGAGAACTCACAATTTTTTCTTCTGAAATGATTGTAAGTGCAAACTGGTCATACTGTGACCAAAAACCAGGCGTTGTCACATGACTTCACTTAGTTATAATTTCAACACTAGAATAAACGAAAATCATGTTTGTAGGTCCACTACGTTCTAAATTTGCGTTTGAAACGCGATTCGTTAACGTTAAAAGAATAAAGGCAACTCTGTTGCCTTCCCCCAAAAATCCAAGATGGCGGCCAAAAGGGGGTATGCGGGTCAAATTTAAAATTCGATTTACAAAGTGAAAGCTACCGTTCCATCCTTGTTATCAGACATTTTTATGATGCTTAATAGTAAAAAATTAAGATCAGACAAGCTTCATTTGTTTCCCTTAAGTGAGCCATAAACCCAAATTTTCGGTTCTCAGCTGATGGACTAATCATTGCTACGATTACTTATCACATTTTTTGCGACTAAACTATCCTCGAGAGGAACCGTGGAAGCAACCATTAAGTTTTAAAGAAATATTTATATTTGGCAGTCGTTGAGACGAGTAAATTTTGGGATAAGGAGAGCTTACAATAACTGGAATGTTTGTTACTGTGGGACATTAGGTTTTCCTTCGTCTGGGTGGATTATTAAAAAAAAAGGGGGAAGCAAGGAAGACAATACAAGGGCAGCTACAAAAGGGTGACTCTGCACCTTCAAATTTCTCTTCCGTGCTGAGTGCTTGTACTGCCTCTTCCATTACATAAAGACTTGTTTTGTTTATGAGATGCTAGGCATCCCTCGTTGATTCAGTCGGCCCCAAGGGTGACAGTCAATACTGTTTTTAATTCCATCAATGGTCGTACCGTCATCTGATGGACTTTGAAGGACATTCGAACTGATTTGCCAAATGTCAAATGTCCCACTGTAGCGTCCATGAATTTGCAACCCCGGTGAGGTAAGGCCCCACAAATAGTCCACGGCATGTGAAGTGACCAAGACAGTTGTGCAGGCCACTTTGATACTGTAAAATCCCTCCAGAGACGAATCCACTGGGTAATAGGACACACGTGAATTATCAGCAGCACATAGATTAGCTTTTGATGAGCTTTTAGGAATTTTGGCTTTTTTTTTACAAAGCCATTTTTCTTACTATTCAGTTCTTCAGTTTTTTCCCTTGGTTTTATGGCCGTTGTTCTAATCTCATTTGTGACCCATCAGTTACTATACATTGGTTAGTGTTATGTTAGTGAAAACAGGATTTTGCGTTCACAAACGGAAATACGGACGTTAGGGGGAAACTCTTCAAAATCACTTGGGTAAAGGCCTTTTTGCTGAGGAACACTCTTACGGCAAGCGAATATCTCTGAGACAGTAAAACCACACAGAACTTGGCTCCAACGTAGGGTTTAATACCAAGGCTATAACCGAGGACGTAATCAAGGGTGTAACGTAACCAAGGAAAATCTTACAAAGCACTCGTATTTAAGCCTAACTAGTGAAGCGATTCGAGTTACATCATTTTCCAACGAATCAGATTACAGAATACAACAATTATTTCTGAAAGTCTGTTGAACGAAACCTAAGCTTACTCTGAAACATTAATTACTTTCAAAAGTTACACAGGTGGATAACAGTTTCTAGCAGGTTGACTTACAGCTTGGACACCTATTACAGTTATGATCCTTAATAGAAACACTTTACGCCTAAATTACTACAACAGGTTATGTTTACGGTTTATTGACCTTGAAACTAAGGAACCTTATATTTTTTACGTTGGTTTTAATATTTTTATCAGCAAAGCAAATTATAGCAAATATCATAAAATCCTCTCATCACAAAATAGCCCTCTATAAGTTTTAAATAAGATTAAAACAATTCCCTTTAATCGATTTTTCTAAAGAGTAAAAGCAGGAAACCCTACACTAAGTTGAGTACGATAAATGATTTAACCATTCTCAGTTGATCTCTTTCACTTCCAATAGTGATAACGTTTAAATTCACTATTTGACGAAGGACAAAGAACTAATATGTCTTAATCAACGGTATACCTTCAAACTAAGGCCTGGTTTCTTGACTGTGTGACCGGTGAGAATCACCGGCTACAGTGCACTCAAAGCCTACTCGATCGTTGAATCGTTGCCCACGGTATTTTCATATGATCACTAAAATTACTAAACTTCTCTTTTCAGCGATAAGCTTCTTACGGAAACCGGTTTTTTTAGTCCGCACCGCCTCTTCTCTTCATTCATGAAAGGTGACTTTTTTAAACTCATTTTCTTCACACCAAGGGGGGAAATGGGTACCATTATATAAATTGTATATCTCGTGTATTAGATACTTATCTCCCTCGCAGATTTAGCCGTTAAGCTTGACCGTTGAGACTGGTTTCATTTGTATAAGCTGGTCGCACCATCCTGTTAAGGACTTTTGAGGACATGTTGACATTTGTAAATTGCCCGATTTCAGCTTTCATGGATTCATTTGTGTTCTGTTCTGGATGAAACAAGATCACAAAGATCTTTGGCGCAAATACGCACAGAAGCAGGCCATATGCAGTGACCAGAGCAGTGATGCAGGCCACTATTGTTGTGTAAAATCCCTCCAGGGACGAATCCATTGGAAAATAAACTGCCCACGAGATCAGAAGCACGTACATGGCCAGACCAATGTATCTTGTTTCGTTGAAATTTTCGGGGAGTCGTCTGGCTTTGAAGGCAAAGATAGCGCACAAAAGGGAAAGGAATATGAAATACGTGAACATGACCGCTCTAAGCAACTTCCCCAGGGTTGTCCTGAATGGCAAACAGGTATTAAATACGTGTGTTTGTGGGCGTATCTCCTGGTACTGGTATGGAGGATCTAAAGCAAGCCGCAGCACTGTGAGAATGACTTCAACGATGTTGAGTGCGAGGACCACGAGAAACTGGCGTTTGCGGTCCACGATGTAGCGCTTGAACCAGTTAGGGATGATGTCAGTTTGAAATGCGCGGACAAGGCGGTTTGTCTTGAGGAAGAGGATGGACACGCAGGCTGTGTTGGTGAAATACCTCCAGGGATAAAGGATCCAGCAAAGAGTTGTTATGGGTTTAGCAATATGGAGCATTGTGAGTACGAAACACAATGCAATTGCAAACATTAAGAGAAAGCTAAGCTCGCGATTAGAAGCCTTCACCAGTGGGGTGTTCTGGTTCTTCACGTAAACGGCAAAAGTTAGGCACGTTCCAAACAAACCAATTGCCGTTAGAATCGAAAACAGCACGGCAGTGGTGTCTTTCCATTGAATGTTGATGACTGGTAAAGGTAGACATGTTGTGCCATCTTCATTGGACATATGTTGTTCTGGACACTTGGTGCAGTTGCGAGAGCTGTAATGTGTGCTTATACTGCCCACAGGATAACTGATGCACTCCCAACAACACGACACTTCGGCAGTTTGCTTAGTTCCAGGCGGACAACTTTGCCTGCATGTAGACGTTGGAGGCTTGTTCTTTCCATCGCTCCATTTGATAAGAGTGCTGTTGATTTTGAGTGTGGCATGTCGACCTCCTCTCCAGATGCCCACCTTCACGGTTTTGCAATTCTCTCCCTTTTTCTGAAAGTTCACGATGTCGTAGGTCGAAGATAGAGGATCCCCGTTTTCAGTAAACTGTATCTGCCCTGTGATTCCTGGAAAGCTGACGTTTCTGAGGTAGAAGAGTATATCTTCCGGTTTGATATTGAAAAATGATTTTGGACATTTTCCATTCTGCAGCAAGCATCGAGGCTCTTTGCATTTAAATAGGGAATCAAGCGCGTGCGCAAGAGCATACACAGCGTCCGTGAGATAAGGAATAAACGCATGGTGTAGTTTGCTGAAGCCTTGGTCGTCCATTTTGGCCTGATCATCGCATGTATCTTTCGAGCAGTTGAGATGGTTTGTCCAAAACTCGTTCCACCATGGATTGGCGCTTTGTCGAGTGTCTTTTACTGTGAGTCCTTTAAGATGCTTCTCGAATGACTCATCTGAAAATAGATAGGGCCTTATTCTTAATGCTCCATTGACGATCGCAGAGCTCTCTCCCCACACCTGTGGATTGACAAGTGCAACACTTTCGCTCATGAGAAATGTTCGTCCTTCCAAGCCTTGGTCATTCGCTTCTTTTAGAAACCGTTTCGCTGGTTCAAAAGTGCTCCAAAGGACAACCACTGTAATGTTATTAGCCTCTCTGAGCTTCCTCACGATTGCTTTTATTTTTCCCTTGTACCCAGACCGTGTGAAGTATTCTGAAAAAGCAATACAGAACGTCTTCCGATCATACGCTTCACGTTCCAAAGCACGCAAACCATACCGTCCGTATGAATGATCAACGGCCACCGCTGCGATGTACTTCCATCCATAATACTCTATAATGTCCACCATGGCTTTAGCTTGCTCACCGTCGGGTGGTATGGTGCGGAAGAATGTGCCATAGTAAGGTGAGCTTAGCTCTTCGCTAGTCGCAGAATGACTTATCAAGGGAATGCCATCAACTTGAAGTAAACTCGAAACTAGCATGGTACTGCTGGAATCTGAGCAACCGATGACCGCAGAAATGGGGGAAGTCAGATTCATTTTGAGACTTTTTAATTCTGCAGCCTTATCTTTTTGCTCTTCGATCAATTCGTTGGGGTAATTGGTCTTGACAAAGCGGGTCGCCCTTTCCATGGCTAGTACTGGTGAATCGCAGTAATCTCGAATGTCAAAACCCAGCGTCACATTTGGTAGCAATGTCGGGTCATTATTTATTTTTCTCGATTGCAAAAGTGATGGCCTCTATGCTCCCAAGGCTATAGGTGTACATTTCACCGCAGTGGTCCTCTGTGTCTTTTATGTGAAGTGCCTGAAGAACGCCAAGAGTGATATTCCCTTTTTGGTAGAATTGTTTCGGTTGACAAAAAACCAGTGAAAAGTGAAGTAATGGCAACAGTAGATGAATGTGGTACATTCTCGTACGGATGTCGAAAGTATTGAAGGCCAGATACTGTTATGCATTAACTCATCGTGTCACACCTGCAAACGTTAATGAACGAGATGACATTAATCTTATTATACATTAAAAAAAATTTTTATGGCTCTTCAAAGTGGTCATTACGAATGCTCATGATGTCCCAAAATCTCCATATTTTGTGTGATAATCATGTGAACCCGTGAGGAAAAGAGACATTTGTATGCCCCTTCATAACTAGTATCTCAAACGTTTTCTGTATAGGCCTATATTTTGGCTAACAACTTTTGAGGCAAGCTGACAGGGCAGAAATTGCTGAAATATCGTATTTTTCTTGTTATGGCATCGCTTTGGCGCTGAAAAAAGAAGTAATGTAGAGTTTTAAGCATAAATCTCACTCTTCGCAATACATTCAAAATTGGGAGAAAAAAAACGATGCAGAAAGAAAATCGGTGAAAAACACTGAAGGAGTCTGGGAATGGCATTCGATCCTATCCTCAGTTCCGTAAATGATCTTTTCTCATATTCACGTATAATGTATAACTGCATGCTTGTTTTGACTAAACGGTTCCTAGATTTTAAATTTCATGGAGGTCATCCAACTTCCGACCAAGAATCTCCAAGTGATGTTGTCGTGTATTGTTATGAATTATAACTAAGGAATATTTTCAGTCAGAAAGCAAACAGCTTAGATGACTTTGAAAGTCGAAAGATGTTTAATTCAGTAGTAACTATTGACATTTTGCATGACTGTTAGCCCAGAATCTATACAAGTTTGTAAAGCTTTCTGTAAAGTCCACATCACATGATGTCATCAAATTTAATTAATACCCGTTGGTCTACCTATATATCCAGTTTGGAAATAATTACTTACGGTGATGGAAGTGATGAAGTTGAAGATGAAGGCCTGCTGACTTTGAAAAAATGTTCAAAGTTAACTTCTCAGTTCAATACATAACCGAATCTAGAGTGAGTCTAAAATGCATATCATCGGCAGAGATTGAGACGTTAACCGAGGACAATTTTTTCAAACCAAACCAGCCTTAAATTTAATTTAAAATACAACGGGGATTCTTGGTTAAAAATTTAATGCATGACCCCCAAAACGCTTGAATAGTTAAATAGGTCCTGGAGAAACACATTCAATATTGTGTGTGAGTACTGGAAAAAGAAATTTCTCATGTACAATCTTGCGACGACTTGAACGCTTAAAAAAAAACGTTAAGACTCATCTTTTTAGAAAAGCTTTCCTATATAATTAAATACCACATTGAGAAATTTTGTACATCAGAAAAATTAGACCTAAGTATGTAATGTAAATTTTTTTTATTCAGTATTGTATGGTGTAATGAATTTTATTTGCTGTAATTGTAAAGCGCGATTGGTCATCGCTGGAAGTCGCGCTATATAAATAAACGCCGAGCGAAAGGGACCTCTTGGCACTGCCAGTTAGACTGGGTGGGCTTGGAATTATAAATCCAAGCCAGGACGCAGATCTACAGTACCAAGCGTCAATGAAGACCACAGCGCCACTAGTCAAGAAAATTGTTTCACAAGCCCATGAAACACCAGATGATGCCATTGTTAGTTCACTACAGCAGAGTGTGCGAAGAGAGAAAAACAAAATGTTTCGAACAAGACTGAATGACATAAAGAACTCTCTTACTTTGAAGACACAACGCGCTGTTGAACTCGCTTCCGCAAAAGGTGCATCTAACTGGCTGACAGTCATACCGATCAATGAAATGGGCTTCAGTCTGAACAAGGGCGAGTCTCGAGACGCTCTAAAGCTCAGATATGACTGGGAAATTGCCGACAAGCCATCTATTTGCGTGTGTGGCGATTTCTTTAATGTTGATCATGCCATGGTCTGCAGGCGTGGCAGCTTCATAATACAGCGCCATAATGAGCTAAGAGATATGCTCAGCATGTTCTGCAATGATGTCGAGATTGAGCCCGTCCTCCAGGAGCTCACGGGAGAGTCGCTTCCAAGCAGAGCCAACAGAGCTCCCGACGCCCGCCTAGACATCCATGCCAGAGGTTTTTGGGAGAGACAAAGGTTACCCCAACGCTGATTCCTATAGAGACCTGGACCTTAAGCAGATATACAAGCAGCACGAGAACGACAAGAAGAGATTTTATACGAAAAGAGTGATGGACGTGGAACAGGGAACATTTACACCATTATTCTTTACAACTGAACAGGCGGCATGGGAGAAGAGTGCAATGAGATACCATGACAGACTGGCAGAGCTAGTCGCAGCGAAGAAAGGAGAGAACTATGCCACCACTGTCTCTTGGATACGTTCTATAGTCTCCTTTGCAATCCTTAGGTCGGCTTTACTCTGTCTTAGAGGGTCAAAAACAGTTTGAAGAGCTATTAGAAGCAATGTTCGAGAAGCAGACTTTGAATTAGATAGATGCCTTGCCAAAATCTAGGTCCTATAATTTTTATACATACCTTTTCTTGTTTCTTTTTATATAATATAGTTTGATGGTTTTTTTATTAGGTAAAAATCAATAAACGAATAATAATATTGTAACTTGATGAGATTTTTTTTCCTTTTTCTTCAAAAAAAAATAGTCTCTTTTCTTAATCGAAAAGAATTGTAAATAGGTTTTAATAGCTCTTTTCTCTACTTTTAACCTGTAAATGACATTTTACTTGGAATATTTTAATAAAGAGATTATTATTGTTATTTTTATTATGCGCAGTAAAACCATCTGTATGCACAGTATAAGAAAGCACCACAGGGCGCGTAGCGTAACCTGTGAGCCAAGCGAAACTTAAAATAGCACGTGAATAAATCAATAAAATATATATACATATATAAAAAATATAAAATATATTAAAAATTATTATTATTATTATTATTATTATTATTATTATTATTATTATTATTATTGTTATTATCATTATCATCATCATCTACATGATTATCTACATGATCGGTTGACCTTCGCAGTGAAATTAGATTTCTTAAAAGTTGTTTCAACAAAGGACCT
Source organism: Pavona decussata (assembly GCF_977016875.1). Lineage (NCBI taxonomy): Eukaryota > Metazoa > Cnidaria > Anthozoa > Scleractinia > Agariciidae > Pavona > Pavona decussata. The sequence goes on from NW_028145572.1 coordinate 2,527,611, forward strand.
GAAATATATTCACTTTGAATCCATAGATCGATATCTGTGGGCACAATAATATTAACTGTGAGGAAGTCATAAAATGGCCAGCTGGTCTCCGTGGCTTGATAGCCAAGAACCTGGTCTCAGTGCGATGCTCATTCATTCATCAAAGGAGAAAGAAAGCAAGAAAGAACACCGCATATCGTGTTATACGTTTTCTGCAACTACAACGCATGGCCATACACATAATACTCTGCTGCCATCAAGATTTCCGGTTTCTATACTTTACGCGTCATGTTCTTACTTATTTTTTACAATAATTGCAGAGCCTTATTCCACTAGTTTAGTTATGGCGATTTAAGGAAAAAATCAGTTAACTCAAAGGGCATGAGGTTCCGCAAAATATGTTCATTGCTCTATCACCATAAACAAGGCCCGACAACTAAGAGCACAATTTCAGTTGAACTGAGAATATGAAATACGCATCAAAAGTATACGCATGCATGCTTCTTGAAAAGGATTGTTTTGTTCCGTTCCTTTAGTCTTCTTATGACTTAAAACATCCGTTTAAAAAACCAGTTAAAACTGGTCGATGAAAAGGTTAAATCAATCATGTCGAAGGGCTTCATGTGAAAGGAGCGGGGATGCTGGGAATTTAAATTAAAAACTAAATTAAAAGAGACCAATTAGGGTGTGGCTCGAGCTTTATTTATTTATTCGAACGATATCATGGCGTTTTATTTTTTGTTTTGTGCATTCACGTGTAACCCTAAGTGACATCGAAAAATATTTCCGCTTTGTCCTAAGTGAGACCGAAATCCGTGATTTTATACCCGTAAGCGACCTCCGTGATTAACTCACTGTATTGATGTCGATTGATAATTATCTCAATCAGAACGGAACAGTTCAATTTCTACAAGACAGGATGTACCCCTTCATCCTCTCTTGATTTATAATAACAATATCATATTATTAAAAAACTTTTTAAGAAGAAAAAAATCATTTCAAAGTTTGAGGTAGTTAATTTAATTTAACTGCTTTCCGTCGCCTTCCTTCATATGCGGCTACCCTAGGGTCAGTCGCCTCAGATTTTCCAATAAAATCCTAATTTCCGGCGATTTCAAAAGAGCCAACTGACGTGCTATATTGCAGGATCTAGTTTTCTTGTGGGCTTTTACCAATGAGGCATCAAAACAAAACGTTTTTACGATAGTCAGTTGCATTGGCAAGTTCTACTTGCGAAAGAGGGAGAAAGCATTAAATCAATCTCCACCTTACTGATACTCTCTAACTGATCTGATCAACATTCATGTTCAGTTCTCAGTCACTCTCTATGTGTGTCTTTTGGTGCTAGTTGGGAAACTAAAGTTTAAGGAAAGAAATTTTATAGCACTCTACATTGTGCAAAATCATCATCGTTAACTGTACGCAATTTTGTCCATTGGCACAAAAGAAGAGTCAGAAATTATTCGTCATAAATTAAACGCATCCCATCTTGTATCTTCATGCACCAATCTGGAACGGAACATATCAGGTCCCAAACTGAACGTCACTCAACATTTGAGAATTGCTAGATTTTGGAAAAGCTTTTGACTACCACTTTCTTTTTATAACCTGCGATGAAAACACTGCATGTATATGCCTTCAATATCGGACCAAATATTTAACGATGGATCTTTTCATTCTATACAAACTGGTCCAATATTTTTGGCTTTTAACGTACGCCGTTTAGTAGGAGATAATGCACGCGCCACTGATGTAAAAATTATCAGTAGATAATGGCTTGCGACTTACACACGCACTATGTTGAAACGTGCGATGGGTGCTAACGAGGACTAAAAGATGGAAGAATTCCCTGTCAACATCCGCGAATGGGAATCTAGTAACTGAAAACTGGCTGAGCGACAATTTTCGTCGTTTATCGCACAAAACACCTCATGCGAGACCTCTGTTATGTTTTTGGCACCTGCCAAAGGTAATTACTCACCAATAATTATTCCACTGATTGCACTTTTAAATTTAAGGCACAAGCAAAAAGGTGACCATTAAGGACTGCTTTTAGCTTTTAGGGGTGGACGGTTGTTAACATTGAACATTTACTGTATAATTTTTGTTTTTCATTGCGGCCTTTTTTTGGAAAAAAAAAATGACAAATTTGAGTTGTGTACCATATATTATCATCTAAAGATTGTAATTAGTATGGTAATGTCAGATAGTAAATAAGACATTCTGTAGGGTAAATGCTATGAAATATCAAGAACAGCAAAACCGTGCTTCAAGATTTACAAGTTTACAAAGGGTGTTTGGGGTACTTTCAGCTGGAAAGTATTGCAAATTTACACAAGTTTCGCATAGTAAACACCACAAAGCTTTTCTAATTTTGAAGAAAATTTCGAAGCTAAATTAAGTTAAGGGCTTTTCAGAGTCGGTGTCAAATTGTGACTTGAGGACATTAATTACAATGGCGGTTCCCTTTGGAAAGCTACCAAAACATCACGGTAGGACTTTAATAGCTGAATAAAGACTTAACTGGAACCGAATTAAACGAGAAACAAAAAGAAATAAGAGGAAACGAAAGCGACACAGGAATAACAGTACAAGGAAAATATTACCAAGAGAAAATTTCTTTATTGTCGCCCACTCAATTTTTTTGCGAGGATGGGCTTATGGTAGAGCTTACAGCGAAAACGGCTAATACCCTCTCTGCATTTCTGTGATAGAAAAATAATTGTGCGACAATTGTTCTTCATCGAAAACTGCTGCGTTTTAATAAGTCGCGTTTGTACAAAACGCTTAAACGCTGTTTCTCCTTTTTCATCACTTACAGAAAGACAGTAACAACCTTCCAAAAATGCAGCAAATTCTAAGAAATGTGCGATTAAACTTTACTGTATTAGTGTTGGCCAAACACCGATGAAAAGCAATCGAAGAGTATTGTAGTATGCATGAGAAATCACGTTTAAAGGCATCAAAATCGCATAAGTCAAACCAACGTCAAATCTGTTCAATTTAAAACCGCCACTGTAATCAGCGAGATGCAGTTTTTGCGCTGAAAAAATCAACAAACCAGTGTTTATTTTCCTACCTTGAATTCATATCCACCAAGGATCTCCTTCGTCACCGGTTTCTTGCGGATATAAATCTAACCGGACTGTTTTCAAGATTTTAAAAATGCTCTTATCCGATTATCCGCCTTACTTCTCAAAACAAATAAGGGGATTTATGGAAATCGTGCTTTAGTATGCGAAGCGTCACTCTTCAAGTATAGGGTATTTGTTCTCTTCGGACAGGTGATTTCACGGTGACTCACAGGCCGTGCGGAGTTTGAATTCAGCTTTACTGAAATACTGTGAAATTGAATATCGAATCTCAAGTACAAAGGATCTCGTAAACGCCAACATCTTTTCCGAACCAGGGGTGGTCGTTTACGCAAGATTCAATTCTTACAACGTTAAGTTTTTGTTTTTACACCTTTTTCCTTCATTATCAGGAAATAAATTTTCATTAGCTCGAAAATATTGGTCAATAAAATTAATGTATTAAATCAGTTTAGCTAGGAAATGAAACATTTCAATTTGTAGCGGAGTCATTAAGGAGTTTTGCATCGAAAAGAAGATTCAATAAGGCCAATTAAAGTAGCGTTTTATCGAAAACAACATTCTTTAGTGCGAATGAAGATTCATTAACCTTTCATTGCGCGAATAAAATTTCAATTAAAAAAGATTTTTAGTTACGTGGTTTCTGACTAATTTCACACTGGATTGATATGGATCATGCTTAAGGTGATTCCATCGAAAGTACGTTTGTAATGATAATTTTTTGAAAATCTCTACAGATGTTAAGTACATCTAGTACATCAGAAAAATAAAATTAAAAGAGGGGGTCACCGTGCTTGTTTTCACCCTAGGGGGCTGTAGTATCTCACTATTTTTTACGCATGTGACCTCAATATTAAAAGAGCTAGTCTTCAGCGAGAAGTGCCCACTACTTCCAGTAAGTTAGTACTGACAATGAAATACTAGCATTTTTCTTGTAACAGTACTGTAACTCCCATAGCATAATAGGGGACATTCGAGCTGTTGTACGTTTCCCGCGAAACGTCCAAAATGATCGTAGTAGTGATTCCACAATAATTTTTCGAAATTGAATAATAAAAAATTATTGAAACTGGGATATAACTTAGAGAGTCGTATTTTCTTTAATTTCGTTGAATAAAAAATGGGGGTCACCGTGCTCGTTTAGAAGAAAAGGACCATTTATTTTCCTGCCGAGCTTAACCTCAAGGAAATCCCGCGATGTTGTGCGTGCGCGCGCTAAATGACGCGATAAATATGCGCAGCAAGGATGCGCAATGCAATTCAGTGGAATCACCTTAAATTTCAAAACGATGCTGTACATGTGCACACTTGTTTCGCAGTAATAGAGCACAGAGTTTGTCGAAACCGTATCCCAAATGAGTATCGTGAATAGACTGCGAGCAGTCCTCCCTTTTCCCTCAGATCACGCGAGCAAAAGCGCCGGCAAAATTATGCAAATTAGAATAGCGAACGAAGAGGGATTGGGGATCCCTCTGCACCCGCGTTTCTCTCGGGTCGCAGCTTCCTCGTTCGCTCGATCAATCGCGCGCTACAGAGGTTAGGAAAAGTAAGAGACTGCTCGCAGTCGATATCGTGAAAGGACTAGTTGATAGTTAGGGCGTTTGAAGATCCCCGCGAGAAGAGGATAAACGTAAACACGATAACCGCCAGAAAATGTGCAGCGTGGTTTGGGTTTATTCAGACTTACATACCACGATGTTTGAACGGGGAGATGATTGAAGGATAGTCAAAACTTGCTTGATTGTTGCGCTGACTGTATCTCTGTTGTAATGATTTTTTTTCCTCGTTAAAGAACATTAAGAAGCGTCTAATGTTTGTTCATTCTCTTTAAAGTTTCTTATTTCCATTAACATTTTATAGCCCCAATTTATTAAGATTTTGTATACCATTCAAATTAAAACTTTGATGAAGACGGCCGTTTAAAACCGTGTACGTGTTACTTGCTAGTTTCACTAATATGGCGGCCAAGAGAACTGAAATGCAAACTGAGTAAAAGTTATTCAACCAAGATGCATATATTGCGCACAAAATGTGTGGGTGACAGAACGAAATTTAATCTGATTCAGTAAATGAGTGAAGACAAAACCCTTGCATTTGAATCACTTCGTTCGTTGGGGGAATTGAAATAGATTTCAACATACAAACATCTTTAATTCTGTATGTATAAAAGAGATCCGCACACGATTGATTGAGTCGAAAGAGTGAGTTATTCTGCAGCACAAACTCTTAAAGTACATTAAACATCCTTAATTCTGCTTACATATTCGACATTTTGCCACGATTGCTCTCTATCTCAAAACGGTTTAATTTAAAGCACAAATGTTTATGAAAGAATCTTCAATTAAATTACTACACCACTGCCGCTGATTTCAGTTCTCATAAATTTTAATAAAAGAATATTTTTTTATCATTATCAACTAGGTACGGTAAATATGAATCAAGAATAACTCAAACGATTGAAACCCGAAAGATGCAATCGAGGGATCTTGGTTTTCACGTTATATCTAATAAGAGACTATCAGATACTGCCCCATGTACAAAAGAAATCAGATAAAAATTACCTCAAATCCGTAGCTACGGTGTTTTCTCCTCATGAACAAGGTGTATATATGATAATGTATGACAATTCAAACCAATAGGAACCTCGTTGTTACTAACAATCACTGTCCATACAGGACGAAATGTTAATAATGTCCCGTCAATTTCTTTGGGGCTTACCCATCTCTATAATGGGCATTGTTCAAGGCATCCAAATTCAGGGTACTGAACCCAAAACCTTTCATTAATCGCACTCCATTTGGACAGAGGGGTTTTACTAGGCAGGTGTTTGTTGTTGGTGAGGTCTTCCACCTGATCCTTGACGTGATGGAGCGGTAGAGGTACGTGGTGTTAACTTTGTGACCAGTGAGAATCATTTCCTGAGTGTATTTCATAGCCAACTCGATCGTTAAATCGCTGCCTATAGCTATAGTATGTCCATATATGATCACTAAAATTGCTAACTTCTTCTTTCAGCGAAAAGCTACATACGGTAACGGGCTTTTTTAGTTACGTTTAGTTACATTGTACGAGAGGACTGACAAAGTTTTAGATTAGAACATCGGCGGTTTACTCGGTAACCCTGGAAATAATATTACTGTGTAACATTAGGTTACTTGCAGTCAACTGAATGAAGAAATGAAGACAAGGCAAAATACAAGGGTAGCTTCTAGCCTGCGTAGCAGTCGTTTCCGTTTCCTTCAAGCCAAGCGGGGCAAGCGCGCGAGGGCATTTGGCAAAAAGGAGCAAAAAAAGTATGAGCGGGGGGGAGGGGCGGGGAAGGAAAGGAAACGCCTGCCGCTGAGCCCAGACATTTTACCGAACGCCCCCAAATGGCTTCGCTCCCTTGGGGCCTACACTGTCACGTCAAATGTCACATGAGAACCAATCATTTTTAACTTCTGGTAAATCTGAGCGAAAACAGAATCGCAGCGGGCAACTTGTTTACTTCAAGTTGCAGTATTTTAGAAGATTTTCTCGATCTCGAACTTCACGTCGCTCGATTAAAGCGTAGATAAACTAGAAATACGTGACTCGCAAAACCTCGCGAAGCTGGGGCTGGGTGGAAAACCCTCTTTACTCGTCCTGTAGCATCAAATGAGGAGATTAAAAGGGGCATAGGATTTTTTTATGAGCATGGTCTTTTCGTAGTTCCACAGGCTAGTTTGCGGTTGAAAATCTATTTCTGACGCGATGTAATGTAAAACGGGCGTGCAGCGCTGTCGTGTTCGATGAATTTATTTCCCACGGAAAATTATTTTACCGCGGCCACAAACGTGTAATTTCTTCAATGCAATCTTTCACAAAAAAGATTTCTAAAAGAAAGGGAAAATATTCTGGAGAGATAGTTCTGTATCCAGTGAATATTGATGAACATTGCAGTTGAAATTTGATCATGCACGCATATTTTTTTCGATGTATGCAAATTTTTTTCAGACCACGCCAGACAGTCTGACGCCATTCATACTTTGTTTGCGCACTGTTGCCAGGCAACAGCACGGACACCTTCACGGAAATATATAAACATATAAAATATATGTTCGGCTCGAATTCGAACGGCTTAGCTCCCGAGCGCGGCCTTCGGCCCGACAAATTTATTAACCTCGCTTCGCGAGGAATTACCCAAGACAAATTTTACTTATGTTTTAGAATATCAAATCATTTGTTTACAGCTGGAATTACACACAGAATGAGCTTGTCCCACATGGCTAAAATACCCGGTACTTCCTCGCGTTTCCAGGATAAATTTGTATTTCGCGTAGCGTGAAATACAAAGTCGGTCTAAATATTGAAAACTTCCTTTTCAGACCGTGGTTAGAACTGAAATTTTCCTGCAAAGTATTTACTTGAGGCCTCCTTAATCTATTTATGATTACAGAGTTTGAATAAAAATTTCTTGTTCGTACGCGAAACAAGCTTTCAGATGAGCCAATTTTGCTTTCAGCTTTTCGTGTCTTTGAGACCGCCGACAGCCAGAACAAATTTTCTTGAATTTTCAAAAATTCCGGCAGGATTTCGAAAAACGGATGACACCATGTTTGTTGAGACGATAATACCGTACCAACAAACCAAAGCGCAATGAAAACTATATTTTGAGCGTGACCGAGAATTTTGATTTTGTTTGATGTTATAAATAGACATTCGCTCTTTAAGCAGTCCTTTGCTCCGGTTTCAACTGAATTAACGTATCTCCCTGCGAAAGTAGTTTAGTCGTTTCCAAAGCAAAGCAAACTCGAAATCGAAAGGACACTCAAGAGAGAGCTCTTTTCCGCCTCGGCTATGGTTGGCCAAATGTTGCAAAATTCAACAACTTGCATATTTATATTCAACAACTTTTATTTATGTTCAACAAGATATATTCGTATTCAACGTTTTATATTTATATTCAACAATGCGCATTTTCCTTCAACTTCAACTTAAATTATTTTTGTTCAACAACAATATTTGTTCAACTTCAACTAAAATTATTTTCATTCAACAACAATATTTGTTCAACTTCAACTGTCATATTTATTTAACACTCAACAAAAATAACTGTTCAACTTCAATACAGACTTCTAGTTTCTACTTCCCTCTATATTTGTCATACAAGTAAGTTGTTGAAAGTTCCCGGACATTCAAAATATCTTTATTTAACAAAAATTCCCCACCCCGTCCCCGCTTAAATACGCTAACTTGACTACCCAGTCCCCCGATCACTTTATGCCTTGAATAAAGATGGCGTCGACGTCGGAACTTGATGCTAAGGAAGAACTGACACAGATGGTCAGAGAATGCGTTCGAAACGAAATTGCTCTTCAAAGATCGGGAAATAGTACCTCGTTACTGATGAGAACTCGCGACCTTATAGCGAGTTCAGCTCGATCTGCGAGCCGAGAGATGACAAATTCCATCGCGCCGGACTTTCCCGCCACTGGCACTCCGGGTCAGCCGGGTCCTTCTTCTTCGTCTTCTTTTCAGACTGGGCAGTCGCAGTATTTTCAAACAGGAAAAAAGAGGCCTGCAGCTACAACGAATCATCCATGGCGCCTAAAGGGTAAACAGAAGAAACAAACAAAGCAGGAGTTCCACCCCAAAGCAGTTCATCTCCTTGACAAGCCTGAAGATCTGGATGAAAATGGCTTTGTTCCCGACTACACAGTTACTGACGATATGGTCCTACTGAAAGGGTATTTTGAGCTGGGGACAGGCCAGTCGGAAAGTGAAATCAGAGAGAGTATAACCGAGGTACTGAAGCAGCGTTTCCCATTTGTAAGACCAGAACATTTTGACTTTGTTAAGCGTGAGCGTAACAAAGTAACTACCCCAGTCGTTAACAAATCTCTTGAATGGAATTACAAACACGTAAAAGAATTATGTGGTCAGGGAAAGCTTTACATTCGTTTGAATGTCTTGAGAGAAGTCATCGACGCATGTGAAGAACCATCACCCACAGGAACTAAAGATGACGACGATGATGACTTGATGAGGTCACCTTTTTCACTGACCATGCCCAAGAAATTTGAAAGTTCGACAGGAAATGGATCCATTGCAGAATATGGACAGTCGGAAACAAGCCTCACTAGCATGGGTGTAAGTGCATCTGGATATGGGGCATCTACCTCTGCTGATTTAGTGGTGGCCTCCATTGCTGGTCCAAGCAGTCAGAGTGATAAGGAAACACTGCGAGAGCTGCTGCCATCTGCAAGTGATGAACAACTTGACAATGCACTCCAAGAATTTGGTGGTCTTGATTCAGCAGCAGATGCTCTTCTTGAGGGGGATTCCCTTCAGGGAGACTCTAATACAGCAGTGTGTGAGTCAATAGTCCAGATCATCGAAATCCTGGGGAAAAAGTTGACAGGAAAAAGAAAGAAACTAGAAGTTGATGAAGGTGATCTTGCTCAAGATGCAGTGGTCTACTACAAGTCAATTCAGTTTGATGCTTCCTGCCCTTTGAGAATTACCTATCAAGGCCAACCTGCCATAGACAGTGGGGGAGTAATGAGGCAGTTTTATTCTGACTTATTTGAAGGTTTAGTAGAGGGCAAGTTAATGGTGCTGTTTGAAGGTGAAAATGCCCACAAGGTGCCAAGTTACCAACCACAGGCTGTTATGAGTGGAATGTTTGAAATGGTTGGAAAAATGATTGCCCATTCTCTTGTGCAAGGAGGCCCAGGTTTTCCATGTTTGGCTCTGCCATGTTTCTATTACCTTGTGACTGGGGATGTTATGTGTGCATTTGCATACTGCGATGTTTGGGATATTCCAGATCCATTTTCTAGGAACATAGTCATGCAGGTAAATGCCCAGTACATTATGAGTTTATTTTTTAGGTTAACTTTTAACAGTAAATCCAGTAAGTGTACACTGCATCTCACAAACACCACATTACAACCATCCATTGTCTAATAGTTTGTGGTAAAGTTAATATTGGATAAGACTCCTTAATTAGCCATGTTCTAAACGAGCAGGGGACTGGGTACAAATTTTTAAAATCGAATGAATTGAAAAATGGACATCGTCATCTGAAAGAGCATCCAAATTGTTACCGGTAGTAAATTCACTGTATTTGATTATTATTGGTTTAATTTCAAAGGCATGGTTCACTTTTAAAATACACCAAAATAAGAGAGTGTAGCATGGATTGGAGGGGCAGCTGTCCCTCCAATACATACTATTAAGCTCTCTTATTTTAGCGATTATCAAAAGTGTACCATGCCTTATAAAAGGGCCTATCTTTTGCCCACACCTACAATTCATAGATAATAAGACTTCTCCAGCCAGCACATATAGGTTTCTAGTCATATCTGCAACATTTATTTCTATTTTTGCTTATTCATACAAAGCTGATGGATGCCAGTGATGATGATGAACTGGCAGAGCTAGCCAAGAGTGATGAAGTAATTAATCTGTTGGCTCATTGTGGAGAGACAAGTGTTCTGCAGGTACCATTTGCTTTGACTATATTTTTATTTATATTGTTCTGCCCTGCATGCTACCGCTGACATTGTGTAGCCCCCGTGCTGACAGCCAGGCCCAGCCTTCTAATGAGACCCCTGCAATTACTGTTTTTTTTTTTTTTTTTTTGCTCACTTAAACGTTGAACTTGCCTACAAATGTTGATTTATTGTGACAGGCATGCAACTTTCATTCTCTAGTTTATTCAGTTTTTATTTCATTCAATATATCCTGTACTGTGTATTGTTCTAGTTTCTACCCTTCCTTCCCACCCTTTGGTGGGTGGAGAAGTTAGAAGTTGATATCTATTATTTCCCACATTCCAAATTATACTTACTATCAATTGTATTAAGTTGATTTGTTCAAAGCCAGTAAAGTATCTGCTTATATATCATTGTTTGCTCAAATTGTTTGAGTTTGTACAATATTCTATTTCAGATGTCTGCAAAAGGGAAAATAATTCAGTCAATAGTGATGTATGAGGTCATTTCAAAGCGAAAAATGGCATTGGATCAGTTGAGAAAAGGATTGACAACCCTTGGTGTCCTTGATGAGATGTCAAAGCACCCACATCTTTTTGAAAATGTGTTCACCTTTAAACCTGTTGAGCTGACACCCACCACAGTTAAAGATTGTCTCAAATATCCAGATGAATTAAGCAAGCAAGCACAGGACACCAAGATGATGATGACCAGATTTGTTGACCAGTCGTCAAGTGCCAGGTTGATGCAATTTATGCAGTACTGTACTGGAAGCAAGACAATGCCTTCAGTTCAGAATTTTGTAATAAATGTAAATTTTCATAGTGAAAGTTACATCTCTTCATCAACATATACCTTTACATTGTTATTACCTGATCATTTTCCCTCTTATGGTCTGTTTGAACTTTCACTGGATTCAGCCTTTTCTTCATCTGGAAAGTCTTTTACCTCAGTGTAAACAACAACACTGCCCTAAATTTATACATTTAGAGGCTCTTATGTAAGCAAGACTTATGGATAGGTTGCTGTTTGTGTACTGTTAGGTTTACCGAAAAGAGGTCATTACTGAGTTGTTGTTGGTAACCTTCTATGGAATTTGAAAGATGTAGTAATTGGATTTGCCACTTTAAAGTCAAAGATGACTTGCAACAGTTTTCATGCCTTTGTTTTGATGGATTGAAAGTACTGACCCATATCAGATCCCATGATCTGGGTACAATAGTGTTGATGTTCAATTCACTGATCAATTTAGTTGTGTTATGCCAGCATTAAAACATTGAAAAAGCCTTGCCATTTCTAGTATAAACTCATTGGTATGTATTGTCTTTAGCTGCTGATTCTTGGAAATGATATGTTTTGCCAAACAAAATTCCTTACATTATTTTGTTATTGAACATTACATGTAAAATGGTATTATTGTAATAAATATTAATCATTAGTGACTTGTTCTTTAACAATTAATTGTGATAGGTGGACTATCACAAGCAATAGTTTCCCCTCTATGCAAAATATTAACAATAGCACTAGTTTTAGGATCCCTGACAATGCACGATGTTCCATTCCACAATGTATCAAACCACAACTACAAAGTGCAAATTAGCATTTAGCAACCTAAAACAATATAGACCTCAACATGAGGAATAAATTACAGAGTTTGTGAGTTTTTCCCCATGGCCCAGAGCCTCGCAGTGACATCTCTTGTTTTAGGCTGAACTTTAAAATATCGAAATTGGGCTGTTGTGGAAGATGCCACATAACACTGTCCTCCCAAGCATCAATTTACATACTTGTGTTTCTGATTTTAGGGAAAAAATACAGTGTTTAGTTCTCTATAAGTAAGTATTTCATTGAGGAGCGTGGTTGGAAAGCAAGTTTTCCAGGAACTCAAGGGCCCTCTGGAAAATATCTATGGCAAAAGCACTTGAATTCTCAAGTGGATCAATTTCATTTGTTAGCCTAGAGATAATGTCATCTGGTAGATTCAAATCCACTTCATTGACTTCAACAGTAGGCAGACCATCATCTGGTGGAGGTGGTGCGTTAGGGTCAAAACCAAACCACTCATAGTCATCGCCACTGACATTAACATCACTTCTCACATCAGCCACTGCAACAAGTCTTCCGTTCACCCTGTCTATCATTCCATTAGACCAGATTTGTTCCGGACTCCAATTTCTTTCAGTTCTTATGGGGTGCTTGTTCCAGGCCTCAACAAAACTAGCAATTGCAGCATTAATTCTAGGCAAGTAAACATAATGCAGAACAAACAAATGAAGGGGATTGGCGATGTCAAGCAAACCAGATTCCTCCAAGGATTTGAAGGTGTAGTAAAACACATTACCGAAACATCGAAACACATCACGCCATAACCGCTCTATTCTCTGATTACGTGTAGAGCTTCCAACAAGTGCAGATCCACGATCTTGGCCTCGAAATGCAATCATGCGTTCCCATACCAAAACGTTTTCACCTCCATGGTCAGTCCGTACTCTAGATGGCCACGAGTACCTTTCGACACCCTGCAGAAAAAGGCCTTCAACAGTCTCCTTTCTGTTGTTTGTAGAACACTTCAAAAAACAAATTAAACGAGAGTAGCCATCTATACAACCGTGTATAACGAAACCCCATGTAATCAAACTGTGATGGCCGTCTATATGCCATAAACTGTTAGGACCAGGCACTGAATAAGCTCTCCTAGAAATTACTGTTGCCCATCTCAAACGGCAGTTGATCGGATCAACTCGTGAAATGCTGGCCCGAATACGATCCCTTTGAACATTGATCCCCATACTTCTCAAGTGGCCACGAACCATTGAGTAACCCACAAGGCCTCCTTGCACGCTCATGAAAGCACGCACAATATCATCAAGATTCGTATTTGTGATATTTGTAAAGCCAGTTTCCTCAGTAATACCAAGTTCTCGTACCCGTCGCCACAGGGTCCATCGCGAAACTAGAAGAAGTCCGGCGATGTCTTCCCACTTGAATCCTAAAGCCCTAAAGTGTAACAAAGTCTCTTCATCGATCTCGTACTTTGGTCTTCCCGGTCCTCTGTTTACGGTACGCTCCGGCGGACTTAGCAGATAAACTGCTAAGTGGGTACAATTTGGAGTGTTGGTAAGCTCCATTTCTGTCAATTTTCGACACCAAAGATGATACAGTACTCTCAAATTATTAGCAACCTCGGTCAACTCTGCTTTGTGCTCGTTAACAACCGGTAATACGTTTTCCACAAATTTTGCTGCTGCGTCTAGACGATTGATAGCCCACCAATAAATGATCGGGAAGTGCTATTTTCTCCCTCTTCACAAATGTTTAACACACTTAAAACATCCTCAAGGCAATCCATGAAAGATTGCTCGTCTACTGTTCTAGTAGCCATTTTGATTTTTGGCGGGAATCAATCAGGTTTTGTGCCGGGAAGGGAATGGGTTCCATGTTTGGGATTGGTGGGTGGGGAGGGACGGGGTATTTTGTTGAATGAAGAGATTTACAATGTCCGGGAACTTAACTCACAAAACAGTCATGATTTTTGTTGAATGAAAAAAGTCTGTATTGAAGTTGAACAGTTATTTTTGTTGAGTGTTAAATAAATATGACAGTTGAAGTTGAACAAATATTGTTGTTGAACGAAAATAATTTTAGTTGAAGTTGAACAAATATTGTTGTTGAACGAAAATAATTTAAGTTGAAGTTGAAGGAAAATGCGCATTGCTGAATATAAATATAAAACGTTGAATACGAATATATCTTGTTGAACATAAATAAAAGTTGTTGAATATAAATATGCAAGTTGTTGAATTTTGCAACATTTGGCCAACCATACTCGGCCATATTTTCATCTTTGATAAACGGTTAACCGGATGTCGTTTTGGTCTATGAGTTTGATTGACAGACCATTGGCCAATGATAATGCATCATTGCCTCCCGTTCGCTGAGGAACGGCGTTCGGTAAAATGTCTGGGCTCAGCGGCAGGCGTTTCCTTTCCTTCCCCGCCCCTCCCCCCCGCTCCTACTTTTTTTGCTCCTTTTTGCCAAATGCCCTCGCGCGCTTGTCCCGCTTGGCTTGAAGGAAACGGAAACGACTGCTACGCAGGCTAGGTAGCTTCTAAACTTGCACCCTGGAAAATTACACGGCTTCCTGTTCGTAGTAACTGCTTGTACCGCCTCTTCTCTTACATTCATTAAAGGTATCCTTATATAAATGCATATCTCGTGTATGAGGTACCTCCCTTCGTGATTTAGCCGTCAGTTAAGCTTGACAGTTGAGACTGGTCTCATTTGTATTAGTTGGTTGTACCCTCCTGTGATGGACGTTTGAGGACATGTTGACATTTGTTGTAAATTGCCCGATTTCAGCCTTCATGGACTCATTTGTGTTTTGCTCTGGGTGAAACAAGATCACAAAGATCTTTGGGGCAAACACGCACAGAAGCAGGCCATATGCAGTGACCAGGGCAGTGATGCAGGCCACTATTGTTGTGTAAAATCCCTCCAGGGACGAATCCATTGGAAAATAGATTGCCCACGAGATCAGAAGCACGTACATGGCCAGACCAATGTATCTTGTCTCGTTGAAATTTTCGGGGAGTCGTCTGGCTTTGAAGGCATAGATAGCGCACAAAAGGGAAAGGAATATGAAATACGTGAACATGACCGCTCTAAGCACCTTACCCAGGGTTGTCCTGAATGGCAAACAGGTATTAAATACGTGTGTTTGTGGGCGTATCTCCTGATACTGGTATGGAGGATCTAAAGCAAGCCACAGCACTGTGAGAATGACTTCAACGATATTGAGTGCGAGGACCACGAGAAATTGGCGTTTGCGGTCCACGATGTAGCGCTTGAACCAGTTGGGGATGACGTCAGTTTGAAATGCGCGGACAAGGCGGTTTGTCTTGAGGAAGAGGATGGACACGCAAGCTGTGTTAGTGAAGTACCTCCAGGGATAAAGAATGCAGCAAAGAGTTGTCGTAGGTTTAGCAATATGGAGCATTGTGAGTATGTAACACAATGCAATTGCAAAAACTAAGAGAAAGCTGAGCTCACGATTGGAAGCCTTCACCAGTGGGGTGTTCTGGCTCTTCACGAGAACAGCAAAAGTTAAGCACGTTCCAAACAAGCCAATTGCCGTTAGAATCGAAAACAGTATGGCAGTGGTGTCTTTCCATTGGATGTTGGTGACTGGTAAAGGTAGACATGCTGTGCCATCTTCATTGGACATCTGTTGTTGTGGACACTCTGTGCAGTTGGGAGAACTGAACTGTGTGCTTATGCTGCCCACAGGACAACTGATGCACTCCCAACAACACGACACTGCGGCAGTTTGCTTAGTTCCAGGCGGACAACTTTGCCTGCATGTAGACATCGGAGGCTTGCTCTCTCCATCGCTCCACTTGATAAGTGTGCTGTTGATTTTGAGTGTGGCATGTCGTTCTCCTCTCCAGATGCCTACTTTCACGTTTTTGTAATTCTCTCCCTTTTTCTGAACGTTCACGATGTCGTAGGTCGAAGAAAGAGGATCCCCGTTTTCAGTAAACTGTATCTGCCCCGTGATTCCTGGAAAGCTGACGTTTCTGAGGTAGAAGAGTATATCTTCCGGTTTGAGGTTGTAAAATGATTTTGGACATTTTCCTTTCTGCAGCAAGCGTCGAGGCTCTTTGCATTCGAATAGGGAATCAAGCGCGTGCGCAAGAGCATACACAGCGTCCGTGAGATAAGGAATATACGCATGGTGTAGTTTGCTGAAGACTTTGTCGTCCATTTTGGCCTGATCATCGCATGTATCTTTTGAGCAGTTGAGATGGTTTGTCCAAAACTCGTTCCACCATGGATTGGCGCTTTGTCGAGTGTCTTTTACTGTGAGTCCTTTGAGATGCTTCTCGAATG
Source organism: Pavona decussata (assembly GCF_977016875.1). Classification (NCBI taxonomy): domain Eukaryota; kingdom Metazoa; phylum Cnidaria; class Anthozoa; order Scleractinia; family Agariciidae; genus Pavona; species Pavona decussata. The sequence continues at coordinate 2,544,031 of NW_028145572.1, forward strand.
ACTCATCTGCAAATAGATAGGGCCTTATTCCTAATGCTCCATCGAGGATCGCAGAGCTCTCTCCCATCACATGCGGATTGGTAACTGCAATACCTTCGCTCATAAGGAATGTTCGTCCTTCCAAGCCTTGGGCATTCGCTTCCTCTAGAAACCGTTTCGCGGGTTCATAAGTGCTCCAAAGGACGACCACCTTGATGTTTTTAGCCTCTCTTAGCTTCCTCACGATTGCTTTTATTTTCCCCTTGTACCCAGACCGAGTGAAGTACTCTGAAAAAGCAATACAGAACGTCTTCCGGTCATAGGCTTCTCGTTCCAATGCACGCAAACCGTACCGTCCGTATGAATGATCAACGGCAACCGCCGCAATGTACGTCCATCTATAGTGCTCTATAATGTCCACCATGGCTTTAGCTTGTTCACCGTCGGCTGGTATGGTGCGAAAGAATGCGCCAAAGTAAGGTGAGCTTAGCTCTTCGCTAGTTGCAGAATGACTTATCATGGGAATGCCATCCACTTGAAGTAAACTCGAGACTAGAATGCTGCTGCTTGAATCTCCGCAACCAATAACCGCAGAAATGGGGGAAGTCAGATTCATTTTATGACTTGTTAATTCCGCAAGCTTATCGTTTTGTTCTTTGATAAATTCGTTGAGGTAATTGGTCTTGACAAAGTGGGTCGCCGTTTCCATGGCTAGTACTGGTGAGTCGCAGTAATCTCGAATGTCAAAACCCAGCGTCACATTTGGTAGCAAGTTCGGGTCATTGTTTATTTTCTCGATTGCAAAAGTGATGGCCTCTATGTTTCCAAGGCCAAAGGTGTACATTTCACCGCATTGGTCCTCTGCGTCTTTTACGTGAAGTTCGAGGATAACGCCAAGAGTGATATTTCCTTTTTGGTAGAATCGTTTCGGGTGACAAAAAAACAATGAAAAGTGAAGTAATGGCAACAGTAGCATTAGATGAATGTGGTACATTCTCGTACGGATGTCGAAAGTATTGAAGGCAAGATGCTGTTATAGATTAGCTTATCGTGTCACACCTGCAAAACCTAATGAACGAGATGAAATAGTTAATGTTATGATGCATAAACATCATTAGGATTATTCGCAATGATCACTTTGAAAAGCCATGAAATGAGTTTTAAAACTCCTTTCATGGCTTTTCAAAGTGGTCACTACTAATGCTCTTAACGCTGTTTATGTTCTAAAATTTCAATATCGTGTGATAATCATGTGAACCCAGTATCTCAAACGTTTTATGTGTAGGCCTAAATTTTGGTTACAAATTTTGAGAGAAACTTTCAAGGCAGAAATTGCTGAAATAGTGTTCATTTTTTTTTGCTGCTGAAAGCCTTACTTTTGGAGTGCTGGTCACTAAACCCTAACCCTAACATAAATGGAAACAAGAGGTAATTTAGAATATTAAACATAATTCTCACGCATTTATTTAATTTATCGCAATACATTCAAAATAAAATAAAAAGAATGAAAAACAGCGACGAAAGGAAATCGTGAAAAACACTGAAGGAGCCTGCGAAAGTCACTGGATCGTGAACATAAGATTTGTTATCCTCAGTTCCGTAAATGATCTTTTTCTTATATTCACATGCAATGTGTCATTACATGTTTGTCTTTACAAAATGCTTCAGTAGCTTTCAACTTCCACTGAGGTCATTGAATTCCTGACCAAGGATCTCCAAGTAATGTCGTAGCTAAAGAATACTGATTTCCACCCTGAAAGCAAACAGCTTGATGACTTTGAAAGTCGAAAAATCTATTTTTCAGTAGTAGCTACAATTTCTGACATTCTTGACATTTAGCATCAATATTAGTCCAGGATCTATACAAGCTTGCCAAGTATTCTGTAGAGTCATCATAAAATTTAATTACTACCTTTGGTGTACCTATATATTGTTTGTAAATAATTACTTACTGTGGCGGACGTGATGAGGTTGAAGTTAACATTGGTCGGCTTTAAAAAAATATGCCAAGTTAGTTTCTCAGTTCAATACCTAACCAAAACTGGAGTCTAAAACGCAAAACTTACTTTAATTTTAATTATTTAAATGACTATGAATAATATGCTCGTGAAATTATGGTAGCGTTGATCGAATAATACATACACCGGCATGTCATACTTTGCAGGTGTTTAAATGCATGTCATACGTACGTCAAGAAAGACGTTTGGGTGTTTGTAGAATTCGATCAACGCTACCATAAATTTCTCAAACATATTCTTTATTTATTTCTTTATTTCTTTATTTAGTTATTAATTTAAGGAAAAATTTTAACCTCTAATGCAGTAACTTTTGCATTTTAGGCTCACCTTTGTTTTGATTCATTTTTAGTTAATTTAAAGTTATGATTAGATATCGGCAAAGACTGAGACGTTAACGGGGAACATTTTTGTCAAAGCCAAACAGCCTTCAACTTATTATTAATTATTTACAAAGAATATCTTGGTAGAAAGAGGGTAGGAGTAATAATGTGACCAGGATTATGCGCTACAGAACACGTAAAGGTTTTTGAGAAGATAGACGGATAGTCATGCTGTTTTTTACGAATCTGACTGGAATAGTGCAACTGAAACGAAGTTTTTCATTTCAACATCGTTCGCCTTTCAATGTATTCAGCTGTTGCTTGCGAGTTGGAAATATTGTTCAGGCTACAATATGTAAAAATACAACGGGGATTCTTGGTTAAATATTTAATGAGCCCCAAAACATTTGAATAATCGGCCCTGGAAAAACACTTTTAATATTTTATGTGAACCTAGAAAAGAAATATCCAATGACCCTCGCAGTGAAATTGGCAACTTCAGACTTTAATCCGTACGGATCTATTGGTATAATAGTTTATAAAATACGGAATCATAAAATGGCCAGTTTCTCCCATTTGGCTTGATAACCTGAGCTATAGTTGGCAGATGACACTTCCATAGCTATCGTATACTATCAAATTTTCCACGTTTAAATCCTGAATTTTATTTGGTTTGTTCTTACGGATTTCTTAAGTTGCTAGCCTTCAATGCAATGTGATGCTTATTCATTTAATTCACAAAAGGAGAAAGAAAGAAAATCATATACCGTTTGACACGTTCAGTCTGCAACTACCACGCATTGTATTAAGATAGTCTGCTGCCATCAAGATTTCCGGGTTTTTTTTTTTTTTACTTTACGCGTCTTGTTCTTACTTATTTTAACAAAAAATGCAGAGCCTTATTCCACTAGTTAAGTTTTGGCGATTTCAGGAAAAATAAACTCAAAGGGCATGAGATTCCTCAAAACATGTTCATTGCTCTACACCATAAACAAGGCTTGCATTCAATATTTAACAGCTTCCGTTGAAAAGAATGGTAATGCGCATCAAAAGTACTCATGCATGTTTCTTGAAAAGGATTGTTTTGTTCAGTTCCTTTAGTCTTCCTATGACTTAAAACATCAGTTCAAGAAAAACCATCGCAGAGCAACTTCACTGTTTAATGGAAAGGTTAAATAAATGGTGGGAGGGTATTTAAAATTTCGGACTCCTTTCGTTGGTTCTTGAATTAAAATCGCTGTAACGGCCAGAATCTTGAAAATAATTGTCAATAGCAAACGTCAACTTACCTTAAAGAAACTGATAGAATGGAAATGGTTGTTGGCAAAAGAGCGCTTCATATCGAGAAAAACCGCTTCAAAAGTTTCACCAGAAGCATATTGTTCAAAAAAATATTAAGATCGGTAAACATACCTGTCTTGAATTGTATTAGCTCCGTGACAGTATGTCACCCAACCGGATGTTTTACTAATCAACAACAAAACGTTATATACAACCTACGAACAGGGTCCTTAGACGGCGTTCAGTTCGTGGTAAACCAGTTCGCAGGCAACCTAGTAATCACTAGATCCACTTGTTGGCGCCTTAACATATATCAACCCAATTGCCTGTGGCAAACGCCTGGAACTCAAATGCAAACTTTATTTTCACGGTGTTTGTATCAACAGTGAACTACACATATATAAATAACAAATATCTAGCTAAAAATACGATTCAAAATTTTAAACGATCCACACAGTAAATTTTACAGGAAATTGGTTTAAAAAACTGCTTTACATGAATACCGTGTATCGAATTAATGAATCTATTTTGGCCCGGGAGGCAAGCTGTCTCAAAGCATCTGTTTTTCATAATAAAGTTAGTGCTAGACAGTGGAACAGTATGTTTTTTCACGGAGTCTCTCGGAGACTACATGTAATTAGTTGTTTCTTGTCAATTTTGGTCCATCTTATTCCTTATTTCCAGTCTGTTTAGAGAATCGTTTGTTGGTTTTGCTGATGCTGGCGGCTTTCTACATAGGTCACGAGTGATTGATCGTTGCCAATTAGCTTCTCGTTTTGCTGCGAAAGTATATCTATATATTTTAGATATTTACCAATGCATGGACTGTAGACACAATATGTTGTTCAAAAATTAATATTATGAGTTTTAATAATTTTAGTTAGGTAATGCCAATTCTATTGATATGGAAATACCTTGATAAATTGCTGTTGTTATCTATTCAACCTCGTTCCCAGACCTTACAGTAGAGACCAGGGGCGGGGCAGAAGACTCGTCAAATTTTCGTATCTGAATCATCCAACAAAAGTTGACGTCACATCCGGTCAAATTGGCGCTCAGCGGCTTGTCTCGGCGAAGTCGAATGATGGCGTCCGGGTCAGGCGTGATTTCTTCGGATTTTTGAGCCATCCGTATCAGGAATTGTGAACTGTGGTTATGAAAGATGTTGTAAAGATATTGCTTCGACTTCATGAGCAAGGGTTTTCCAAAGAAGTGATTTTTTTCTATTGTTTTCACGGAGAATACGAGACAGCTAAGCGTCGTGTCATGGCGAAAATTTCACACTCTCAAAACGAGTGGCGTTCAGACTTTTAGTTCTTGTGGCTTCTGATCGTTCGAAAGCTGAAATTTTAATAGCCTATCCCGTGTGCAACATAATGGAGGAGACATCGTCAGTCATAGTTTGCAGTGTTAACATCGGGAACCTAATTATCACTCGACGTGAAGTGTTGGAAGCCTGTATCGTTGAAGCTGTTCCAATTGTCTTCGTTGTAAGAGACTCGTAATCTTCCAGGTGAGTAAATGTAGTTATCTTCATTTCCAGTTCTTTTCTGCCGACGTGAGTACCTTTACATGTGGGCTTTAGAGTAATAAGTCGGTTTTGTGCTTCGTAGTTCTTTAATAAAGACGCAAGTGACGTTCAATTAATAAATAGCCATAGTAATTCTCTTATCTGAAATGCATTCATATCATGTTGTCCTGCCAGTGCAGGCTTGAGAAGGGGCTTCAGTCAGAAAATGTATCTGCGTGGCCTGGTTCATATTGCTAGTGTGAGACTAGTAACTCCATGGGAAGGGAGGAAGGGGGGGTCCTATGAGAAGCCCATTTAGAATACCAACACTACTGCTTAAATTATACTATAAGCGTTTCATGATCAGGGACCGCAGATAGAGGGTCTGTGCGGGCTTTTGCTACCCCACCCCCCCCCCCCCCAAAAAAAAAAATTGTTATGATGAATGACTTACTAAGTAATGAAATAAATAAAGAAGGGAAAAAATTGCAAAGGAAATGGAATTAATTTTTAATGGAAAAAATTTACTGGCAAATATAGAGGCGTGGATAATTTAAGTAACAGACATTGTGATAAAAAGTTGCATGCAAGTGGCGATACTTTCGTTCAACAATGACCCACGAACGCTCTATTTACCTGACGATACTTAAAACAGTTATAAAGTTAAGAGAGAACAGACAGACCTTCTCTTCTTGACATTGCCAATGAATTTCCCGATCACAACAGATACGGAAAGCGAAATTTTCAATTTTTTAAACAATATGATGCACAGTAAATATTTGCCACTGCCTCATTACCCCTCACCATCTTCCTCTAATTTTTGGTATAATTTAACGGCAGCTCCGGGAAAATCCTTGGATTTCGGGATTATTTATAATTAAGGTTGATGACAGTAGTACTACAGTGGGAAATATTCCAATGTATTGATGGTGAATTTAAAGAACTGATAAAAGGAGCTCGTGAAGATGGTTGCAATTACTCATTAATGTAGGCACTAGATAAATCCCGGCCTGGGTTCCAGGTGAGCATGAGGGCATTATTGGTAGTGGTCCTGAGTTAAAACTTAGTCGTATAGTCATAATTTTTTCTGTCTTTAGCTATTTTGGTTTAGCACCTCAATGCTCATGGTTGGTCATTCTTCTTCTTTCAAAGCCTTAGCAGGATGGGCTGCTAAAATTGGCTAGAACACAGCTCATTGGTTCCCATCCAGATTTCATCTAAATTTTTGCACTTTCCGGTTGTATTAGTACTTGCTTGGTTGAGCATTAAGAGTACCTAAAGTAGTGCAAGCACCTAAAGTGGTGCAGGGACCTCAACTAGTGCAAGAACCTTTAGTAGTACAAGCGCTATAGCTGTTTATAGTCCTCTATAGCTGCCTATACCGCTGTATAGCTATATATAGCACTGTATAGCTGCGTATAGCTCTGCATAGCTGTGTATAGCACTGTATAGGTGTAAATAGCTCTGTATAGCTGCGTATAGCCCTGCATAGCTGTGTATAGCGCTGTATAGGGGTGTATAGCTCTGTAAAGGTGTGTATAGCCCTGTATAGCGCTGTATAGGTGTGCATAGCCCTGTAAAGGTATGTATATCTGTTTATATGTGTGTATAGCCCTGTATAGCTGTGTATAGCGCTGTGTAGGTGTGTATAGCCTGGTAAAGGTGTGTATATCTCTTTATAGGTGTGTATAGTCCTGTATAGCCCTGTAAAGGTGTGTATATCTCTTTATAGGTGTGTATAGCCCTTAAAGGTGTGTAATATATTATACTGGTGCATCCATGGCATTCTCCTATATAAGTGTGTTCTCCTATATAAGTGTGTATAGCCCTGTAAAGGTGTGCATAGTATAGAATATATTATAATTGCGTTCGACGAAGGAGAACGCAAGCCTAATTTCGTTTTTGCGTCCTGTGTCTTTTGAGTTGGTGTGCCTGTGTACGGCTATGCAGAACTTTTTGAGATTGCTGTAAGGACACCCAAATAGCCCCCCCGCTTGAGTTTTGCAGGGGCATGTGTCGGTCGGGAAACTGGTGCGAACTTATGACGACTCTGACCTCGTTTTCGCGCTAGAGCCATCTTTATAGTCTCGTTTTCGTATAAGAGTCGCCCCTCGTTTTCGCGCTAGAGCCATCCTTTAATGTTGCAAGCGGGTCGAGTTTCACGTTTTGCGTGCTTGTTGGTGTTGCTTGTGGAGTTTGACCTTTTCTTGGCGTTTGGTGTGCTTGCTTGTCGAATTCTGGACTGTGCTTCCTTGCTGTGTGGACTGTTATCAGATAAGTTGTGTTGTTTACGCTTGAAGTTAGAGTTACTGGCATTTGGAATCTTGCGAAATTATTGCGAAAGCTTATCGATGTTCAGTTCGTTCGTTTCAGCAGGAGTGGAGTTTCATGTTCTTGCATCGTTTTTGGTGTGCTGGCTGGACGACTGTGCTTCGTTAGGGAAGTTGCGTTGTTTAAGTTACAAAAAAATACTTTCGGGTTAAATTTAGATTTATCAACGCCTTCACGAAGTGTGTACGACTGGGAAGACACACGGATAAATTCAGCGTAGTGTTGTTTACCCGTTTCATTACAAGAAACCAACGCTGCCTTGCGCTGACTAAATCAAGAGACAAGTTGCGTAGTTTCAGCAAAATATATTACATTTACTTGGGGAGATGTGTAGCTCGGCAAATAATTTACTTACCGAGTTATGTAGATTGGCAAATGGCCATGATTTGTGGTCACCAAAGCAAAAAGTTGCCGAGTTGTGTAGCTCGGCAAATGGCCATGATTTGTTTCGAGAAAAGCAACAGTCCTAGTGCGAGTGAAACGAATTGGTGAAGTTGCAATGGCAAACACTTTATCGAGTCATTCGATTATAAGGGATTGCAAGCACTCGGTGGTACCCAGTTTTTGTTATTGCAAGGCAACGTTGGTTTCTTGTAGTGAAACGGCCACAGTTCGGTTCCGTTTTACGGGGACCAACTCTGCGAGACAGCCGCCAACTTGTTTGTTGGAGCGATGGATGTGCGCACGTGTATGCTCGAGCTGGAAAGAGTTCGCTCTTCAAGCGTTTTGTCACTTCTTTGCCAATTACAAGCGAAAGTATTGTGCGTTTTTTAATCAAGGAAATGATGTTTTCGAAGGTTTGATTCAAAAGATTAAAGCATAATTATGTGCAGCGTACTGATTTAGCGAGGCTAAAAGCGATCGCGCGTGTTTCAATTCTCGGCTTGTGAATTAACAGCGGCCAAAAAGTCGCAATATTTTAGTTTCGCTTCATTCACTGGTAAAACTGGGTTTAGTGAACAAGTTATCCAGTCATCTATCAGTGGAAGACACGGTTACAATCTGAATCAGTTGATAGAAAATGGAGAAAACGTGACATTGCCTTTCGAGATGATCTCAATAATATTTATGCAAATTTGTAACGCTACGCCGAAGATGTCTCGTGGCGGCTTTCAATGTCTGCTCAAAGGCAATGGCATATGAACGGCCACGTTGAAGTTTCCCCGGTTCCTTGCCGAATTCTACCGTAAATGTTGTACGCTTTAAAATAAGGAAATGCTTTTTTCGAAGTTGTCATTCAAAAGATTCAAGTACAATCAAGTATAATCTCGCGTTGCGTACTGCTTACGCAGCAAATATATTTTTATATATTTTTTCTTTCATTTAGTATATTTTAGCTATTTATTTATTTAGTTGTTTATTTATTTATTTATTTATTTATTTATTATATAATTATCAATCATTTGGCTTCTATTCCTCTATTAACGTGAAACTCAACTCCCGCAACAAACGAAGGAAATGAACATATCGATATGCTTTCGCAAGATTCCAAACTTCAAAAGTAAACAATGCATCTTCCCTGATAACAGTCCACACAGCAAGGAAGCACACTACAGAATTCGACAAGCAAGCACACCAAACGTGAAGAGAAGGTCAAACCCGACAAGCAAGCACACCAAATATCCATTATATTATAAACACTGGGTTATACAATGATAACATTTTTTTGCGATTTAAATAAACATGTGAAAAATGTCTGGCAGTTAATGTAACTTTCTTTTCCCAAATGGTCGAACGCATCTCACTAATCTCTGATTACTACTAGTATATTATATATACCGGTGCAACCATGGCATTCTCCCATGGAGTATATACCCAGGCTTACATGCAATTAAAAATCTATTGCCCACTTGTTTGTCTTTGCAATCATATTTGGCAACAGCTGCCCAATAATGTAGCTTTTTCTTGTACATAGTTCCCCTTTCTTCTTGTCAATGATGCAGATTAGTGGTCCGTTGGTAAAGTTTTAAAAATCTAGAAGTCCTATGGTTCATTGAAAATCAAAAAGTCAAAATAATATTATAACCATAGCAATATTTAAAAAAACACACATCAGTTCAGTGACAGTAGACCTATGTAAGAAAAACTATAGGTGATGTGTTTTCAACTTTCTCTTCTTCATGCTTGTCAAGGATGCAAATGAGAGGCCTGCTTGTAAATTTCATATTAGTTCAATTCAAAGAAGGCTTAAAAATTCAATCAACATACCAAAACAACAAACCTCCCCCCCCCCCCCCCGCCCCGCCAAAAAAGGGGGGATTATATAAATGTATATATTTGTTAACCACCTGGGTGATAGCAGACCTCAAAATTAAGAAAATTTACTGGTGTGGGTGTTTTTAGTTCAATGGGTCTTGCAGGTAGGGAAAGGGAAGGAAGTGGACAAATATGTTTGCATTATATTAATAGGGTTTATAAGTTATATTACCGTACTTTAGATTTTTCCTTACCTACATGAAATTTTTAGGGATTTAATGTTTTTAATTTTTCTTTTTAATTATTTTATTTTTAGAGATTTAAACAAAAACTCAAAAGGAAAGAGACCGGCAAATCCCCCTAAAACAGCTAGAAAGGAAACAGACAGCAAACGGAAGAAAGCAACAAGACTGGAAGAAACTGTGATGGCCATACAGTTAGCAGAAGCAGGGTTCTCATTAGAAGGCGGGACCCGGGTACCGGTGCCAGGATACACAAGAGTCAGTACCTGCCTACTTTCAAACTGAACATAAAGAAATTCACTTCAAGTGTAATTTTCTGCCCAGCTACTCTCCTGTAGGTGCCCCCCTACTTCAAAACTTAATGAAACCCCTGCTGAGAAGACAAGGAGGAGCTTGTAAAAAGGGAAACAGGGATTGTGGCACTTGAGAGAAGAGTCAAGAGACAAGAAGAGTCAGTTAAAAAGCAAAGCGAACAAATTAAAAAAAAAAAAACATTAATGGAGGCCCAGTGGGTGGCTGCCCAGCTAAGGCATATGGCTGGTCAGCTTGACACCTTGGCTGACCAAATTTTGGATCATAGGAATACGTCAATGTAATCAAACATGATGCTGTACACCAATGTGAAAATTATTGTCAGCAGACATTTATTAGACTTTGACACAGTAAATTATAAAAAATCATATAAACTGTAGCTAAGTGGCCATTGCAGTTACTCCCGGTCTTGTCGCATTCTTCCTTTTGCTGTCTGTTTCCTTTCTTGCCATCTCAGGGGGATTTGCTGGTCTCTTTCTTTTTGAGTTTTTGTTTAAATCTCTAAAAATAAAATAATTAAAACGAAAAATTAAAAACATTAAATCCCCAAAAATTTCATGAAGGTAAGAAAAATTCTAAACTTTGGTAATATAACTTATAACCTCTATTAATATAATGCAAACATATTTGTTTGGAATTGGAATTTTATATAAACTTTGATACTATGTCTATGAATACGCTTAAACAACTATACTATACGCTCATATATCCATATCGAAATTACGGGTCAATGAGCTGGGGTACTGCATGCCAAACAAAATTTAAAAAGATAAAAATAAGCCATATTACTGCCTTCAATGCATCTTCTTTGCACACAAAAGAGATAATGCAACATTTTACTCTATTAGAAATCCTTAAGCTAGAGAACATTTTTAAGTTGAAAATTGGTTTCCTTGTGCATAAATTACAATACAATAAAAAAAAAACACCCCCTGCACTCCATGATCTTGTTTCCCTAGCTTCTGATATCCATAAATATAATACCAGATTTGCCACTAGTCAAAACCTGTACAGACCATTTTCTAGAACTAATTATGGTTTAGCACGGTTTAGAGTAGTGGCATCACAAACCTGGGAAACAATTCCAATGGAAGTTAAGTGTCTGCGCCACAATGTTTTTTAAGAAGAAATACAAACTTTTTCTACTTGATAGCGAAACATTAAATATAAAATTAAAAAAATTTAACGTATACTATATACTTCTATATTTGCTGTAAACACTTTTTTCCTTACTGTTGTATTTTCATCTCCCAAGCCTAGTTTAACTAGCAGAGCTCTTCAACCAGTATTATAAATTCTACTTTCCCCTATTTTACAATAACTGTCCAAATTCCGGTGCGCTGATTGGCTCATAGCTATTGTCTATAAAAGTACAGACAATAAAAATGACGTCAGATGTAACGCGCGCGCTTTTTCAACGAAAAAAATTGCCAATTCCGCTCATACTTTTTCCATGTTATTGTAAAAAAACAAATTGGCAGCAGTTTTCTATGGTCTATACTCTTTTAGCATACCTCAGTGACTGACTATCGCATAACGCGCAGTCTGATTGGCTACACAGGTGCCGTCTATCGATAGACGGCAGTTTGTCAGAGCGCGCGCGATTTAGCATCCATCATTGCACAAATATATCAAAATTTATGAGGAGTCGAACCTAAGACCGATGTTTGTCCCATGAACCTAGTTTAATGGCATTATCTCCCACGAGTCTCCTGTAGCTCAGTGGTAGAGCATCCAAACTAGTAATCGGAAGGTCTTAGGTTCGACTCCTGATAGGAGCACTCGGATTTCTTTTTTTCCGAGTATGCCTGCGTCACTTTCTAGAATAATCATCATTCTCATTCATTCACCAGGCTGGAAATATACCATCACATTTCTTTCATATAGTGCAAATGTATAAAAAGCCTTAACCCATTAGCACCCAAGTGGTGAGAGTGCAGATGAGATAAAGGGTGAAGGAGTTCTTTCTTTCAATACTTGAGAAATAAATTATGTCATTCGCAATAATGCTATTTAATTTATTGTTTAAGATGGCTTGACATCAATAACTTTAACAACTGTCTCACACTAGCAATATGAACCAGGCCACGCAGATACATTTTCTGACTGAGCCCCTTCTCAAGCCTGCACTGGCAGGACAACATGATATGAATGCATTTCAGATAAGAGAATTACTATGGCTATTTATTAATTGAACGTCACTTGCGTCTTTATTAAAGAACTACGAAGCACAAAACCGACTTATTACTCTAAAGCCCACATGTAAAGGTACTCACGTCGGCAGAAAAGAACTGGAAATGAAGATAACTACATTTACTCACCTGGAAGATTACGAGTCTCTTACAACGAAGACAATTGGAACAGCTTCAATGATACAGGCTTCCAACACTTCACGTCGAGTGATAATTAGGTTCCCGATGTTAACACTGCAAACTATGACTGACGATGTCTCCTCCATTATGTTGCACACGGGATAGGCTATTAAAATTTCAGCTTTCGAACGATCAGAAGCCACAAGAACTAAAAGTCTGAACGCCACTCGTTTTGAGAGTGTGAAATTTTCGCCATGACACGACGCTTAGCTGTCTCGTATTCTCCGTGAAAACAATAGAAAAAAATCACTTCTTTGGAAAACCCTTGCTCATGAAGTCGAAGCAATATCTTTACAACATCTTTCATAACCACAGTTCACAATTCCTGATACGGATGGCTCAAAAATCCGAAGAAATCATGCCTGACCCGGACGCCATCATTCGACTTCGCCGAGACAGGCTGCTGGGCGCCAATTTGACCGGATGTGACGTCAACTTTTGTTGGATGATTCAGATACAAAAAAAGTGCCAGGCGCTATGGAGTGTTCTCCCCCGCCCCTGGTAGAGACCTATACTCAATTTCATCGACATCTTTTTACACTCCAAATGATTTTCAATTTAATTTATGTATAGGTATATACATATCTCAGTGATCTGTTTCCATACGGGGTAATGGTCTCCTTAACGGATTATCTGTATGGCTTATAGTTTTTGTCTTTTTCATACATCACTGAATCGTTCGTTCTCAAACAGTTGAAGAGTTTAAGGACATAGGATTGGACCGCATCAGTGGTAGATTGTTGAGGGACTCTGCTAATTGTATAGCACCTGTTCTGAACAGACTATTCAACCGGTCCCTTCAGACAAGCGCCCTCCCAACAATTTAGGAGCAGGGTAAAGTAACTCCTCTGTTTAAAGCAGGTGATCGCACTGTTCTCCCCATCATTAGCAAGATCCTTGAACGGGCAGTGGACCTACAGCTGTATTGTTACTTGTCTGAGTCCAAACTGTTCTCCCAAAATCAATTCGGTTTTCGCCCTAAACTGTCTACTGTAACTGCTCTCGCCCATATTCTTCAGAGCTTAGATAGCGGCTGCATGACCGGTGCGGTTTTCATTGAGCTTTCGAAAGCATTCGATACTGTTGATCATGGGCTTCTTGTAAGAAAACTCATTTATATTCATTTTTATGTCATATCTGTCAGACGAGCGGCCTACAAAGACGAGTTGGCGTTGATTGAACGAGGTCCATCTTGGCTGAGATGATACTCGATCGTACTGGTCATTGTGTAGACCTCGACCAGTCCCCATGGGTTACGTCGTTAACGTCATCTTTTCGATCTCGTTCTCCCGTAAGCCTCCCATCCAGACCAACCAAGGGAACTGGTCAAAACTATTATGCACGCTCGGGACCCACCAAAATGAATTGAGACTACTGTATCTTGTGATAGCCCCGCACCCCTATGCCGACACCACTGCCTTCAATTATACCCCCCCCCCCCTCCCTCATAGGAAGGCGCATGGTATCTTTTATAGCCCCCCACCCCCTGAAAGAGACCCATTGGTATCTTTTATTGCCCCACAACCCCCTGAAAGAGACCCATTGTATCTTCTTTAGCCCCACCACCTCCTGAAAGAGACCCATGGTATGTTCTATAGCCACACAACCCCCTGAAAGAGACCCATGGTATCTGCTTTAGCCCTACCACACCCTGAAAGAGACCCATGGTATCTTCTATAGCCCCACTATAAATCAAGTTTTTGCCTTATTAACTCCGCCTTACGAACACTTTATTATAGCCTTATCTATCCGTATTTATTCTACTGTGCGAGAGTCTGGGCATCAACTTACCCACCAAACCTCAGAAGCTTAATTACATTGCAAAAACGGGTTTTAAGAATAATGTCAAGGAGTGCTTTTGATGCTCACACTGAACCTTTATTTTAAAACTTTAGAATTCTGAATCTTAGGGATATCTACAAACTTCAAATAGGAAAATTTATGTATCAATATAAATCTGGCTTACTTCCTGATAGCATCAATAACATGTTTTTGGTGAGACGCCAAGTGCATTCCTATGGCACTAGAAATTCGAATTCGGAGCTTTCTTATCTACCACAATGTAGGACTAATATAAGAAAGTTCTCGATCAGTTTCCAAGGTCCTAGTTTTTATAACTCTCTTAGTCCTGAAATTCGAAATGCAACAAGTACCGCTTCCTTTTGTAGTAAGCTGAAAGCATTCCTCTTATCATAAATATATATTTATATATATTTATTTATTTATTTATTTTCCTCTGCTTTTCACTTTCATTTTCGCTTTTTTTAGCCTAACTATGATTAACATAACCAAGTAATATATTTTAAGATTTACTGTAGCTCTGCCATTTTGGTCCCATGTCTAACTATTACAATACTTTGTTCCAATTACTTTAAATGAGGGAGCCCATTCCTTATAAGCCCGATAGCTTCCCTTGGGCTTCCTCGCCATTAGTATTAAATAATAATAATAATAATAATAATAATAATAATAATAATAATAATAATAATAATAATAATAATAATAGTTCATATTTGTACACTTTTTTTGTGGCAAAACAATAAACTGAAACTGAAACTGAAACACCCCCTGCTGAAAGAGACCCATGGTATCTTCTATAGCCCCACCCTCCCCCTCCCAGTATAGCTACATGAATTAATGGTAGAAGGGCCATTTACAGGGACGAGTCCAAAATATAAACACTGAATTACCAGGCCCCATGGTATCTTCTATAGCCCCACCCCCCCCCCCCTCCCAGTAGAGCTACATGAATTAATGCATGGTAAAAAGGGCCATTTACAGGGACGAGTCCAAAATATAAACACTGAATTACCAGAAGCTTTCTTTTGTAGGAGATGATGGGAGATTCTTTAAATAGTTCTCTCGGCAAAGTGATTCTGTACTAAGTGCCATTTAATTATCACAACTTCCAGGCACTGCTTGGTGGTATTTTGTGACAAAAGAAGAATTTTTGTTCATTTTTGTCTTCTGTCAAAGATTGATTTCCTCTCTTCACTTAAGAGAGGACTTTATTTACCAGAATTTCGGCATATCCTCTCACAGGCGTGATTTTAATATATTGTCTAATATTCTCCTCAAAAGTCATCGATATATATTTTTCCACACCAGTGGTTTGTTTTAGACTCCCTTGAGGCGCTCTTCTAGTTCGTCCTGCAATCTTTCCTCTAGCAGAAGCCCGGCCTCTGCCATCGGTGTTGCAAGGGGTCTTTAGTTCTTGATCGTCAAGTTCGGTTGGAAACTCTTCAATTTTATCTTGTTTGTTCATTGTGACTGTAGTAGAGCAGTTATCTGCCGTTAGCCGTTGACCGTTGTTCTTAGGCTTAGCAATCTCGATTTTAGCGAGCTGTAAATTAAGTTCTCCTAGGTAGTTTTCTAGTGCAACTGATGGTTGTACTGGTGGGTTCCAGTTCAATTTAACTTGGAGGGGGTGTGTCTCGTTATTCTCACCGTGATGCGATGTTGACACATGTATTGGAGACGCATTCGTCTATGAAATTAACTGAAATAGGAATAAATGTTTAGCCCCTTTGAAAGTAAATTGGTCTGATCACATTTGAGTGAGGTTCTTAGTGTGTCGTATGTTCGACTCATATGTTATTCTATTTCACTCATGGCGAGCAACCTTTCTTGTTTAGAGTCTTATTTTCCATTTTTCTATGTTCTTCCCCTTCTTAATTTTGTCTGTACACTCAGAAAACAGGGAAAAGATAAGATTCATTTTCTTTTTTTCTTATGTGTTTTATCCAGTTCTTCCATCATTTGTTTGAGATGATCCATTTGTGCTTGGATAGCAGAAACTGAGTGTTTCAAATTACATCCGTTTGTTTACCCTTTGTCTGATTTATATACTGAACAGTGGAGATGAATTGAATGCATCTCAACTGTTCAATATATAAATCAGATACGACTCATAATTTCTTGATATGCTGTGACGAAGGGCTAGCGCACGAAGCGTCGGTTTTTAATTCTCTATGCGGTGGCCAATTTACCTCATCCTCCATAAAGCCAATATTAGTTCCCGCTATACCACCTGGCCCATGAGAGACATAATGCAGACAGAAATGACAGAGAAAACAAACAAACAAACAAACAAGGAAGCAAAACTGGGGTTGATTTATCCAGTCCAGTGTTACGTGATGAGAATCCGGAGCTATAATTGGTTTCCTCTCGCTTCTGTTCGCGATTTTGTCTTTGTTTTTCCCATACCCCCCCCCCCCCCCCTTCCTTTCCCAACCGCTTCGCCTTTTTTTCACAAGTAGGAGATGGTTAAGTTCTTTCTTGCCCAACTCCTGGTGGATTATCGTCATTCCAGTGTTGTCACAACTTCGTGATAGGGAGGGTGCTTTCTATTTTGTAATTGTAAATAGGAAGTTTCCACGGCATTGTTGTTGTTACTGAAGAATGCTTATGATCCGCTTAATTCAACTCAGGCTTTAAGCAAAATGCTACGGATGATATCTTGGTTATACTGTATTTTGATAACCTTTTTTGAAGTTTTAAATGCTCAATTAATTTTAAAACACTGCAAAGGAATAACAAACAACAATTTCCTAATCTTGAACCAACGAGATCATTCAGTTCATACAGGCCAGATCTGAGTTCATCCCGAATTGCAAAATTTCTGTGGGGAGTGGGGTAAAGAGCACGACTGCGGCGACAGTAAGTACGGGAATCAGGAGCACAGGAACATAAGTTTTAATACCTTTTAGCCGTCGAGTCCAGCGACACCACCACCTTGTTGTTATTCGTTAGTGGGATAATTTGTCAATAAGGGGAATAGGGGGAATATTTGCATAGGAAAGACTTCTGTTCTTATCAAAACACCATGCAGTTTGACACCGTGACATGATGTCTTTTGCAAGACTCCGTGCTCGTACCTTGATTGGCTCAAGACATTCATTATATTAATAACTGTAAATTGTAAGGTAAATATGTTTAAAAGGTATCACCATAACAAATTTTGCTACTCGCAGTTCAGTGGTACTTGCACTTATTGGGCTCCCGCATTGAGGGATAAGGTACAAGACATTTGTGGCCAACTTGATTACGCAACGCAAGTAACAATTTCGTTTTTCAATCAAGTCTAAACTTTTCGCCATTTTACTTCCTAATGTAAGGAAGCAATGTACCATTCTCAGTAGTTACAGGTATCATTTTCAATGATAGGTGGAGGCATAAGGCATTTAGGCTATGAGCTAGCCGCTAAATAAGGTAAGTTTAATCTTGTTCTACGCCAGGAATCATACCGCTGGAAACAATTTAGCGATTTCTTTATCTACCTACTTGTATTGTAAACTTATTCAGTGAGCTGTGAAACCTTTTTACCGTTGGTCATTTTCATCCTGGCCGAAAACGTGTCAACGGTCGGCGGCCAGCCTGAATTGTCATAAGCAACTTAGCCAAACAAAGTCAGTTTTATCATGAGCGACTCTAGTTTTCTTTATTACTGATAGCCTTCGCTGCCTTTTTCAAAGAGAGTTCTAAGAAGTTTCTCCCTCGGTAATACAGTTCGGCTATGCCTAAGGGACTAGCAGAAGTGTGTGTAAACACAATGGGTTTGCCACCAGTTGTCGATTCTGACTGCATTACGGTTCATAACGTATTTTTCATTTGCCATCTGGTTGTGTATATTCATCTTTAGGTATTAAAATTACTAACGAACAATTCTCAGTTTTAATTTCAATTTATGAATTAAAATTCTGCACACAATGAGAGCGCGGGATGATGAATGTGTGTTGGACGCTACTGTTACCTTGTTGTAGCAAGTAAGACTCAAATTAATTATAGACCTCAATCGAGGTGGTTTTCCAATGAACGAAGTCGCTTATCATTGTGGCTTTACCGCATTAGTAAAACAATGTAAGTTCACAGCTGATCAGGCGAATTCTCTTTTAAAACTAGTACCACGCAACCGAAACTGTATTTCCCTGGTAAAAGCTTGATAGTCAGTACAAGGTGCCAAATTCTTGTAACAAATTCTCACCTATATACAAAATAATAGAATTTCTGCTCTTTCGTTACTTTCTCCCGCTAATAATTTGCTTCTCACCAGGAGTTTAAATTATTTATTTCATTCTGAGGCCTTAGAACATCCTTTCGAGAAAGCATTCATTAAATTTTCAGTAAAAAAAAAATACCTTATATGATTTATTTCATTCTGAGAACTTAGAACTTCCTCTCGAGAATGCCGCCCGTCAAAGTTTCAGTAAAAAAATGCCTAACACGGTCAGCAGGATTAATTTTCCAGCTTTTTATTTTTTTCAGTAAGAGCGATAATGGTCTTTTGTACCCATTGTCCTAAATGAAACCAGCTGTTTAGTTTCTTGCAGGGCCAAATGAAACTGGGTAAATAGGCTTTGAACAAACGTGACATGATTAAAATTGATTCTTTCGATAATTGAAAATTTTGTCAATAAGTAATAATAATCAAAATTTCCAGCGGCGCTATTTGCTGCAGGAACAAGAAACAAGCCTTTCAGAAAATGAAAGATTTGTAAAATTGACAGTGTGTCAGTTTGTTTTCGGACGAGAAAGCGTTTTCATATCCGCTGCAAACAGAATGTAATCAGTAGTTGTAAATGATCAATTTTTCCGAAACTGTATACCCATTTGTTTGACTAAAAGTAATGTATTTTTGTTTATTTTCAATATTAGCTCAGATCAGCATTGCCTGCATGCAGCACCAAGAAACAAAAGCTTTGCAAAACAGTCTAAAACGAGATGAATCGAGGGAACACTGATCGTTTTGGCGTTTAATTGTTTGGTCAAATTAATTTTAGTTTTCCTTCTGAACAAGGAATGATAGTCCTCGGGGACGTACAGGCCGTAGAAGAGCGCCACTATTCAGTAACCGTTCATTGGAAACCGCAAAATAGAACTATAATTGTATACTTAGTAACTCTGTACACATAATAGCCCCTCTCTGATTCCAAGAAAGAACGCGTTTTGAATTTGAAGCAGTTCTAAATCTGGCGATGACAAAGAAAATTATCGACCGAGAGATGTTATTTGTAAAGCCACCAAAAAGGAATTGACCAAAAACATTAAATCAGCAAAAAATTTATAAATAATAAAAAAGAAAGAAGAAAGTGAGTCTTTTTTTAAAAAAAGAAGTTGGATAAAATAGTCAAAATTTCTACGTATTTTGTGTTTGTGGTTTTAAACCCCGATTCGTAATTAACGTATTATGGGCTTTTAATTTTTGTCATGGATGAAGTCCTAATGTGTGGGGCCATTGACCATTATCGGACGTTTAGGTGTGTAGTAGTTTGTATATCTTTAGTAGTTGTTTGTATTTTGACTGGGCCGCAAATACAAACAACTAGTAAAAGTATACAACGATACCTCACACTGGCAAAGCATCTTATAACGGATAATTATCCAACCTGACTTTTCTTATAAAAACTGTGCTGGAGAGAAAGTGAATCGGGATTAGCGCGCACGTATTAATAAGTTAACCGTTTTTTGACAGTTTTGACTACAGAGACTACCGCTGAAACCAATTTTTTACTGCACTGTCAAAGTACTAATGTTTCGAATATACAACAATTATCCGGCGAAATCTTGCGGAATATCGCCTGATACTTAGCCGATCAGGCCGTAGGCTGAGTTGGTTAATATCAGAGGATATTCCGCAAGACTGAGCGGAATAACCGTTTTATTAGTCAACACATTGATAACAAAGCACAGTTTTATTGAAGAAAAGCTGGAGACGATCTTTATTTTGACATTTTTTTCCTCCGACACGCCAATTAAACAAATTACGTATATCGCACAATATCTGTCGACTACGTACGGCAAATGTTTAGTGCATAGTGTATTACGACCATATTTGGGCAGTGTTACAATGTTGAAAAAAGTCCAGGCATATTCACACTCTTCGTTTGTTATTCGAACTGTATTTAGCAGGTACACCACACGCTTCATTTCGTTAAGTATCTGTTCGGAAGGCTCATTTTAATCGTCTCAGCTGAATTTCGGATTGCAATGAAAATAAAAACTTGCAATTTCGTTGGTGTTTTGTCATCTGAATGCCTTAATAACATGGGAAAATTATTGCCTTTTGTTTTTCACCAGAAAATGTCGTTATCAAGAAAGCGAAATAAGGCCCGCTAGGATTTTCGGAAATCCAACACTACTGAGCAACTCGTAAATCTGTTTTCAAAAAATTTACTGTGACTTAAAGGAATCCGAACAGCAACAAAATAATTGCAAATATTTTTAATAATTTCTTTACAAATATCGGAAAAAACAATCACAAACACACACCGGCCACAAAACAAAAACACGACCCTCCCTCCCCCCCCCCCCCCAAAAAAAAAGAAAAAATAGATTGGAAGTACTTCCCTTGAACATTTTCGTTGGATGTCCCCGACTAAGTGGAGTTGGATAACAACAAACAGTTAGGTGCTTTCTACTGGTGCTGTTTATTAGGTTGCTCAAGATGGTTTCCAAGTTTTAATAGTCACTAAGAACACCTGAGTGGTGTTCTGATTATGCTGCTGGACATCGAGTGGTTCTGACTTTTGAGTCAGTTCTGTGGTACTAGCTGTTCAGTATCTTGTGAATAATTCATTGAAAAGATATAAAATTTAAGATCCTTTTTCTTCAGTTTAAAATTTGGTTATCCTTGCAATTTAACAACAATTGTCAAATTTAAAGTGTCTCATTTCATCGACTGAACGGGATTAATTGAAAAAGCACTGAACATAATTCATGAAAATAATGTTGTTTAGTTGCATTATAGATCGTATTGTCACTTTTTACTTTAAATTTTAGCTTCTAATTAAAGGAGACGAAATTAAACCTGAAATTAAACCAAGAACAATTGGATTATTTGAGAAGTGTTATTGTTCATAATTTTGTTATTTATTTTGTATGAGGTATATGTCCGATATATACTGAGAAAATAATTATAACAAAGGCAATAATTGATAATTAGGCGTCAGTCGAGACAAGAATCGGAACTTGGGACACATACAGTATATTCTATGGAAAACATTTCTAAATTAAAAAGCTTTGAATACTATACCGTCGATTATCTTATTGGTCGGCGCCTATCGTTGATCAAAATTGCCTTGTATTGATTGACAGACAGTGCTTGTGTAACCAATCAAATTGTGCGTTTGCTGATAGTCGGTTTTTGGGCGTGGGTATGCTGAATTAAAACGTACGGCTAAGATAAAAACTTCCGCTACTGTTGGGTCTTTTGATTTAAAAAGTCAATGAAACATATAAACAATATCAATTGCAGAGTAACAAGTGAAGGAAGCTTTTCCTTCTGATATCATGTAGCTCTGGGTTGTTATCACGAAACAATATATCCAGATACCTCCTTCTTGTTAAAAGTGAGTTTCCTTTTCTGTTGTTATATTAATCGTGTACCTTCTGGTCTCTTGTCAATGGATCGTACATATCACTTGTATTTATTCTAGTCGACGTGCAGTGTACGTGGAAAGCGTTGATCATACGTAGACAACGGAGTGCTGTGGATAAACTAATACATCATACTTCTACTCCGCTTGCCGTTTGCACCTGACCAAGTTGCATATGATTGCTATACCAGTAGATATAATTGAACTGAAAAGTTCCTAAGTTGCCTGGTGTGTATATTTTTATCTTTTATCTTTCCATTTTCTTCCAGGAACTTTAAGAAGACTTAAATTGGTTAGATTTATTTTTCAGTTTTTAGTTTTACAAGAACCTTGTCGAGTACTAAGTTAGCAGTGATATATACTTTAGGTACGGAAAGATTTAATGAGAAATGGAAGTCTAAATTCAAACTTTCTTCTGCATGAATTTCATCTCATTGATAACATGATAACATAAATTCATCAATTTTTGCCACTCTTCAAAATCCTGCTTCATTGGCTTGGTTTTAACTTTAGATTCAGTAGGTAAAAGTCATTGTGGTTTACTGGTTATATAAAGGATTAATTTTCTTTATTTCAGGTAATTTTAGAGCGAAATCATGTTACAGCACAGAAGTGCATTGTTATTTTTGATTATCGTTACTTCTTCAAAAACCCTTGCCAGCGTTATCCCAGGTGAGTTCATGAATTTAAAAGTTTGTTAAATGAGTCTTGTATTGGAGCTCATATCTCAGCCTTTATCATAAGATAACTTTGGTTAATTCAAGCCGGAACCGCAATCTTGTAAATAAATTAAGACCAACATGTGACGTCATTATATGATGTGGCCAATCAGAATGTAAGGTCGACAATATTCGTTGGTTTGATCGGAAAATTAATCAGCGCACGCCTTAACCATTTCTAAAGGAGATACCACCATGGCTAAAATGTTAATTGATATACTTGAATTTTGGAGACAGCCAGCTTAGGTCATCCAAACCCTCCGGAAGGTCTTGAAAAAAGGTAATAAGGATGGATTAATTTAGAGGGTTTTAGGCCATTAATGGAGTTTTTATTTTTCTACAGCAAACGAATGTACAAACTACACTACTCTGGGCGACGCAACCAGATCACGATTTTTCATTAACCAGTCAACAATTTTCAGCGACCGATCGCTCGCAGGCTGGTTCACATTCAATGGATCAGCAGGAACTCACATAGCAACTTCTTGTGTTGCATCTGGACACTGTGGAACATTGGCTGCAGGTTGGATGACGGGAAAACACCCTAGGGTCGAGGAGGGAGTGGGGATACGGTCCGCCTGTTTTTCCATGCAACAGCTGTGTTGTTGGAAATCAGTAAGCTTGCTTGTCCGAAATTGCAGTGGCTTTTATGTTTACAAACTGGATGCAGTGCCTCCTTGGATATCCAGCTTCCGTTTTTGTGGAGCTGGGATTAAAGGTAATATACTAATTTTTTGAAATTGAAAATGCCGTTACTCAGTCTCCAAAGGGATGAGGTCATTACTTTCTTCAGTTATCAACATTCCATGCTTAACTGTGTTCCAAGAACGACAAATTCTTGCACGTAGCTATCAGCCTACCACAATGGTTTTAGTTTCACACTGGAGTTTATTCACTTATCAAATCGTTCATAATAGGTTCCGTAATATTAAAACAGCGAAACTTAGGGTATTACTCAATTTCCTGTTTTAACTGAATGTACGATGGTAATGAAGACTTCCACCTCGGTTTCGATGATTACTGATTTTGTTCTTGGTTATCAATATAGTGTTTGGACTGGAAGCCCTGAACTTTTCTTAGCAATGGAATTTTAAACAAACAGAAAGCATTAGGGTTTAACAGTTTCACATAAGCCTCTCGCTGTAATAAATAGTAGTGCAGATTTTGATTCAATGAAAGCGCGTATTGTATTTGCTGTGGTTTATTCACTAAGTGATCATGGGCTCGAGTGTTCAGAATATTTGGGCACGGCTCACGTCGGATTGTCTTTGTTTGTAGGATCAACGCCATATGCGAAGACAGGAAGCAACAAAACTTCAGGTAGCGGAAGGACATTTACTTTGAATTTTATAGCCTTGCCGAAGCAGAAAGGAAATACGCCTTCCACGCCGCCGTTTTAGGGGAGTCGTAGCATGACCCCTACTTCGGAGGGTAATACGACTTCCGTAAAAACGACTGCCTGCGAGGCCAGAAGAAAATAAACACAAATTTCTTTTTAGAAAATATTTTAAACCTGTAAGAATGTGACTACATGTAGCTAAAAAGCTCTCCTGGTTTTGTCGTTTGGGCCTCAGTGTACCAGTCTTGAACTAAAACAAATTGCAATCCTGGCCACTACGAATACTAAGGCCAATTTATGCAACAGTCTAACGCTTATAGTCAGGTTGTTGTTGTGTTGCTAGACCGTCTAAACTTCCCCCATTCCACCGAAAAGACTTTAAAGAGATAGGGTGCCTTAGTCCCCATTGTTTCGGGGTGGGGGGAAATGACAGAAAACCGTATTAGTAGAACCTCTCATATATACGGACACTGTATTTAATTATAGATGGCCCAACCCTTCCGGTCAGCTGGCTGGCGAGTGTAGTCCTCACAAAAAATATCATCGCTGGCTGACATTTCAGTAATCTCGACATGATCTATGGGATCCGTTTTACCACCGCATTTAAAATTTGAAATCATGAAGAACCTACTGTTTCCTACGTTCAAAGAAAAACTCACTAAATTTAACGATTAATGTGGGGTTAAGTCTCTGTACGTATCTAAAACTAATGTTTTCAAAGCGTAATCATTGCTTTACTTTCAGGCAAGAACCCTGATGAATGCCTTAATTACAACACACTGGATGAGCGCGACAGAGCCGCAGACTATTTCAGTTACCATACAATGAAGTGTGATGCCGGTCTACCTGAGGCTTGGTACAGACTCTCTGGCAGCGCGGGGTCTGTGATGCCAACACAGTGCGTTTCAAAACTGCATTGCGGCACACTGTCTCCGGGATGGCTTAATGGCAATCATCCTACTATGGGGCAGGGGGTAGTGAAGCGCATGGTTTGTTTCACTAAGGATAGCAACTGTTGCTTTTGGTATAGCACTGTCATGATCAGGAATTGCAGTGATTTTATGGTGTATAAGTTTGGCCAGTTCCCAACGTTAGGGCATTTCTGCAGTCTGCGATACTGTGGAGCTGGAAAAGAAGGTAATTCCTGAATAAACTAACAAATAGTCGGTTCATTTTGTCACATTATCGACACTGTCTAATGGTCACACGGTAATTAAAGCACTCAAGCAAGTTATCCTGCCAGGCGTTCTATACACACCGTAACTATGTATACTGCCTGGATCAGTCTGAAAATGGTTTAAGATTCCGTCACCCACAGTGTTGGGAGTGTACACGCACAAAGTGCTACTAAACAAAGTCAGTTCATTGTATACGTGCCTAAAGCTTTTTCTATAAGTAAACAGTGTGGTATCTATTTATTTCCACCAGTGTTAATCTACTGTTTACAGCGACATAATAGAATTAAGAGATTATATTTATGTAGGTGAAAAGAGATCCCTTCTTAAAAGACTTGTTATAAACTGGATGGATTAGCTAACAAATTAGACTAAAAATTTTGTCGTTCTAATGTGCTACCTCAGGCTGTAAAGACAAAGACGGAAACATATATGGACTTCAGCAGACTTGGAAACCAAATCCTCTTGTTACATGCAGGTGTGCGTCTAATTTTAAAGTCGTCTGTTTGAAAACTCAAGATGGATGCTGGGATAAACATGGGAAAACGTATGTTAATAACCAAGAATGGCTAAGCAACGGCATCACCAAATGCACCTGTAGGAATGAAAAAATTTCCTGTACAAATCTTTCTCAACCAGCTTGCACCGATGAAAATGGGGTTGTGAGGGAGCATGGTACCAACTGGTTCCCAGGAGCTTGCTTTAACTGCACGTGCACGGATGGTATCGTCAGTTGTATCAAGTATCACGTGACCATTCAATATGGCTTATTCGAGGTTAAGGCTGTCGGGAATTGCATGCCGTGTCGTCGAGCACGTGATGATATAAGACCTGCCGGAATAGGAACTGCCAGTAACTGCCAAGGTTCGTGTTAGGAGCTGTTAAAGAAAAGTAACAAGGACAATATTTCGTGCAACTTGTCGCGCAACAAATGTTGCGTTGCAAGTTAAATTTCTTTGTTGCACGAATTACCACTATTAATATTAATAATAACAGTATTTATTATATAAAC
This sequence comes from Pavona decussata, assembly GCF_977016875.1. Taxonomy (NCBI): domain Eukaryota; kingdom Metazoa; phylum Cnidaria; class Anthozoa; order Scleractinia; family Agariciidae; genus Pavona; species Pavona decussata. The sequence goes on from NW_028145572.1 coordinate 2,570,211, forward strand.
AACAGTGAAATACCAGGTGAGCTTTCGCGCGAAAACGTGATATCTTCACACGTGAAGTTAACACGTTATTAAATAGAATATTACATGCCCGCTTGGAGATACGAAATTTCTCTTCTCGTGTTAAAAAATATTTCACTCGCTCGCTGCGCTCACTCGTGAAATATTTTTCAACACTCGAAGAGAAATTTCGTATCTCCGCGCGGCCATGTAATATCCTCTATTAATAATACCACCTACAATAACACGTAACAATGCAATAATAACACCGCCGCGCGCAGCAAATTTTAATGTTGCGAAAAGTAGAAACGACGTCGAGTTGCACAAAAATGTTACCCGTATTACTTGGCGCGAGTTCAGTATTAAATTCCGTGATTAATGACAGCGTCAAACACGCCGGTGTTCAGTTTAAGCGTCCTAATTAAATTAAGCCCAGTCTAATTAATCCAATTCGTAATGTATTTGATGGGCCTTTTAAACAAGTGCACGGACCTCTCTTTTTTCCATTAATAGTATTTTTTCAGCTCGAGAAGTTGAATAAGTTATTTCAGTGCTCCAACGGCGCCTTCATAAGGAAAGATCACGTGTGTAATGGAATCACTGAGTGCGCAGATGGATCTGATGAGAAATCATGTGACAATGGTGAGTCAGTTGTTGTGCCTACATTTAGGCCGATAAGGAAAACCCTTTATTGAAATTGGGAATTGGCTGTTCTAAGTTCTTTGGGGGAGACTGTCTAGAGAATAGCTCCACTATAACAAAAGCAACGCTTTAGGTATCCAGGTCTTGGCTTTGGTAGAAGTAGTTTTTGGGTAGCGTTGCAGAGAAACCTTTGGCCCGAAGAAGTTAGCTGAAGGTGAAGGTAAAGGTCGATCGTAGGACGTATTAGTAACGTGTTAAAAAGAGAAACTGGGCTTAACCTGTAGTTAAACCAAATTGCTATTTTACAGTTCGTTTGTTGTTTTGGCCAGTTTCGTTCACGCGTAACAATTTAAAGATGAAACTAAATCACTCTAAGCCGCTGTTTTCTCTGTTAATGAATATAAATTTAACTTGTTCTTTCCAGTTATCTGTATTGACGAAGGAGGTCAAGTTTTGATTCTCAAAGAAACATGGAAGGTGAGCTTAAATTTGAGAAGTAGCGAGACAGATAAAACGCTATAAAGTTAAGCGATTCATTTAGAGTCTATTTTATGATAAGTTTGTTTTTCAAAAATATATAATATATAATATGTTTATTTTTGTTTTAAATCGACCAAATGATCCAATATCACGAGAGACTTGGGGGCTCAGAAACGAGACAATTCATGGAAAGACCTCATCATTCACCCTTTCTCTTGGTCTGGAGTGAGATACTTCAAGATCTGCGATGATGTCCCGACCGTGAGTTAATATGACTCTTCACTGATTCCAACGAATAATTTTTTTAGGTTACCAAATGTATACAGTGCAAATGCGTTGCTGGACTACTAAAATGTCGAAGAAGTCTTGAACTAAATTTTCCAGGCAAGCACACTGCATACGTACCGCTGACCGAAGAGTGTGATCAACCTGCTTGTAACACGGTGGATTTCATCAGATCCAGAAGACACACATGCTCAGGTAAAGCCTGGTTAATTATTCAATGAACTACTATGTGTCATTGGGTACTTCTTCGGCTTTTAACTTCGTATTATCAATCTGAATCCCATAGCATGGGAACTTGTATCACTTAAAGCATATATGTTTTCGTGCTAAATTCTTTGAAACACACAGCACTGGCTAAAACCCAATAAGAAAAATAAAATAAATAATAAATAAATAAATTAATTAATTAATTAATAAGTGTTCTTCAATTCCGTCAACTATTGGCTCAATTTCCTTCGGTTTCTAAAGCCCGGTTCATTAATCCGTTAGAAGTGTTCAGGGAGGGATGGGAGTTTATTTCCCAAACAGCGACTGGTAACTCTAGATGCGTACGATTATTCACCTCCAACCCGTTTCGTTTGTCTCCATTTTTCAGCCCTTCCTAAAGAAGCATTGTACTAAATAGCTACAAGCAGGATCACATTAAAGCCATTAAATTATGCCTTAGGTAATAGAAGTCGTCTGAACGCAGATAAGAGGAAAACAGAACTTTATCTTTCTCATTTTCCTTAGGAGAGCTAGAGATCCATATTTTGTTAACCTTTTATTTTCATTCAGTGGCCAAGATTTGACCTACAGTTATTACATTATTTTGTCAGCGATTGAAACTATCGAGAGTGGCCGTATTCTTCTAGAAGGAGAAACCTGGGAATACCAAGGCTGCAACTTCCAGTTTTCAGGCCAAAAGCGATCTAGAGGATGTCCAAAAATGATTGAACCATGGTGTCAAATGTATAATGGAGCAGTATGCTGTGCCATGAAATGTCAAGGTAAAATCATCTATAAATCACACTGTTTAGCAGGTGAATTTCTACTGTAGCTGATAAGTAAACTATTAACCAAGTCAGATTGTTCTGAACTTTAATTTGCCCGTTATTTTACACATCTGTTTAGCACTTCCAGAGCTTGCGATTAAGATGCGATGGAATGTGACTGTGTGCCCCGGAGGCCTTCAACTTATAGCACGTGATGACACATGCAGCACACCCACGCCAAACTGTCTTCAGGGGAACAGTCTCTGTACAACAAGTATGTTCAATTTTGTGTATAGTAATGTGCTATCCCTTAATCAATAGTCCCTTGCTTGTCGGTCATTAACTTACAGTAATTGTACTTTGTTAACGCTGACCACTCGATTAAGGTCCAAATGGATATTGTAGGTAAACGTATGAATGTAGTAGTTACTACTCGCGATAAGCCTATAAAATTTGGTAAGCATTCTCAAATAATGTGAATTGAAAAACCTTGAAATTGCCCTCAAATGTACGGCTTCCATGAGAAGTCTCCCTCGAGAAAGGAAAATTACAGGTCGTGATAAGCTTCACCAAATTTGGCAATCATTCGTGAATAATATTCAATTGGAAAAGCCTTGAAATTACCCCTAGAGTTGTGCCGTACACGTGAATTCTCCCTTTCAGGCCCTACCTCTCTTCTGTATAGTGATTATTCTGGGAGTCCACAGGCCGGATTAATTTTCGTGCCTTGTAGTGTGATCAATGCTACTTTGTTTTTAATATTTTTCAGACATCACGTGTCGAGATGAGAAGTCAAATTCATATTTTGAAGGAGCAAGTTGGTCTGTTGGTGATTGTATCACTTGCAAATGCACTATGGGATTAATTTCCTGCTCCAAAAAAGTCGCTTTTATCACATCAGTTGGCGAGTATATCGAACACTGCAGCCAACCGAATTGTAGCGTGGTGGCTTTCTTGAGTGCACACAAAGAAACTTGTGAAGGCAAGTAGTAGACAAATACACTGAAGTTTGCTTCAAACAGAAACATATTCAGAAAAAAAATTGCCAGCGCAAAACTATTTTTAGATATTAACATCGCGAGTGGAATAATTGTTTTATTAAAAGCAACCACAAAACATTGCTGATTTCATTTTGCAAGAAAGACCAGAAGACGATTAATGGCCAGAATTTCGCGGACATGACATCCGGTGGCCGCTAAGCCAATCATAACTCTAGAATAGAATCATCCAATGATCTATTTTATTAATAATAACATTTATGTAGCTTGCAGCTGGAAGAACCAAACCCTGCTTGATGGCTACCACTGGAAGGAAAATGGCGTTGATTTCTTCTGTTCCTCGGACAAAAGAGTGAGGCCTGGGTGCTACTTGTATGCTAACAAGATCAACTGTACTGGCGCTTTCGCAGGTTTGTTTGTTTAATTCCCTGCAACCACTTTCAAAAATTGCTAAAATTACTTATTAAATCAGTCGATTTGAGATTTAAGTAATTTGAGTAATTGAAGTAATTTTTAAATTATAACTTTTTTTAGTTGTTGATGCTTTTCATTTCACGCACATGTTTAAACGAGTTTTTATCACTCCTAGATGTAGCGTGGGTAAACAAAGTATTGTTGTTGTTGTTGTTGTTGTCACCCGCAATTCGCATACCGTATTTATTCGATTAACCGCCCTGGGCGTTTATTTAATTTGGGGTCGATGAGGGTGGGCGCTTATTCGAGGTGGGCGCTTATTATATTCCTAATATTTTCAGCAAGCGAGGTCATTTTTAGAGAATAACAAAACAAGGGAGAACAAGTTTATTTCGCTTCAACAAGACAAACAAGGTGTAAAATCTAACATAAACAATATAAAAGTCCATTGACTATCGAATCTAAAACCAATTTTGGAACACAAGTGACGCTCCTCTTACTTCACGCTGGGCTAGAACAGAAATGTTTTTCTTTTTTGTTGGGAGGGGTTGGGGAAGGGCCCTTATTAACTTTTTGGACTTTCAGGGTGGGCGCTAATTCGAAGGTGGGCGGTTAGTCGAATAAATACGGTATCTTGTTTGCTCTGGCCTCTTATTTAAGATGTCTTACCGTCTGTTGGCAATGTTGATCTGATTGAAGAAATTGTTTGAAGAAAGAAAGAAAGAAAGAAAGAAAGAAAGAAAGAAAGAAAGAAAGAAAGAAAGAAAGAAAGAAAGAAAGAAAGAAAGAAAGAAAGAAAAAAAGATAGAAAGAAAGAAAGAAAGAAAGAAAGAGAGAGAGAGAGAGAGAGGGAGAGAGAGAGAGAGAGAGAGAGAGAGAGAGAGAGAGAGAGAGAGAGAGAGAGAGAGAGAGAGAGAGAGAGAGAGAGAGAGAGAGAGAACTTTAGAGAGAGAGAGAGAGAGAGAGAGAGAGAGAGAGAGAGAGAGAGAGAGAGAGAGAGAGAGAGAGAGAGAGAGAGAGAGAGAGAGAGAGAGAGAGAGAGAGAGAGAGAGAGAGAGAGAGAGAGAGAGAGAGAGAGAGAGAGAGAGAGAGAGAGAGAGAGAGAGAGAGAGAGAAAAAAGAATTTTCTTCTGCCCCTAGGCACGATTCGCATGAGATCGATAGTGTGATCGGTAATGCTTCTAATCATCTTTCTAAGCAATATACCCTTATTTGATCAATAAATTAATTTCACATTACCCGTTGCAAGTTTGACTAACAAAAGATGGACAGAATCACCAAACATACCATGGCATAACGAATGTTTGGTGTTATCCACAACAGTGTTGATAAGGTAATTTGGCCACCGTAAAGAGATTCGGCTACTGACGTTTTGACCATGTATAAGTACGTAGTCGTTCGTCATGTAGATTCTCTCGAAGGGCGAAAAGAGCCAAAAGAGCGTCTGCGGGGGAGACTAGTTTATTTCAGAGAAGTAGGGAAAAGGAAGGTGTACTGCATTTTTTAACTTGTTTTTTGGTTTTAGGAATCCAAAACTTAGCTCTCATTTCTGACGAAAAGTTGTTTCTCTGTGAGAGCGGAGATGAAATAAGATCACTGAATGACAGATGTAATAAAGTAAATAACTGCGATGATGCCTCGGACGAGAAGGACTGTGTTCAATGTAAGTGAAGTCATGATGTCATGATCACAGCTTAAAGTTATCAGAGGCATGCACCAAACGGGGCTTGCCAAAAACGGCTGAGAATTTTCAAGACATTTTTCAGTTGGAAAATAAAGCCTATGGTAATCCTTAGCGTTTGGTGGTTAAGATGCCTCACGTTTCATTATGAAATTTAACTGAAACACTGCGAAAGAGGAAGGGAAACTTGAGCTTACGGCGGCTTTCACACGAAGACTCCGTCTGAGCAAGCATGCTTCATTGCATTATTCAACTCTGTCCACCATGACACGTTGAACGGGCTTATATCGTACTATTTCATGGGCTGGATCAGATTCCTTAGCAAGGGGCACTTTGAATGGAAGAGAAAGTATAAGAGCCCTTATAAAGAAACTTGAAAGCAATAAGGGTACAGTTGCGACCAGTTGTCTTATAATTACTTGCCTTCTACTTTTCAGACTTCTGTCCATCTCACATTAAATTTAACCTAAGATGGAACAGAACTGTCTTAGATGAGGTTGTCCGTAGAAAGTGTCCTGAAGTGGATCCAAATCTTGGAGGTAAGATTTGCGTCCTTTTATTGTATTGCTTTTTTTCTTATTACGACAGTGATTTTATTTAACTTAAAAGAAAAAGAAGTCATTTTCTATTACTACTACTGGTATTTCATTTCTTCAGGGGAATTCAGCAGCCGCTGTACATCATCATCTATTTTAACCTACTGGGAATACAAAGAAAGTTGTGACTGCGAAAAAGAAGTTCTTCTTCAGCAATTCAGATCTAAAGTATGTGCTTCAGTTTTTTGTAATCATTTCTGAACACACTCTGTTTTTGACTTAACAGTTTGCACAGTCAATCAAAATACTTCTGAGAATATATATATTGGATATTCTTCATCCGGGAGATGTTGAATTACTCCTGAATCCGGGATTTTTTCTTCCCCCAAATCTAAATGTGACTTTAATCACTCCACTCTTTGCTCGATGAAAAAGATTAGCTTGAAACCGAAGTGGGCCTGTTAAAATATATGAATTCTCGTGACCGGCTGCCTTTTTAATGTTGGATCCGGAAGAAAAAAAGACAAAATCAAATGCAATTCGGATTTTTTTTAAGAAGTCTGTTATGCTTCGTGATCTCACTCAGTCTGCAACGATTGTTCTTTTTCTCTCAGCTGTCTTCAGTCAATTTATCGAACCTGGCGGAAGTTACAAGAGAACTGACTGGCGCGGCTAACAACTTCACAAACAAGGGACGATTCTTTGGTTTTCTCGAGGAACTGTTTAGAATTGGGGTGCGTTTGCTCAGCCCAATCAGCCAGCAAAATGATATGGAAGCTCTAAATTTCTCTCGGGTGAGTGAAATGAATTATCGCTTAAATGCTATCTTAAAGCGTTGTTGATTGATAAAGAGATTCTCTACGCGACCTCATTGTATGTGCTCGTAAAACTGAAGACGTTTAAACAACACCACAATTAAGTAACAGACCTGGTGAGACTGTTCACCAGGGCCCAGTTGTTCGAAGGCCGATTAAGCTCATCCTGCATTAACGTGAACTTTAATTAGAGTTAAATACCTAATCAATAAAGATGCTTCCAAAATATTTTTGTCCTTCAGTGTTGACTTAGACTTCTCTTTACCTTAAGCTTGACATCATCCTTTTAACCCATTTTTAACGAGCGTGATGAAGACTTGTCTAACTTCTAATCGTGTATTAGCGTTAATTGGCTTTCGAACAACTCGGTCCAGGAATTTGATAAAACCGCTAACAGGACCGACAAAAATCTACCAGCGCTTTTCAATTTTGCACCTGGGAGGGTGATTTATAAAGCATGGAGTACAACAAATGAGTATGTTCATTCCTTTTTGTTATTACGCGGTGACGTACCATATAAACTGTGTTGCTATGGCGAAAAGGGCGTGAGTTTCAATATTTAAACTTTCATACTCCTTGTTAATCTCGTACCCAGATCTCCCACTGTCAGATTATTACATCCCCGAACCGACTGAGATCTGGGTACGAGATTAACTCCGAATATCACATTTTAGAACTCCTTGACAGGTCTCAAGACCGTCTTTAGAAATTTTGCACCGGTGACGTGCCAGATGTGTTTCTTCCTGTACTAGACTACGAGTAGTTCCTTATTATTCTTAGGGATTGTCAAGCGACTTCCTAATTTACGTTTCTCGTGATCTGAAGCTCAGATTGTTATCACATAATTAGGCTATATGTTCTTGTAATTTACAGAATACATGTATATCACCAGATTTGAGAAAAATATTGCTCAGATAATTTTTTTGTCATAACACACAAAAAAGACTTGAAAGCAGTCTTTGTAGACTATACCTGATAACTTTTTTCTTTCCAGGTAATGTTCTCTACAGCCGGTGATGCATACAACTTCAAGCCACCTTCAGATTCCTTCTGTCCACAGACAGTGGTATGCAAAAAATAAAGCGAACAAACAAACAAACAAAGTTAAAACAAATATAACACGAAAAGTATAGCACAAACATCTGAACAACACTGACACGAAGTCATTTACTGTTTGACATTCGTATGTACTCAGTCCAAATTATGGCGTGTCCAATCAAGCGCCAGAATGATCTGGTTGTTATTTCAATTTGTCCTCATGTACCACCGCTCAAAGCTCTTAATCATGTAGTATACTTTTGCCGATCGCACCTTAGCTTGATATTTCCCTGGTTTGGTATTTGTATTGCCTATGTCACATTCAAATTATCCTTTATCCCACTTTCAAAAACCGTCTTCATACATCCCGCCAAATCTACGTGTTACTCTTTGCGTACGGTTCTATATCAGTGGCAGGATGTGCATTTTCCGTGAGATATTAAATTATCTCCCATGTCTTCAAGTGCCTCACCTTGTTCTTTTGTGGACCACGTTTGTACTACTTTAGTTGCAACTCATAATTTATTAGATTTATGCCACATTTGCAAACTGATTAATAGCGAGCCAGGGCCGGTTTACACAGGAAAAACGTATAATGTCTCTGTCACTGGATGCCTAAAAGATGTGCCTGACAAAGCGGCCTATATGGCCAACCAGGAATCTGCGAACCCATGAAAACTGCCTCACACCATGCATGAGATAACCATTTCGGGCGTAGGCTTGTGCTAAAGCGCTCCATATTCATATGTACATTGTACATTGCTTCCTTAGAGCAACAAGCAGCCTCGTTTATTACAAGTGAATGTGATAAAGTTTTCCTGTCAAGCTCCAAACTTCACCAATACGTTTGTGTTTTGTCGTGTCCCTCAGTGAGTATATTGATAAAATCAATGCCTATTTTAGCCGAAATTAAAAAAACATAAAAGATGCCGAGAAAAGACGAAGCTATGTTTTAAGCCTGGGCCGGGTTGTTCGAAAGCCGATTAACGCTAATCCACGATTAAAAGTTAACCGAGGTTTTCAACTCGCTCATTAAAGATTATTTTAAAGCCTCATTTTAATCTAATGGTAAAGAAAAGTCTAAGGTAAAATTGAGGGACAAAAATCTTTTGGACGAATCCTTACGGATTATAGTAAATATACTCGAATCAAAGTTCACGTTAACCCAGGATTAGCTTAATCGGGCTTTGAACAACTCGGCCCTGGTGAATAAAACGATAAAGGTATTTTCACAGTCAGTAACCCAGGCAAACTTGGTAAAAGAAAAACCGAGTTCTCCCGACAGAAGTCGACCCTATGACGTTCCGGTTACTAGTTTGGATACTCTACAACTGAGCTTTTGCAGACTCGTGGCAGCTGGGCCATACGGAAGGCCAAAAAACAAAACAACAACAACAACAACAACAACCCTGCATCATAAAAGAGGTAGTTAAGGTAGTTAGCATAGGTAAACGTCTAAAAAAATGAGAATAAAGTGTGCCCCGTTGATCATCAGAACATGAAACTATGTCAATGCACTGATTTATGCACGGATAAAAAGGAAAAGGAAATAAAAACAGGAGGAGGATTGTGTGTGTGTTAACAGGGGTAGGGTAGGGGACGGCATTGGAAGGATAAAGATGGAGAAAAAAGTGGATAATTGAAAAAGAACGCAAATGTCTATCACTTGGGAGTAACCGTTACGGTTTCTTTTGTCTTTTGTTTTCTATAGTCCCTTAGTTCGCGACACAATTCTGTTTCCACTGGCAAAACGGCCACATTTACCCCAAGCATCTGGTATAGTTCTGTTCTGGATGCGTCCAGCTCTGAAGTTGAAAATTGACTACAGTCAGCTGTCGTCTGAAAGTGAAGCTCGTGAGCGTTCTTCTATTCTTCTAAGAAACAACACTAGAGTGGTAAGTTAAAATTTTTCAAACAGGTTTCAAGAAAATCCAAGCTGTTATTTCGAATTCTTGCGTGCGATAAGAAAGTTCAATAAAATCTCCTAAAATAGGCTATGGTAATTGTGAAAGTTTACTTACGTGTCCTAAAGACCTAGATGGTGGACTTCAAGATAGATCAGGGTGACTTTTGAAGATATTGAACGTAAACCAGGAAACATTAATTCTTCAATATGGAATATCAAGAACATATCATGAGGGGTGTTGAAATGTTTCAAAAAAAAACATCGCAAAACGTTTTCGCGATATGTCGGCAAGTAGTCCGCGAAAAGAGCTTCCTTGATGTATTTAGAGGTTATTTCAAGAGGTGCTCAATACTCCTTAACTTAATCTCCAAGTCAGCATATAGAGTAGCGGGACGATATTTTGCAGTTAACATTTTTCCGATTCTTCCTAGGAAAATAGTAGCGAGGTTTTCAGTCACCATCCTCAACAAACAAACTGCTCGTGGTTAGAATATGACGTAAGTGGTACCCAGTAGTAAGATCCGAAGCTCTAACATTCCCGCGATTGCTACAAAAATAGTAGGTCTGCATGCGGCAATAAAGCGCTGGATGTTTACGAATCTGCTGCCATGTGCATGGACTACTATCTTAATCGTGGGAAAATATTTTAACTAGCCCCTTTATCCTCTGGAATAGGTTAATAAGTTTACTGATTTCAGTTTCAAGAGCACCTTAAATGAGATTAAAAATTCCACAGAAAATACGTTTTCCTCGTAAAATATCGAAAAACAAATATAGTACCATCACGGGAAAGTACAGCTTAAAACCTTGTATTTTAATGACTAGTCACATTTGAGAAATATATCCACTAACACAAAAGTTAAGTTAGCCTCGCAGTTTGAGAGGGGTCAACTAATCACAAATTCCTTGCTTTAGTCTCTTGTAAGAAAATGTAGGCCCTTTTAGAGATCAATCTTTTTCCCTTCCTGACTGACACTGAGGTATTGAGGTTTCAGTCGTTATTCTTTCTGTTATTTCAGGTAAATGGAACTTTAAAGGTCGGCGCTACGGAAGTAAAAGACGACGAAGAAGAACAAAAATCGTTAACTCAAAGCTACTTAGAGTTGGCTCTCAGTAGCATTTCCATTGGCGCTGTTATAATTTCCTTGATCATTCTCTCGTGCTTGAGGTATTTGATAACTTAACGAGGCTTACTAAAAGGACTGAAAGTTTAGAATGAATGATTGCATCGCCAGACAGGCGACCTAAAGTAGATGTAAAAAGGATTGACTGTGAATTTGCTGAAGGAAGTATTAACGCTAAATTAAAGTTGAGTGGTTGAACAAATGACTCGTGGGCTAATTAAATTTCCGATATAATGAATTACAGTCTAGCTCCAACAGACTGACTGATTGGCAGATTAACGGACTCACAGACAGATTGACTTGGATGACAGTCTGAGCAATTGACAACAGACATACAGAATAGTTGACTAACTGGCTGGCTGGTCGACTAACTGGCAGAAAGACAAGTAAATTAACTGACAGGCAGATAGCCAGACAGACAGATCGACTGACTAACTAAACAAATTGACAGACAGACCGACTGTTTCAGTAAAAGAAGCATGTTAACTGATGAATGAATCAACTAATCATAAAACTGATTGACGGAATAATTAACCTAACTGTAGGCCACTTTGGAAAACATTGACTTGAGAGGGTAGTTGCTATTTAGTCATAAGCCCGCAATGGTTTTATTTGTAACAGGATTGCTTGGGTAGGAAAAAGGACATGGCATAAATTGACGGATGCCCGGGTAGACGGACGGACGGAGAGAGTGACAGAAAAATTGAATGTGAATTGGTTGACTGAGTAATAAAGGGATTGATGGATCATGGCCCAGTTGCTCGAAGCATGGTTAGCGCTAACCCGAGTTAAATGCCATGACAACCTATACCTCTTAACCAATGGTTAGCGCTAACCATGCTTCGAGCAACTCAGCCCATGTCTCAATTGATTAACTTGGACTCATTACTCTTACAGAATAAGGAACTCTGAGAGGATATTTGTGCATAAGAATCTTTTGGTTTCACTCTGCTTGGTGTACATTGTGATGATCTTCGATACGTTTGTCTTCACAAACAGGAAACAAACGCCAGTGAGTATAAAACTGCTTGTCCTTTTTTGTTTATTACTAAAGGGAGCCAGTAGTGGTTCTGCCAACTTTTCTATGAAATATAAGTCAATTTATAGATTGAGGTTGTTAACAAACTTTCGAAACACGTTTTGTTTTGATATTGGCGTTTCTTATCCTCTATCCTGAATTACCACGTACTTCTGCCAATCAGAGCAAAACATGGTGTTTTGAGCCAGTTGTCTTTGCGCGCTTGGCATGTTTAGTCTATAGCTCTAATTGGCAAGTGGTTGTTCTACATGATGATTATTTTACGTTATTTTGTTGAAAATTTTTGTAATTTAGTGTAATGTTCGGAGTGTTGCTTAATTCAGTTTACCCGCACTTCTGGGCATTCTTCTTCCTTTCGCGGAACAACAACGCAAATTGTAAGGACGTAGAACTTACTGCTGTCGAATCAAAGGTTACGTCATAAATTCGTGCCCATGATCGACCGAACGCGAAAGAAAAGACCTATATACCTCAAACCTGATAAATGAACACTCTTTTTCACAGAAGCTGTGCTCAGCCATAGCGGTCATCCAACACACGACACATGTTGCCATTTTCACGTGGATGTTGGTGGAAGGAATTCACCTTTACGTCAAACTTGTCAAAGTGTTTTCAGTCAACAAACTTTACATCACATACATCACCATTGGATGGGGTAAGATCATGTGCATAGCTTGCAGAATTGATCTTTTCGATGCTTACCAGTCAAAGCAGAAATCACAGAACTATAGTTATACTATTTAACACACCAAAGCAAGAGGCCATATGATCTTTTACATGCTGTGATGGTATTTTCATGTTCATGTTTTGACCGTGCAACAGTGTTTACATGATCCATTTCATGGTGCAAAGCCATCTGGATTTGCAAGTTATTCTAATCGTGAAATCTTTACCAGCTATATTTGAGTGGGTACAAAAGCAATGATAAGGGAAGGAAAACGCAAAGAAACTGCACCATGTGTCGCGAGAGTCGTAAAGAGCAACAAACAAGGAGCGAACGCTTGCCGTTTTATTCGCGGCTTCGTGGTTTGCTAATCTTGCGCACAACTGATTCACTGGTTGGTGAAAACCTAGACTGAGTTGCAAACATTTCCGTTGGTTTCTCTTCATTTTCGCTTTTTCACTGCGCTAAACCATTGGGAGGAAAGCGAAAAATGCGGAGAGGGGAGGGGAAAGAGAGAGTACAGCAAAACCCCAAGGAAAAGCTTGCTGCGTAGACGAGGGAAAATCTTAATTCTGATCGCACTGTTAGGGACTTCTCAATTACTCAGTCCCAGGTGTATTTACATTTTAAACATTATTTTGATATTTTTTCTGCAAATTTTTCGGGTCAGTGAATTTTAACTCACTTGAATTAATTTCACAGGCCTCCCAGTTGTTATCGTGGGTTTGATAGCAGCAATCAGGCCACAAACGTATGATATGAGTAAGACATACTACAAAGACGTCAAGTGCGGATCACTGAAATTTACCGCCGAAATTATACGTGAAAGGTATGTTGCTTGGTATTCCTGTGTCAGTTTCTCTTTGAAAGCCCCTTATATATTCTAAGGCTCCAGTCTTGCTAGACAACACTTATTAAACCATTTCCCTCATAAACTGTAATGGTTTCATTCTTTGTAAGGTGTTGGCTTCACGATGGTGAATGGCTGTTCAAAGGACCCATCCTTGCAATCCTTTTGGTAGGCTATATTTGTTCTTACTTAATCTTGTTAGTTTCAGTCATATTAATGAGTACTTAGAGATTTGGCAAGGTTGATAGTAACTGCTGTGCAAGGCGTCGAGTAACAACAATTACAGAATTTTGTGATTAGAGCATTCGGTAATACGATTCGTTAATTAATTTTCTGATTACACTAGTTACTATCGTAACTTGTTTCATAACTTACAGATGTACTTAGTTCTGAATGTTTGCCGTCTTTACGAATGTTTTCGGTATGAGGACGAACTTTCTAAAGAAAGTAAAATGAAATTATAAAGTTATGAGTGCTGTGAAACTTCTCGTGAAGATGTAGTCCATATATTCGCGGCAATGGAAATATACTAGTCGGTGTACACCTAATGCAGATACTTTCTAAAGAAAATGTTCGTTTTGGCGTTTGTGGGCAATAAGAACTTAACTTTATTACAGGCTTTGAGCTCATCTAAACTTGTCTCTTTAGGTGAATGTTGCAATCTTCATGATTCTTTTAAGAGTGATATTTACCAAGATATCGATAAAATACCGGAACGACAAGGTACAAATGACAAGGTAAGTGTCCTTCAGTCAACACTCACGTGCACGTGTATGAAGATCGCAGTTAAAAAGTGCTCTTCTTCGTCTTATCTTTGTTGTATTAAGCACCGGAATTTTTGTTTTACAGGAGAGGATTGAAGAGCATCGCTGCCCTTCTTCCCTTGCTGGGAGTTACGTGGTTATTGGGGTTTTTCGTTGATTTGAGTGAGGTCCTGCTGTATCTGTTCATCATCCTCAACTCAACACAGGTAAGCAGAACAGATAAAAAAACAACGAAAACCGTGGATCAGTCAATATTCTTGCAACAAGTTAAGAAAGTTAAGTTTTTCTACATTTACTACTCCGGAAACTAGTTTGACTTTTTCGTTGTTGCAAGAATTAGGTTATTATATGTAATTATGTGGCACTTATCGTACCATTCAGCACTCTATACACATTATGCCGTATATTCGTATTGTCCTCTACACTGACGCTATAATAATGCGCACATATAGAGTGGTTACTATCATTTAATATTTCCTCCCCACGCCTTTACGTTATGACCTTGGGGAAACTTGTTTCGTGTTGAATAAGTTAACTATTCTTTTACAATTAAATAATAAAAGTGATAAGAATAGCTGGTGCTCAGGTTGCGCGAAGCAGCTCGCATTCGCGAGATAATAGTCTTTGGCTAGTCTTAGTTTCCAGAATTTCTATGGCGTTCCTACATGTAAAGCCTTCATCTTATGAGACAAAATAGATGGTAAAGCTATTTATCTAAAAATTACTATGTCTTGCTCTCTTGTCGCCTTACAGGGTCTTCTGTTCTGCATCTTTCACAGTGTGTTGGATGACCAGGTATTTTAGTTGTAGGCGGTATGTCATGTTATGATACTGCGTTGTTATGTTGTGTTAAGTTGTTATATACTTCGTAATGTTACGTTTTGTCATGTCCTCTACAATCTATTTTGATAATATATGGGTATAGAGCGCTACTAGACGCCTGTGGCATCAAACGTTATAATTGTGGATCAAGACTGAGACTGGTGAAGGGATACCCTCTTTATCCTCTCTTGTGTGGATTTATTTTTCACTTTCTCTCCTTCGGTTTTTTTTTTTTTTGCAGATGAATTACTATACTTTTCAGTAGACAGCCTTTTACAGCTAAAAATTAAACAGTTGGCAGAAGGATTCCATATAGATTTGCAAAAAGCGTGGAATGAATTAAATTTGGTTTTAAACACCGGATTTCCAGGTCCTCTGTGATATAAGTACAACTCCAGTTAAGTAACAGGTTTATTATTACTTCGCAAATATTTTTAAAAACAACTTTTGAGTAAATGGATTGAATCACCTCGAGAGACAGCGAGCATGTCGAGTAGTTTTCACTCTCCGCGCTCTCTTTTTTATGCATGTATTCTGTAATATCATAAGAACAAAAAGGATGCTATAAACAGTCTATCTGTTGTCTGTTTTGTCTTACCTCAGATAAAAGAAAGTCTCGCCAGGTCGTTAAGAAGATCAAGGATGTCCCGCTTCCTGCGAGATAACACAGCCTCGACCGCATCAATAACCACACAGTTATCTCCCACAGGTAAATTCTATCTTTTAAAATACAATTCGAATTTTTTTTTAATGTATAAATGTTTTCTCCGTATGGTTATCAGTTTATTTTAACCTCACTTTTGTCTGAAGTTCTTAAGGGGTGGCCCACACTGATCCAAAATTCGTGTTCGAAAAGCAATGATGCGCGCCATTCGTTCAAGTTGTAATCAAATTTCCTGGTTTGCTCCGAACAATTTTTAGTCATTAGCTTCTTGTTCAAGCAAAAGCAAATAAAAGCGTAAGCAAAAAAACGCCACAACAGGGGCAATATAGAAAGCTTTCCCAATTTCCTTTCCCTCTAGCTTGGCCATTGGGCACTTTCCAAATGTTTTTCTCAGCCTAACTTGTCTCAACTACTTCATTTCCATCACTACTAGGAGCCTGGGAGAAGCTTGTTGAAAGCCTCTGCTAGCATGGTGAAATTGCATTGACAACTGTTTTGTGTTTAAGAACCCCATTATTACCGGTGTGTGACCGACCCTTGCGTATAATAAAATCTTACTTATTCAATTGCGGACAAAACCACTCTCTTTCCTTCACTGTAGGATCCTTAAGCAGAAAAGAGCAAGTCAAAATTCGGGAGAGCATTGAAGAACCCAAGACCAGCCCATGTGAAACTAAGCTGTAAAATACTTCAAGATCTACATATATACAGTAAATAATAAGCCTGTTTTGTTGTGACATTCAGAGGAGCAATAAGTGTTTTTCACTGTCAGTACGACTTTGATCACAAATCAATCAGATCATGCCCTTTGACGGCTTTTAACAAGAAACCGGAACACTTAGCCTCCACAACCTCGAAAGCGCGTGGTCTGGAATACAGTCAAGCGGTTTGAAAAAAACTGTTACTACAAACCTGAACACAAGTGTTTTATTCTTGCACTCAGAGGACTTCACCTCGTTGATGTCCTATCGTGCTCTCGTATTACTTTGACGTCTTGTTCCAGGCGTTCAGATGATGCATGGCGTGCGAGGAAGGGAAAGCGCGTGGAAAAAATATCATGTTTGTGGGCACTCGACCATTTTTCAATTTAATTTAACGCCTGAAACAGGCCACACTTTTATAAAAAAAACTTGTTTCAGAAGTTTAGAATAGTGATGAGAGGACTGAACAAAGAACTCATGTGCGAGAAAAAAGGGCAGCCTGTTTCTTCGATTTTTTTCTTAGTCATAATAATTCTCCGCGTCGTTTGTAATATCTGAATGCGTGTAACGGCTTGTTGCTTCCCTCCGAATGACATATTGTAAATAATCCGTTAGAATATAGCCAGTATAGTGTGAACGACAGTTCTTTGTGACTGAATTGCTTAGCTTTCCTGAATAGACCTGGCACAGCTATGGACAAGTCAGGCTTTCAAAACGAGTGAGTAAAGCTACTACGACATGGCTGACCATTCCTGGACGCAAAAGGTTTCTCCAGGCCTTTTGCTAAAACAGCCTACTCTTTCAAAACTGGCTCGCCACTTAAACAAAAGGTCATCCAGTTTTGGAAATGCTCAACTCGTATTTTACAAGAATTTAGAGTTTAATGTCAGTAAGAAATGGCGTTTGGCACCCCGTAAAAGGAGAACTTCGGCAACCGTAGGTCAACGCAAATGTTTTCCTTTTGCTGCCACCAGATTTCCAAGACCCAGGCTTTAAAGTTATCTTTGATTTTTGCAGTCAGTCTAAAATCAGATAATCTGCTCTCTAGTCTTTGTGAACAACTCTAAAGCAGACCTTCAGGTTAGTGGGGGCCCACCCTCGACTTGTTTCTCCGGCATGAAACAAAATATCTTGGCGCTTCGCTATCGGCCCTATGGCAATTGACCAATCAAGGGAACGCAAATAAGCCAATCGGAGCTCAAAGCGTAAAATTTTATCTGCTGTTGCCGGACTGAGACACGATAAAACACTTGTATAAAGTCCTGAACACTGAGCCAACGGATTGGGCTGCTTTCTGTCTGATTTTTTTTTCTCCGAGTCATAACGGCCAACAGGAGCAAAACTTGCTGCAACAAAACTAAGAAATAATTTGTTTTTCATAGTAAAGTATGTCAATTAATAAGTTGCTAATAAATTGATGTATTCTTAGCCGTGATAACAGACGCAATAATATATTATACACACATATGTTGATGTGCACCACTTTTTTTGTCTCTCAGCAATTCATGTAAATAGCTCTAGGAAGTTATGGTCAGACATGTTTCTGACTAGTTTCCGTCACATTAAATCGTGCATCAATATCTCTTTTTGATTTCAGTGTCTCTTCGATTTCATGATTATTTTTCCTTCTTTTTTTTTTTTCGGCCTGGGGATTATCTCTCCCTTTGAAAAATTAGGATCGGAGAGGTAAATATAGTAGACAATGCTTTATGGCACCACTTACTGTTAAAAAATAAAACAACAACAACAACAACAAAAAACAAACAAACAAACAACAAAAAAGCACGTGGAGGCGGCCGGCGTTCAGCTGCTAAAGGCCGACAATTTTCTTCTTTTCCTTCTCCACTTGTTAACCTTCCCGACTGAAATGTCTTCATGTAACCCAAACGAAAAGTAGTTTCGTCTTCTAGGATCTTCCTCTCTCCATGTAAACAGGGCCTTAATGAAGAGAGATGTTTTGCCTTGTTATCATTCCCAGAGAGTGTAAACTCGTTCACTGTAAGCGGCAATACAAAACGCTTGGCCTCCCTGAAAACGCATTAAAAGAGATCTAAACGGATAAAGTATAGATCGGACATGGCTGGCGGAGAGTCATGATCTATGTTGTTGGTGGAATGGGAGTATTCTCGTTTTCTTATTTTCGTTGCAAATAGGCGACGTCTGCCAAGCTATAACCACTCAGCTGGCAGACTCATGTTCAACTAGGGTGAACGAGAACTGCATATTAAACCATCTCTTTTTATCTCTTGTTGTCGTTGTCCCCAACTCCCTTAAGATTTGTTAAAAGGCAAGCCTAAAGCACCTCTAGTTTAGAATTTGTACTCGTTAAATGCAAGTTATGAAATAAGAAAGCAACAACACAAGACGAGGCTGGTGTAACCTGCGTAACAGTCATTTCAGAGAGCACGCCGAAACGCGAGCAGAAACAGGGGGTACGAAACTTCCAAGTACAAAAATTGCCATGAAAAACAAACGACTCAGTAGCTAGGGAAGTGTTTCTAAAAATCTGTAACTTATTTGAAACGAATCGCTTAATTTATGAGGTACGTGTGCTAGCTCTCCAAAATGACTGTTAGTCAAGCTACAGTGCAAGAAAACATTTTGTTTATTTGTAATCTGTTCCACATTAAATATCTTTTACATCTACATTGCTTGAGTGCACTCAGTCTGATGGATATCATAGAAGCTAATAATAAGTGTACAGCTCTAGCATCCTGTTATTCATCCCGTTCCTGTGAATAGCAGTAATCGACATTCTTTGCCGGAAGAATGATCAACATGAAAATGGACGGTTTTGATTCGTTTCTTCAAAAATCATTCAACCCAAATTTCAGTTTAATACGTTAACCAAGGACCCTGTTTTCCTTTATATCTCATAGTAAACAAGTTAGCAAAACGTACCAAGGTGTAGGGTAAAAAATATTTTACAGGAATCCACATTAATAAAGACTTGAAGTATAAAACATTTAAATGTAATAATTATTCTGAACTTTGAGAAAATATTAATCAGTAGAGGCTGCTGCTTTTGCTGCAGCAGTGGGGTGTACCCTGCTCGGCAGGATAAATATTAACATTTAATTTTGTTTTAAATTACAATTATTCTATTTTAGTTTTAATTCTTGGGTTTAACTTCCTTTTTATTTTACTCCTTTAAATATCCAGTGTTTTAATTTTCATAATGAGGACTCCTGTAAACATATCTTTTTGCTCTTCACTTTCTTGCAAATTGAAAACATAAAACCTTGTTAAAGGTTGTCTTGTCTAGTTCAGGAGCACCTGTAAATACACCAAAACAATCGCAAAACCTGAGGTAACTTTAAATCCTACATTGGTTTCTAAAACCTATCGAAAAACCAGGCCCTGAAATTATGCCAAGTACGCCTAGTATCCAAAGCCTTCCCTGTCCGCTCATGCAATTCTTGCACCAATTTGCGACGTCAACTGGAATGACTGAGGCATGGGCAACCTTGGTTTCAGGGTTTCCTATTTTTTGAGGTTGAGATGTAACCTATCCTCACTGAGTGCCTGAGGCCCGTACGTGCGCTTAACGCTCGGCCCCAAAATGAAGAGAACTCATTAGACTATTTGGAGAAAAGGTTAATTACTAGTTGATGACTACAAAATGGAAGAAGGGCTAGGAAAACAGTGCCTTAAAAACTAGGAGATTTCAACAAGAAACACGGTCATCCACGGCAACTTGAAATTAATATATGCATGCAAAATTAATTAAGTTCGATAAATTATCTATCTGATACTCAGCTGCGTCCCCTTTTGACTGGCTGGAGCATTCTCTTCATCCATATTTGGCCACTGTCGCCGTTTCAAAAAATCTCCAATGTAGCCATGAAGTTCCGAGACTCACTTATGATACCCATATAGAAGTTTTTCTTTGCGGTTTTTGTACATTAACACTTAGGAGAGAGAATCTGGTCATGACCTAATACCCTGAGTACGTCAATTTTGTCTTCAGATTTCAGAACGTCGATACTGAATCTTGACCAATGATTTAGGGTGAAGGCCGGGATCGTCTTGCTGCAAATGAACAACTTCATGCAACTTTAAAACCACTAAAAACGTCCTGAAAGGGAAGAAATAAGAAAAGGGTATAAGTTCATAAAACAAAAAGTTTTGCATGGATAACAGATGGAACTGACACTTGTTAAAGCTGCCGAAGTGTAGTTTTGATTACTGCAGCTTAAGACAATCAAGAATCATATCATGATATTTCAATGAATGTTCCTTCTCCCCTTCTCATTGGCAGCTTTGTCAGGCAAAATTAAATCCGTGTCGAAGAGGTCCATCAATACAACATGAGGAGATAAAAGTCTTATGCTATTGTTAATTTTGGGTTTAACGCTAATATATCAAACAAAGAATCAATCTACCCCAGAAAGAAGTATATTTGCCATCCCCAAAAATTACACTTTTTATGACATGACCTCTAAAATTCTTATCAGTCGATTATGATTTTCAGTCCTACATGTACAAAGACCACTTTTTCTGAATTCCAATTTCTAAATGCTCGTCAGACGGAAGTAACCTTTATCTCATCCTGTAACTACCTTTAACACGGGACACAGCTTGCGAACTCGAAAACTTGAGCAATTGCAACTTACCTCAATAACTTTTGTTATTCCAGTCCTGTCCATAGCTCGGAAAACTAAAATTCACTCTACAAACTAAATACACAAGCTGTTAGTAAAAGGTGCATGGGAGTTGATAACCAGGTCGAGCAGTACGTCTGAAGCTATCTCGACGGCAAGAGTTCGAATCTCTTCGAAGACAGCTTTTTCGTGTGTACTGAAGTGAATATTATTTCTCGGACACCATCATTTGAATTTCATTAATTCCATCTTACACAATCTTTATCTATAAATTACTTCTTTGATGTATCAATTATTGTAAAGCAACAACTCCTTCTGGGCCAAACCTGAATTTCAAGAACACTTGTTTGGCACTTTTGTGCTTTTTATTTATTTATTTTTATTGTTTGTGTTTCTAGAAAAATTGAAAAACGTGACCCCCGCTTGAATACAGACGGTCCTCTGGCACCAGCCATGGAAATCGGACAGCGACCCGGTGAAAGCGTGCCATCCTAACAGTCACGGTACAGTTATCCATGGATTATAATAAGCAGTCCCGTATGTAGCCGTCAACTGGGTTAACGACTGTACCTGTGTGCAATGCCCACTAGAATGAGTTTTCATCCTGGGATTGGTCGATGCATCACGACTATTTGGGCCTCGGGAAGCGCGAAAGTAAGACAAGCACCAAGTGGAGCGCGCGAAACCCTCCACCCAGCTTGGGGTCATGCACATGACTGGCTACTTTTGGCCAGCTTTCAGGCTTTCCGTGTTGTTTTCGTATTTTAGATTTTTTTGACGTGGAAGGAGCTGTTGTGGCTATGGAGTTATATACACATGTCGCTCGTTCAGTCTCAATTTCTTCACTTTAAGCCTATTAATATATATATAAAAAAAACTCTTAACTGCTCGATATCTTTCCGTGGTCTTCTTCTGCACGATCAAAGGTTTTGTTGAGTTCCGGCTTGTGCAAAAAGATTACATCTCGGATATCCTGCCTAAAAGAGAACAATCAAATCAATCAGGCGAGCAGTTACACACAAAAGAAACAATGGCCTTCACCTAGAAAAATGGACTGAGAAATGTGGTCTTAGGCAGACTTCTAACATAATGCTCAACGTTTACTCTTCCCTTAACGTTCAGGCCAAATTTTGTCCATCACTGAGCAACGTCTTTTCAATGGCTAAACTGTCAGTCACAGCGAAATGATGAAAATGAAAGTAACTTGACTGAGGACGAAAAACTGAGTAAAAAGCCGTCCTGCTCGGTTATTTTCTTGTTAAAAAAAACAAAATATACTTTTAATTTTGGAAAAAATGTCCTTCAATTGAAATAACTGTCTCCTTTTTTATGCAAAGGGCGTTTGTACGATTTGGTTGCTATTTTTGGATATGTGCATAAAATTACACTTGTTTCCTAAAAATATAGTTTTTCTTGAAACTTCTGTCAAGTGATGGTTAAAACTACAGTTGTTAGCAAAACAAGAGTTGATTGTCAGAAAGCAGGGAAGCACAAACTGTATTGACAGTGACACTGAAGTGTGGTAGGGTATTACGTTATTATTTTAACGAGCGAGCTGGATAACTGCACGCAGCTGGCAAACGTGAGAAAAGTGCGCTAAGAATTGATTCAGTGACCATAATCTCATGACAAATGAATCTTCTCCAACCTAAGATTTTCCACAATTTTCGGGTGTTCCTTCTTCTCTCCCGCCCCGTCCTTCCCTCTCTCACCACCTCCCACCCTAGATCTAAATGTTGTCTGTTGCTCTGTGAAATCCACGGTAGGGAAAAAGATGGCGGCTGTACATTTTACGACAATACCTTACCAACCTAACGCGGGCAGCAGGCACATAGAAAGCCATGTTTTTTTTTGCGAAATTCGTCCCTGTACGAACGATATTTTGTATGCTAGGTTTCTGTGCGTAGCCTGAATTTCAGCCGTTTTCTCTGGTTGCATACTCCCGAGTGAAACGTCTGAATCAGAGAGCCGTTAATGTCGTCCAGTGACGTCACTGCCGGAAAACGATAATTTATGAAAATTATGTCGCTTCCCGCGAGAAGTATCGCGCACAGCCGGCTACACTTATGGGATCAAGTGGGTCAACGACGTTTTGTTATGGCTTTTTAAATTAAATTGCTCCTCTTCATACAAAGATGCCCAGTGAAGTGCGTTATCTGTTCGAAAGCGCTTTTGGAAGCAACGGATCGGTACGCCATCTACGGAAAGGGTTCAAGTTGGCTGTTTGAAGAGCTGAAGTCACTGAACGTCACCTTCAATAGAAACTGCTTCCTCTGCACAACTGTCCGAGGTAAAGTTGAAAAACATAAAAGAACTGGCGAAACCTAGCCAAAATTGCTGAGGACATAAGAAGTACTTTTTTCGAGTCTTCCCTGACTGAGAGAGTACACCGCGAGTATCTCGCTGGATAGTAACCTATTGCATTTGCTAAGCCCGGTGAAGAAGAAAGCGTGTTTAGAGTCTGATGGAAGCATGTAGTTTTAACGTTGATAACTTCCCCTCTACTGGTTCGAGATTTCTTTCACCGCTTCCAAAGGCGAACACACCTTTGAAAGCCCGTCCACCGCCACCTTTAAGCTTCAAGGCGGAGAAACCAGAGAGATTGGTAAAGGTAAATTAAATTCTTTTAGTACAGTAGTGGTAACGTTCGTTTAAACATGGATCACGGGGAGAAGTTAGTTCCTTACTACCAATGGTTTGAAGTAGTGCTTGCTGCATTCTTCAACCCCTGTAGATTCCCGTTTTTAATGAATTGTGACCGCAAGCATATGCATTCAACCAAGGCAATAACAATAAATAATTTGAAAAATTGATTTTGTTTTCATTGTTTGAAATAATAAAATGAAATAATTCAGTTTAGAATTAGTGATTTAACCGCGTGCTTTAGGGGTTTAGTGCATCAGATATTACAGGCAAGGTATATACTATACCAGTGCTAAATACAGTGAGCTTCGTCGACAACTATCCCTATAAGGCCTTGCTTGTACGCGTCCGTAGAAAGCATTCTTCTGCACCGCTCCACTGAAAGCATAGACTCCGGAGACGCGTAAACAACATTGAACTTCCGATTTGCAACACCCTTCAGAATCTCTGCATCCTTCTCGGCCGCTTCGTAATCAGCTGCGATGTTTTGCTTTTTTAGCGAAGTGACCCGTGGTCCCTCATTAGGACGACGAGGGGAGAAATCACAAGAATAATACTGTGTGCGACGAACTGTGGACAAGATTTGGAAAGTTCACTTGCACGAGCGGAGCAATTTGAAATATCAACGACTTTCCGTAGCTTGTATAGGTCAATTCACGAACACATTTCGCCTTGATAAGAACTCGAACAGTGCGCTTTCTTGCTCGGGATATAATTTTTCACAACCCAATGACGAACAAATAGCAGAGGAAGTTCTTCTGAAGTCCTCCAGTGCGACCGCCATCTTGAAAACGGACAATTTCACACAATTCATGCAGAATAATAACAGCCAACCAATCAAAATCACTGCCCGGTTTTTGGGCAGTGACGTCACTGGACGGCATATTCAGAAGGTCTCTCTCGGGAGTATGCCACCATAGGATACGGCTGAAATTCAGGCCATTCCATACGTTCCTATGAGCGTTTTTAGGGTTTTCGCACGCAAAGAATTAAGGGTAATTGGAGCAGTCGCCATCTTTTTCTGTACGGTGCAGTGTGAACAATTTTGACAGGAAATTGAAATATTGTTGAATAGCAGGATAATTTGTGCATTGTTTACAGCTGCTTTTTGCTGTTTTGTAAGAATAAATTTAAATCAAGTGGGAAACTATTTTGAAGCGACAGTGTGCAGTCATATTTTAAAAATGAAAACGAATTTGCGGCGTATTTTCGGATGACTCAGCGAACTGTCCAACTGTACATGTTAAGCTCCCCTGTAAAACAACGGTTAATTATCTTTGATCGATGGCAACACAAGAGGATTCAAGAGAAATCAGCTGACAATGTATTTTTAATAAAGGCGTAATTGTGGTGTGAAGTAGTGTAACAATTTTCTCGAGCTTGCGAATCAGTAAATATATTAAGTTTATTACATATGTTACTTACCTTTGGTTTTCTCGGCTTTGCGGTCCGGTTAACAACTGGTCCTTCCCGGGACTCAGCGTCCTATGTGGGTTGAGTTTGTTGTTGGTTCTCGTTATTGCTCCGAGGGTTTTTCTCCGGTTTCTCCGGTTTTCCTCCTTCCACAAAAACCGACATTTCCAAATCAGTCCAATTTGCACGGGCACCTTTGAACGAGTTCCTAGCCTTTGGTGCTTCTTGGGTAAATAAATTACATTTACAGTTTTTTCTGTTGCTCCCAAAAGGAAACTTTGGCACTCCCTACTGTAGCGATTTCAAACGAGAAGAAGAAAAAAAAATCCACCAACACTGCCCGAGTAAGTGACGCTCACCGTCGACCGCCGTGCACTGGGCATTTAATGGCGGGAAAATTTCCCGCCATTTTCTGCCGGTCGGCCCGGCGCGCGCAGTGTGCAAATTTGGAACTGTACCGCGCTGCAAATGATATGAATCCCGTACCACACAACTCTACTTTTACATAACGGTCCACTGCCCACACCGTACCATAGGCCTTATCACGGTTTTTGACGCCATTTTGACGAGCAGGCAAACACGTCTTGAAATAACAGTGTTTGTATGGAAATCCGATGTCAAATAATTTTCATGAACTGAAAATTCATGAATTCGAATCTTTTGACACTAGGAAAAGGATTTTAAGAAAAAAGATTGGAGGGATGAAGCTGTGCCAGAAAGCGCCCAGTCGTATTTTGAACTTTCTATACATTTCCCTGTATTTTTTCCCGCGAACTATTTTTAGTAGCAGTTCACGGCTGGTTCCCTACATAGACAAATGTATGGAATTAGAAATGTCAAAACACATCTAGATGCTCTCTAGCACAGCTACATTCCTCAGTTATTTTCTGTAAAATCCTTTGATAGTGCCTAAAGTTTCGATAAAGTTTCCAATTCATGAATTTTTCAGGAGCGATGTTTTATGAAAATTATTTGACATCGGATTTCCATTCAAACACTGTTATTTCAAGACGGGTTTGCCTACTCGTCAAAATGGCGTCAAAAACCGTGATAAGGCCTATTGCACTGTTTACAACATTTCACTGTCCACGACGTTCCACCGTCCACTTCATTCCACTGTCCACGACACATTCCATGACATTCGATTCCACACCGGGGATTCCACAGTCCTTGCCTTTTGGCATCTGTCTTTCTCGGGGTCATTCTGCGGTCCACTTTGGGGTTCAATAAGTCTCAATTTGTAAATCATTTCCGGTCGGGGATCATTTGCGGCTCCTTGAACTTTTGCGCAGCAGTACAGAACAACCGATTGAAACGGAAAATTGAAGCGAAGGACCTCCATATTTGTTCAGAAAATATATTATAAAATCACCTGATCGTCTGGACTGGGCACAATGACACGTGATAGGCAGCTGATCACGAGTCATCGCAGGACAGAACGCGTGTAAATTGCAAGAGAGAGATTAAATATAAGCGGTAAGTTTATGTTTTGTAGCTTTTATCTTCCTATTTGTTGTTATTTCCTGTTAACAAACAAATTTGAGGAAGCTGCACACAAAAGTAAAAGTCGCCGTCAGTTTACGGAGCTGCCTGTTAGCTCTGCCGAACAATTCATAGATCATGCAGAAAGCAAAGCATGAATGTGCTAGCTGGTCATAAATGGTTTTTGTACGATCAATTGAAAGTCGTTTCGACGCATAAATAATTAATTGATGTGCAGTTTTAAAGTTCTTTGTACTGAAATAATGAAGCGTGATTATTAGCCTTATTTCGGTTTTTTAAAATGCACAGTCCGATTTCCTCATGAAAGTATTTTTACTAGTCACGCAATCTTTATTGCGTGACCATTAGGGTGGTTCAAGGGTGCTTGCTCCCACCACAAGTCACCATGCCAGCAGGCTTGTCCTGGAGACAGATGCTTACTGTGGAACCAGTGTTGTTCCTCTATGCATATGGATTTTTTATGAGTGTTCCTGTGTCCCAGCAGTATGTCTACTATAGGCTGAGTGAGGCAAAAGGTTTTCCATATAATTTTAAGCAGAACAATCCAGGATGTGGTTCAAATTCCCTGAATGCTTCAATGGAAAAGCTTGAAAAACAGGTAAGTGGGTGTTTTTTGTGCCATAATCAGTTTTAGAAATGAATGAATGTTTAACAATAATTAACAATTAATTTTTGCAATTTTGCAGTTTCTCTTGCTTCCCTCATTTTGCAAGTGCTGTATTTAATTTCTGGCTTAAATTCACCTTCTTTCTCCAAGTATTTGTCCCATCCCCTGCAGTTTTAGAAACTACTGGTATATTCTAAGCAATAATCTTGGTTGCACTGGTATCCTTAACAGGTGCAGTCATATGCCTCCTATGTTCAACTGGGTATTGTAATGTTTTCTGCCCTTCCATCAATTGTCATAACTTTGTTTATGGGAGGCTGGTCAGACAAGGTTGGCCGACGCCCTGCACTGATTGTACCCATACTTGGCAGTGTACTGGAGGCTGCTGTCATAATTGTTGTCATGTATGCCAAGTTGCCCATTTACTGTCTCTTTATTGGTGCTTTCATACATGGACTTTGTGGCTATTATACCACCATAATCTTGGCTTGCTTGTCATACATCGCAGATACAACGGAACAATCATCAATTGCCTTGCGACTGGGTGAGTTTCATTTATTCTAAAGTACAGAAGTTGTAGCAAGACAATAATTTATTTTCACACTAAAATAATCATTCAAGTATGTCCTCACATGCACGCCCCAGTAAAAATATAATGTGATCACTCTGTGATCACACATGTGATCACACAATGTGATCACACTGTGATCACGCGTAAAAACTTTTACATGTGATCACAGATGTGATGTGATCAGAGATGTGATCATGGGTGTGATGTCAGGTTAGATCACAGGTTCTGATCACACATAATGTTGGCACTGTGATCACAACAAGTGTGATCACGCTTGTGATCACAGTCACCTTTAATATGATCACAGTATTAACTTTATTACTAAAATTGCATATTCGATTTTACTTAGCAAATCCTATTTGATTCCAACCAGTGAGAGTAAAATTTTAAATTACGGCTTCACCAAAGAAAACATCCAAAACGTCTATATGCTCCCCTTCCGAATCTTGCATGAACCAAAGCTTATAATCTTTCAATTCAAAATTATTCATAACATCCTACCTACGCAGTCCAGTTTGTTTCGTGCTGGTATAAAGGACAGTGACAGTTGCCCGCTATGCAGCTACGAAAGTCAATCATTGTTGCACATGCTGTTTACCTGTAACATTTCCTACACGTTTTGGAA
The DNA here is from genome assembly GCF_977016875.1 of Pavona decussata. Classification (NCBI taxonomy): domain Eukaryota; kingdom Metazoa; phylum Cnidaria; class Anthozoa; order Scleractinia; family Agariciidae; genus Pavona; species Pavona decussata. The sequence continues at coordinate 2,598,571 of NW_028145572.1, forward strand.
CCTCTTTACGCGATGGTGGCACAAAACATACCAAGAACACATAAAACTCTCTGAAAGTGTGATTCTGTATGGTTGGCACCAAAAATCAAACAACTGGTCAGCGCTCAATTACGCCCTCGTTATTGCCAAGTACCACATTTTTAGCACTAGTGTTTGCAATGGCATTTTAAACTTTGAAAGCTTTCTTTTACGCCTGAAAAACAAAATCTCTGTTATGCGAACATTAGCAGTAGCAAATAATAAATTAGAACAATTTGTTAAATCCTGGGCCCCTATGTAATTTGTATGCACGTGTTCCTCTGTTCGTGAAGAATGCTGTGTAAAGACTTGTAAATAATTTTGGTTTCAAACTTCACGTACAGTGTGTATTTATATGTAAATGTGTGTATGTGTTAGTATCTGAAAGTCAGCATGTAACCAGGGTAAGCTTTAAACGTTATCTTGTAACTTACCTTGTATATATTTATCTCGTAAAGTTAGCATGCTTTATTTTGTATTTGTAAGTAATGTTTTCAATAATTAATAAAAAAAAAAAAAAAATAAAAAAAAAAAAAAAAAAACTTTATGTGTGAAGTACACAAGAACGTAAAAAGCACAAAATACAGAAAGTTAAAAAAATTGTACAATAATGTAATGACAACAACAAATTTTATTACTGTCAAAAATGAGCTTCATATATAGTATATATGTGTATATAAAATACTGCCCCAAAGTAATAGCCTTTCAGAGGCTATTTGAGGCGGGGGCAGAACGTCCATTAAAGAACAGCGCAGTCTGTTGCGCGGTGGAATTAAAAAGCTAAAATAGTATACATTTTGACAAGTTGAGAACCACAAAGGTAAACGTGAACCAATATTTTCTTACGGTTCAGAAGGATGCTAACCGGGAATCACTTTCGACATAAAAATTCGTTGTTATTGTATTACGCGATCATCATGTTGCTCACCTCAGTAATTGGAACGTTCTTCGATATTCTTTCCCTTGTGGAAACGTGGGCTAAAATACAACTCGCAAGAGTCATTTCGTTTTACAGCAGACCAAAGAAGTCCTCTGAGTGTTCTCGATCAGAGTACACGGGAGTTTATCGTGACGAACTTCACACATCCAAGCGGCAATACACTGCCGGAGACAATCCGAAGGAACAGTCTGTTGTTTACAAAACGGCCGGGTGCAGATCTTCGCTTCAGAAACCCAAAACATTAAACTGTTTCCCAGACTAATAAAGGAAGATACTTCGCATTAAAAACGTTCCCGCTCTTCTAAGTCAAATTACCAACGGTCGAGTATATTTTCAGGACCATTTTTGTAACGCGATCAGGTAAAGGTAATTTGAAACAGGTTCATGACATTCGGCCAATAAGATTAAATCCGCAGATGTCTCAAGAGACCTTGTAGATAAAATTCCGACACGCACGTGTCATGCAACTCCGAGAAAAGGCGCTATATTTCTCGAAACTGAAGTTAGAGTCGTACCTTGAAAATATTTTTCAGTGTATATCAGTGCTTTGTCGCGAACATGCAAAAAAGCAGCCTTGATTTTTTGCCTTGGATCGAGTAAGTGAAATGAATCGAGCACAAAGAAGGCAACATATGCTATACAACAATAATAACAGGATTGAATTTGATCGTCCAAATGATATTCATCGTTAGTCGTTTAATAAGCTGCTGTAAAATGTTGTACAGGACTGATGAATGCAGAAAAAAAAACACGTAAATATTGCAGATTAAGCTTTTGACGCACAAAAACAAAAACGAACCACGAAACCAGAGAGTTACAATAACGAAAGACAGTCAAGCGACGCGCTGTGAAAGAAAGATTCAAATTTGTCCCGAGTTTAGTGCGGTAAGTCATTGGGCTGTTATTAAACCACATCTTTAATTTACTGGAATATGATTTTTTTTTACTCCATTAGTGTTAACAGATATTTTGGACTATTTGAATGAGATGGTAATGTTTTTGATTTTCAATTTTACCCTACCCATACGTGATCACGCCATCACTGTAGAGAATCACGGTCAGTGGAGTGATCACACCCTGATCACGGGTGTGATCACTCCAATCACGCATTGCTGAAGGCATGATCACGGTGAAAGGAGTGTCACGCCCGTGAGCACGGCCGTGATTTGTGATCACGTTGTGATCACAAAATATTTTTACTGGGGCATGTATGGTTTTATTGGGAGCCATTAGGAAAAATAATGAATGAATGATAAGTCCATTTACTTGTCAGCTATTAGAATGTTAGCATACTGTTCATTAGAGCAATTTTGGCTAAAAACATTTACTGTAGGCAAAGTCAAGGAAGGGGCTGACTTAAACAAGACCAAGTGTATTTTGAAAACAATACCGCTGTTCAAATTTATTAAGGAGTGATTGCCATATAGACCAAGAGAACTGAAGTAGAACTTTCAAAAGATTGACATCAGAGGTGACAATTTTCACACACAAGGTGATAAAGTTGATTTTAGTTGGAATTTTGGGTTCAAAACTGAATGATCTTTGTTTTGTTGCTAAACTAAAAATAGATTGTGGCACTATATTCCTCAGGAAAAAAAAAAAACAGTTTTCCTACCCATTAAGACATTGAGTTTTAAAGTACAAGGGAGTTTCATTCATTCAATTTAAAGGGCTATAAAATTAGGCTGAAAACTTCCTGCACCACACTTTTGTTTTAAATTTCTTTCATATTTATTTATTCCAATAATCTGTACAAATTAAATTTAGTGAGAAATAATATTTCTAATTTCTTAATTCATTAAAGCTACCTTTTAGTGCATTCTGTCGCAGCCCTTAAGTTTCAGCTATTCAGCAACACCCCTGTACAATCTCCAATCAATTTCTTGTTTGTCACTCTGGGGTTTCCATAATTGAATTCTATATTCATAAACTGCTGTTTAAAGTGTTTTTCTACTCACAGTGCCTATTTACATGTAGCCCAAATAGCACCAAGAATATATGGTTCCACTCACTGTCAAAGGTCAAACATGTTGTTGTAAACAAAATTTTAAGTACAGTTATGCGAAAATTTCTTTTATAGTACGTAACTACCGGTATATGTCATACTGTGCTAATGCTATCAATAATTTATTGCTCCGGGGTAGGGCATGAAAAAGGCCAAGATGAGGAAAAACTAGCAAGATATATAGATAGATATATATTTAAGATAGAAAATGTAACATTTACTTGTATTGTAACATTGTAAAATGTAAAATTCGCTCTGCATGTTTTTGCATCGAGCACTCCTGCGACTGAGTGAAGCAATCATTGTATTGTTTCTTTGTTTATATAGATAGATAGATAGATAGATAGTTTAATGATATGAGCAAATAGAACTTTGAAAATAGAACTAGCAAATAGAACTTTGCTCCAGTTTTTCTTTAATTTCACTGACAAGAGATCTTTAGCCTGCGCATGCGTAGCAGTCGTTTCCGTTTCCTTTGAGCACGAAAAGATGCGCGAGGGCAATGCCCTCGCATGCTTGCCGCGCTTGGCTAAAAGGAAACGAAAACGACTGCTAAGCAGGCTAAGAGATCTTGAATTGGGATGTGAATAGGAACAAACAACTATGTGTTGGATTTAAGAAGTAGCAGAAAATCACTGTTACTAATAAGGGGAAAAATTTCTTACAAACTTACAGGGAGAATTACTTGCAGTGCAGTTGTAGCAATATTTTTTTTTCAGTGCCACACAAGAATATTCAAATCTTTAAGGTCATATTATTTTTGACTACCCTTTAATAACTCTATACACTAATTAATTTGAATTTATTTAAGGAAGTTAGTTAAGTTTGGTGTACATTTATTTATTATTTTGCCGAATTCTGGGCTGATGTTATGTTTCTTTTGTTCTCGGCCAAATGACAGGTATTATTGAACTGGCTGTATTTCTAGGAGGCATGATTTCTCAGGCAACAAGTGGTCTGTGGATTGAAAATCTGGGATTCAAGGCACCTTTTTTGTTCATATTTGGTTGTCATGTGGTCTCCATGACTTATGCCATTTTCTTTGTGCCGGAATCAAGACATAGACCTGCAGAAGAAAGAGGAAAGCTGTTCAGCCTTGACAACTTTAAATCTGCTTGGAGAGTGTACTCCAAGGCACCAGGCACCAGAAAAAGGAATCTGATTGTCCTGACATTTTGCACTGGTATCCTTAACATTCCTGTGATGGGTTCAAATAGTGTAATAAGCCTTTTCACACTCCATTCCCCACTCTGTTTCTCACCAGAAGAAGTAGGATACTTTTCAGCATTTCGTAATGCCATACATGGTGTTGGTGGAGTGGTCACTATTAAAGTCTTTGGAATGTGTCTTTCGGATGTCAATGTGGTGCGCATCTCTATGATCTCATATCTAGGATTCCTGGTGTTTTTTGGGTTCTCCACTACATTGCTCATGGTCTTCTTAAGTAAGTAACTTTATGCAGTGGTTATCTTGTAAATTATCTGATGTTGAAAGAGAAATTAATTAATTAATGTTCTTATCTGCCTAGATATGAACTAAGGGAATTTTAGATCTTAATCCTTAAATAGTTTCTCTAGTAAAAAAAACACCTTCTGAAGGATCCTTTATAAGGTTAGTTCCTTCATTTATAATGACATCCTTGCCATCTGTTACCACCTTTAGGGATATTCAGAAAATTACACAACTTTTTCTGTGGTAAAGCTCTCATAACAGATCAATAGGGATCTATGCCATCCATTAACATTGTTTTTGTGATTTTTTTGTTAGGTCCAATTGTTGGGATATTTGGTGGTGCAGGGCCTCCTGTATACAGAGCAATGATGTCAAAGATTGTCAGTGCAGATGATCAAGGTATATACATTCTTTTGGTGGCATCCAATGGTTGTGCTTCATTGGGGGGAGGTGGGGTTGGGGTGGGAGTGAGGGGGATAGTAGGCTGGGGACATTTAGCAATCTTTCTGTTCCTGAGTAGCACTTACAGAAACCTGTTAGTACCTCAGAGACTGTTCATAGATTTGATGGGATGGAATGAAGCGTAATATATAGATGAAATGCAGGATACTTTGCGTATTAAAATGAATAGCCATAAATATATTTTTTTGAAAGAGTGGTAATATGTGCTATCATTGTTAGAATGATAATCTTTGTCATGAAACATGACCAAAGACCCCAGAGGGGGACACAGGTTCAACAATAAGAGCACTCACTTCTCACCATTTTGGGGGGCCTGATTCAATCAGCATACATGCATGCAAGACGGGTATGTTGTTAGTTATTGTCCCTGCCCAAACAGCTTTAAATAAAAATTATAAGGGCCTTCACGTTTGCATCTCTCCTCTAAAACCCAGGCCCCAGTTGTTCAAAGGCCGGATAACTTTATCCGCTGGATAAGGTACTATACAGGGTCTAAAATTTACTTCATGTTAAACGTTGTCCAAGGTTTTCGTACACTCCTAAACTAGACTGTGGTTAGAGTGTGCATATTTGCTTGTACACATTGAAATACTGAAATCTTTGCACAGATTGAAACTGTCGGATAGTGACTTATCCACCGGATAAAGTTATCCGGCCTTTGAACAACTGGGGCCAGGTGTTCAACTTTCAATTCAACCATGAAACAGTGATTGAAGAGCAACCCTGTGGATTTGCCACTGTTAGTCCCCATTAGTTTTTGTTATTTTCTTGTATCATGCTAAAGCGGTATAATTTACAAGGAAAATTCTGACAGGTATGGGATAATCAGGGATGTATACTGACAAACAGAATGGTGGGTAGCAAGGTTGCTGTCATTTAGGCTTATCGTGTTGTTCCAGAAAATATCCATACTACAAAGGTTTTTTTTGTTGGAGGGGAGGGTCACCCCAAACCGCTTTGAAAAAACCACACTTTCTTGTTGACCCTTTCATGGGGGCTAGATTTTTCTGGTACTGCACACTTAGGACTGTCCTGACTTTATTCAATATCTTATCTTCTTCTTTTTTTTTTTTTTTTTTTTTTAATTTCAGGTTCACTGTTTTCTGCTACTTCGTCAGTTGAGATTCTCTTTGTATACATTGGCAATGTCATTTTGAACTCGTTGTATCCTAAATCTTTGAAATTTGATGCTCCTGGATTTGTTTTCTTCCTGGCTGCCACTTTGATGCTGGTGCCCCTTGCTTTAACCTTGTGAGTTCTGCTTATAATACTTGGATTTTATTTATGTCCGTTCAGTTCACAGTCTTTTTTTGTGAAACACTAGTATTTTTAATTTCATCACCCTCTCACATACTACGAGGGTGAAAAATAACTCCTTCAGGCGGAGGCTCCCTGTATAGCCCTCTAATTGAACAACCTGAGGTTAAGTACATAATAATTATCATCACATTTTCGGGAGCTAGGATTCGATTGGATAAATCTATGTGACGCACGAAAACGTCTGTATTAGGTTATCTTTTAACATAGTGAATATTTAAGAAGCTTTTATGAACTATTTTATCTAATTTTGTTACATCGTTAACTCTATCTTGAGATTTTACTGTGATTGTCTCTTTAACTTTTTTAATATTTAATAATTGTTTACCAGCCTGAAAATCACCCGAGGGTGAGGTTGCCTCCTGACTAAAGATAATTATTTGTTATTATTGTTATTATTGTTATTATTATTATTATTATTATTATTGTTGTTGTTGTTGTTGTTGTTGTTGTTGTTTTTATTATTATTATTATTATTATTATTATGCTAAACGGTCGTTGCTTTGTTGTTTGCAGTTGCCTCAAGGATCACTCCATGTTTAAAAAGAAAAAGGAGATGGTAAACCGAGCAAATGGATATGAAAATCTTACAGACTCTGAAGACGAGAGAGGAAAACAAAGTTGCCCCCCTGAATCGCCAGAAGACCCGCCAATTACTGTAGATACCTAGACCTATGTAAAGGAAAACATCGATTGATTTCACCGCTAAAAACGATTCAATAACAAACAGCACGAGATGAAAGCACTGTTGATGAGCTTTAATTTATGATTTGTCAAACCGACACAAATCAGTTAGAACCACTTGGTTTGAAGAGCATCAGAGTAGTACATTCTACGTGGGTGCTATTTGGGATCGTCATCCATTCCCCCGCCCCTCATTCCGTGGGATAGAAATGCGCGCCGATCCCAGAGAGCTTCTGCGTAGGAGGCTAATGAGAGTAGTGCGCAATAGCTTTCATTTGAATTGTATAGGAAAACTTTAGTGAGGACTTCAAACAATAGACTTTCTTGTTATTCTGAACCGAATCACATCTCTCAGGATCAAGTGAGACCAGAGCGCGCAACAATTATTTTTTAAGTTTAATTAGTATTATTCCACGGAATTTAACTTTCCAAGAACAATTGTGCAATGGAACTCACTACCTGTTGAAATTCCTTAATAATGGAACTGCGTTCTCTCTTGACACTTTTAATTGTCGACTTATTAGGTTTTTTTCATTTTACATTCATTCAGTTAGTATGCAGATATTTTATCTGATTTTACCAACAACATATTGATATAGATGTAATCTGGAACTAGTTAATCAAGGAGAGCATAAAAAATCCAGTTTGACCGGCCGAGCTCTTGGAATTTCAAACTCTGTCGGCCACTTAACTTTTACATAGTTAAGGAGTACTTGTTCAGAGATTGAGGGAATTAAAAAGGTGAAAGTGAAAGAAATTAGTAAAGATATACAACCATTCAATTTCGGCCCCTTTTACCGTAATACACTGAAATAAAAAGGGTATCGGGAATTACACAGCTAGCGCAAAATGAAATTAATTAACGAGTTAAGTTTTTTTTTTGAGAGATTTATAAAAGTAATTTTTGTATTAAATTTTGTAAATTAAAGATGTCAATAAAACACGATATGTTAATATATTTTACCTTGCCAGCAGAGATGTGTCATAATTATATACAGTATAGGTGTCAGATCTTTGTTCTTGTGATAGCGTAATCATATTTAAAAAGCACGAATAAAAGGAAGTAAGTTGCCTAGTAATGAAGTTGACTTTTGATCATATTAAAAATAATGCCACGTCGCCGGAAAAACGACGAATTGCGCAAATCATATTAATAAATGCCGTCAGCGGAATCTTTGCGTTTAGTCTGAAGTACGTTATTACGGGAAATATTAGCAGCGCGTAGGAATCATTGGTTCAGGCATGCTGGTAATATTCCTCATTTCCTGGGTTAGTGACGCACTTCAGGCTAAAATAGAAGATTTCGATTATGTCATATTTATGCCAGCACTTCACGACCCTCGCATTTCTCGTATACAATTCTCTGGCGTATATTATGGATACAATTTCACATACTACGTTTCTGCGACCTTCTATGGGATATTTTTAAACATACACTATTCGTTGCTTACAGACGTAGTCTTAATCTCCCAGAACTTGCTTGATTTAAAGTGCAATTAACGTGACATTTTATAACGCTTCTGACAATATTAACTCATTACCAAGGCTTTTTATTCCGCTGTGGGCAAACTTGTTCCACTTGCCCACGCCTTAGATTCAACATAGTTTTTCCACTGGCGCGGCGGGACAAGTTCCACATATGATACACCGTATTAAACCGTTGCCACTAACAAGGCAAAGGAAGTTAAAGGAGAAGTGGAACACTAAAAGGACGTTTTGTTTTTCATATCCGGCCTTGTGCACCTCTGCGGGTATATTAGGAATAATGACCAGGAAAAATGACCATAATGGTTTGATTTTTTTTTTTTCTTTTTGCCTTTCTTCAGTTCGCAGCTGTTTATGCTGGGTACCTGCGATGATCTCTCTCATTTATTCATTCTTTCTTCCACATATTTGTATTTCATGTTTCACTTCACAAAACGACGTTTAAAAGATAGATTTAACGCGGAACGCCGATGTTCATTTGACAAACCTAGGTCTAAACCTACTGTCTTTGGACATTTTCTTTTAATCGCTGACATCATTCTGACACTGGTGTATATGCGACAATTCTGCCAAGTAGTCCACCGACGCGAGGTCGCATCCGGCTCATGTGCCCTGATCGCTCAGTTTGAGAAAAGCGAAAAACTAAGTGAAACCAGAGAACCTTCAACTTTTTGTATTCCATTTCTATTAGTTTCTGTTCTCTGTCCATACATCAGCTGATGAGTCTGGACTGGCCACGTTGTTTCATCAGCTCTACAAGTGTTTTTCGTTTTCTCGTTGCATCAAACCCAGATTGTTGGGGGCAGAAATTTTTCGCACGGTGTCAAAGTTTTGCGCGGTGCGCTCCCGATAAAAGGAGCCTCAGGCAAAAAAAAAAAAAAAAATGAAATAAACGATTGGGTTGGGTGCTAGGGTCACAGGCTAGGTGTGTGTGTGTGTGTGTGGGGGGGGGGGGGGGAGGGTTATCGGGGAGGGGAAGCGGGGACGAGAAAAGTGACGGGGGAGCCCATTCCCGATTACGCCAGCGACTCGTGTTTGAGCATGAAATTTATGCTGATTGATTTTGTGACGTTGATGTAGCATAGCTACCATTGTGTCACACAAAGAAAAGCCAACAAGAAACACGCCAATATATTTTTTTGCATCATTAATAATTTGACTCCCCCGGTCAGAAGCAATTGAGCAACAGTATAAAATTAGCTTGCCAGCCTTCGGAGTCAGAGTACCAACATTTGATTCGGGCGCAATTCACTTAACGAAGGTCATCGGTCGAGCCAGTTAACATCCAGTTCAGGTGAGCGAGTTTTGAATACGTAATGGTTTTTCGCACTTATGAAATCTTTGCCCGCAATGTTTAGTGAGCGAACGGATAAGATTCAAACAGATATTTTTAATTGGTAATCTTGCGGCACGTTGAATTCGAACACACGCCAGTGAGTGGTACGAACTCAGCTGGGACGGCAGTTCCTGGCAGATGTCCTCGGGACCGCGAGTTATATTAGTGTCCTTATTAGCGAGAGTCCGTAATAGCGAGAATTTATTTCAGTCAACAATCTGTAATTTATTTTTACCGAGGATTTAGGTGCTGTCCGTATTATCGGGGTGGCCGTAATAGCGAGGTGTCCTCAAGGCGAGAGTTGACTGTATTCAGTGATACACTGAAATTTAATAGCGGAAGACTTGCCTTAACTTGCGTTTATAAAATGCGATCTCATTGCCTCTTTTTCGTTTAAGCGCTCTCGGTTTGTTATTTTATTATTACAAAACAAAATTTCGGCTAGGAGCACAGACCTCAAAACATGCCGTGCATGAGGAGATGAACACATGTTTTGAAGCATCGACTATCTCTGGCCGGAGGGGGTGACAAACTTATTTTGGAGCAAATCTGAACCGGTAGATAGTTTAAAATTCTTATTCAATGAATAATCATTTGAACTTGTGCACATTGGTGCTAATTTGCCCTCCCGTCCTGCGAATGCAATGTTTACATTGAGATTTGTGATTCTGGGGAGCGTTGGGGTATGATTTAATAATATGCTGCTGTTCGATACATGATGCTGTTTACTTTTTTTGTCACGCAATCTTTATCAATTTCTGGGATGTCATACCAACGTGACAAAATCCTCCGTGACTCCGTAACGCCAGTGCTATTATGCATTATCAGTCTAACTTCAGTACCAAAGGCCTGCTGATACTCAGGTTATTATCAGTAGTTTTTTGATGTTATTTTTATTATTATTTTTATTATTATTATTTTTAAGAGAGCGGTGCCAATCTCTTGAACTGCTCAAGCTCTACCAAAACAAGGACTTTCTCAGGGTGTCAGCCTCCTGTACCAATGTCGGGCTGTCAATCAGGCAAAGGGCTGTGAGACGTAAAATTAATCTCTCATTCGAGTGAGAAGTTCAACCGTATTTCAGAGGCAACCTTACTTCCTTTGCCCCTACAATTCGGAAAGTTATTCAACTTTTTTCATATTATTTCGTGTTTTTATCTTCAGCACTATGCCACCACCAAATATGCCAAGATGGCGGCGACATCTGACAGTGGAGCCGGTGGTATTGTTCTATACATTTGGTATATTCATGAGCCTTCCAGTCCTCACTCAGTACGTGTATTTTAGAGTAAGTCAATTCAAGGGATTTCCGTACAATATATCCGAGACAACGGAAAAAGGCTGCGATGTAGACGGTGGCGTCAACGCGTCCCTAAAGGAACTGGAAAAAGAGGTAGGATGCGGACCAGACATTCATGGGGCAGCCAGTTTCAAGGAGTCCTCTTGGTCTGACTGCATTCTTGCAGTGCAAAATTTGAGGACAATATCTGGTAGCCTTCGTCATTTAGCTGACGATATTGTTCTCATCAAGGTAACATTTAAGGGACCACAGAAATGCTGGAAATGAGCGGTGAGCCTAGATTGAAAAAGGCAAGAGGCACTGAGCTTTCCTACTTTGACATCCTTCTTTGACATTTTGCAACTCGTTTTCAGGGTTTTGTGGTTTAAACGTTATCATGCACACAAATACCGCTGGCCACATTAGGTCAGGAGATGTCAGTTTGTCACGGATACTCATTTCTCACGGTACGCACAACAAAACACAACGATCGCTTAACAAAACTGCGCACAATGCCTTGCCTAAGTTCATGACATGTTTGCACTGGTAGTAAATTGAGTCTAAACGCGTGATCTCGATTCTGTCATCAGGTACAAGACCTGGCCGCGAGAGTCGATATGGGCAACGTTCTGTTTCTCTCCATTCCTTCCATTTTCATGGTCCTTCTTCTGGGTCCTTGGACGGACACCGGTGGCAGACGCCCCGCCCTCATGGCCCCTCCTGTAGGAAGTGCTATTGAGGCCATCGTGATTCTCTTGATAATGTACCTTGATTGGCCTGTGTATGTACTGTTTGTTGGCGAGGCGATCAATGGTTTCTCAGGATTCGCTACGATCATGACCATGGCTGCGTTTGCTTACGTCGCTGATGTATCCACTGACCAAGGGCTCGCTATTCGTATTGGTTTGTACATTGTATTATTAAAATATTCTCTAAGTAGGCTTACAATCGATTGACGCGCGCAAATGCTTAGCTTAATCTCCCGATCAGCTATGAGGATGCCCAATGAACTAGGTAAAATTATTGCGTTAACAAAGGGTTTTCTCGATTGCGAGAAAACGCACCATCTGCATGTTTCTAAAGCAGAATTTTCCTGCGAGAAATTCAGCCGTAGTTTCCTCAACAACGTTTTCCCATTTGCGGAGGTTATATCAGAAAGACGAGTTCCAGCTTGAAATCTAGTCTTGATTGTTACAGCTTTATGACTTGCTGGTTATCGTTCGAAGAAAGTAGGAAAGTGACGATTAGGTTGACGACTTATCAATCAATCAATCAATCAACCAACCAACCAACCAACCAACCAACCAACCAACCAACCAACCAACCAACCAACCAATCAATCAATCAATCAATCAATCAATCAATCAATCAATCAATCAATCAATCAATCAATCAATCAATCGAAAATTAAAGTAATGATAGTGATCCTCGAAAAGTAACACCGGGCTTCCTTTTCTTCTGTACTCGAATGTCAGTATTAAACAATAATTGTAATCAGGGCTTTTTGTTAGAGAAGTTTACCAGTCAGGTCTAAATCATCTCAGACAAAAAGTCTCAATGTCTTGTTTGTTTTCAGCCATAATCCAGTTCGTTGTATTCATTGGCGGCGTCGTGAGCCAGTTGACCAGCGGTGCGTGGTTAAAGAACTTGGGTTTCATCCCACCCTATTGGTTCATTTTCGCCTGTCACGTGGCCTCTGCTCTGTGGGCCATTTTCCTGGTCCCGGAATCGAAGCATAAAGTAGATAAAAAGAAGCTGCGGTTTTTCAGTTTTGATAGTTTTAGAGCCGTCTGGAGTGTCTACAAAAACCCCAGAAATGGCGGCAGAAAAAACCTCATAATGCTGCTTATCTCAGATGGGATAATCAATCTTGGCGTCATGGGGATCAGTGGGGTGGTGGCATTATTTGTTCTCCGCACCCCTCTCTGCTGGGGACCGGCTACACTGGGCGTGTTCATGGCCTTCCGTTTCTTCATGCAAGGCTTTGGAGGCATCTTGGGTATAGGACTTCTGAAGCGGTTCATGTCAGATATAAACGTCGTCAGGGTTGGCATGCTGACTCAGTCCGCCTCGCTACTGTTCTTTGCTTTTTCTGATCGTACGTGGATGGTGTTCTTAGGTAAGTATTTACTATTAGCTTAGCTGAATGTTCTCTCCTCCGTAAAGGAGGCCCAGAGGGAGTCTTTAGGAATGGGAAAATCCATTGGAGTGGTCAAAGCGATTGGCAGCGCAAAACATCTTGGAAACCGCTAGGGGTAGATGCTATAGTAGCAACAGATCAAACTATAATTAAACAATAAATCGTCCGCTGGGAGGCCATTAAATGTTGTCCTCAAAAGCTGAATATATTAAGCACTGGAGAAAAATTTTGAATTTAAACCAACTACGTTGGTTATGTAGATACGGATCTACGGATCTGGATTTTGCTCATCCCTGCTTCTGACCTGCCTTGGGCGAACTCCATACAATCTAATATCGGGCGTAATGTTACTCATCACGTTAATTTGAATGGACTGAATGCTTCAACGTTAACTCTACATCCGACGTCAAGTTTTAGTTTAACTCGCCCCAAAGGAGAAGGGGGTTTTAGGAACGAGATATTAAAGTGATACATGATAATATCAAGCGTGCGACTTAGATTGAAACAATCTCTCGTTTCTCGCAGGGTCAGATCAGTCGAGTGAACGATCACAACGATGGCCTCCAAGGCTGCAACGTTGGGGGACGGAGGCGCCTTCCGTCTTCTCGCCGTCTGCAATTTTCCTGCGTTTCCGTGTTCCACCCACTGTTTATCCTTGTTAGGCTCAGTTTATATTTTTTACAAGGTTATTTTTCTCTAATTAAACTTTTTCTTGTTTTTTTTTTCAGTACCTCTCATTGGAATATTTGGAGGAGCCGTTGTACCGCTGTACAAAGGAATGATGTCACAGATGGTAGAGCCTAGTGAACGAGGTAAGAGCGCGAACACTGTATCTAGATTACTTTGCAACAGAGAATAATAAAGGAAACTAAAAATTCACTTATCGTATCTGTTACAGGCATTTGCAAATCAGTAGGAAATTAAACCGGATGTCAGGTTGTTTTAAAGGGCGCCTTAGACAGCCCCTGTCATCATAGTACTTCCCTTTTTTGATCTTTTAACATCAAGCCAAGCGACGAGGGATGACTCATCCCTGAGGGAACGGATGACATTGAGGATAGTGACACATAATGTTCTTTATTTTCACAGTGGGAGTAGTTATTAACATCTCGACCTTCTCCGCACTGGGGCCCACGACGCCATTCTACGTGATAATCAGTGCTACATTTGCCGGAGGGTGGGGCGTCTGCTCATACAGGGGCGTTCACATGGAAGGATGCGAGTATATCACAATGTCCCACGTCAAACTGCTCGCCTAAATTTCCTAATTGAACTACTGGGCTCTCTAGATGACATGTTCTCAACCATGTCATGTCAAATTGTTCTCCTCGATTTTCCTAATTTAACCATTTGTTCCTGCAGGTGCCATGTTCTCGTCCGTGTCGACTGTGGACACTTTTTGCAACTTTTTGGGAGCTTTTATCTTCAATCCAATGTACATGAGATCATCAAAACGCGGTTTTCCTGGATTGCCATTCCTAGTGGCTTCCATTCTCATCATAATTCCACTTGTCATGACCAAGTAAGTAGCCAACCAGTTAGCCTTCGTCACAGGCACCGAAAGGGAAGAGGGGATTCGTGAGCGCAGAGGGCGCCCCCCCCCCCCCCCCCCATCCTCCTGTTGGCAAGTGACACTTCATACTGGTTGTAATGCCCTTTTCGCTCCTTTTTGGCGTCCGCAGCAAAGGCTGAAATGCTACGATACACATATTTATTCGAGTTTAACCCGAGTAGGTGTAGCATAGATAACCAAGCTACCGTCTAGTTCCAGTTCGTCTAATCCTAGTTCCGTCGAGTTCTCGTGCAGAGCAGTCCATAGACGCCTTAGGTAGGGTGGGGAAACGAAGAGATACCCTGGCAACAAGCCCGCTGGATTTTTATTTCAAATCCCGATACTGCCAACACAACACAGGTTGGTTTGTTTTATACCATGTTTTAGACTGTGCGCGCTCGCTAACAGATTAAGGTTGTTCGGTGGGCCGTTGATGGCTACATTCGTATTCTCACCGTGAATGGAGGTTCATGTATTGGGAGGACGGCCTCACGAAAATCGTTTTAAATGGAAAAAAATAAATAATATCAACCCCACGTTTTTCAACCTTAATGAAAGCTATTGTACTTTCAGTAAGAGTATGGTCTATAAATTGGTAAAATAAACATCCGTTGAAACTTGCCACAAAGTAACCATTTGAAGCTAACACCCTTATCCAGCTACATGTTCCCGTTATGGCCAAATAAACAACTGCCTTTCTAGGCCCACGGTGTCCTTTGGCGCTAAGCCATCATAACTGTATAAAAAGTGGTAAAGTCTACAATTTATGTGACAGGTTTTTAAAGAATCCATTGGCTTTTCGAAAGATGACAGACATGAGCCCACTGGAAGGTTCCACAGTGGAAGACGCAGACGTTGACGCCGAACGTTCCAAAATGGAAGACGCAGATGTTGACGCTGAACGTTCCAAAATTGGAGACGCTGATGTTGACGCCGAAGGTTCCGCAATGAAAGGAGTAGATGTTGATGTGAACGATTTGAAACTTGAATACACGCCCCAAAACGAAGATAAAGACGCCCACGTAACTGAACTTTAGGCGGCTGTTGTGAACGTTTCTCTTTTTGATGTCATACCTTCAGTCACCCTTGTTTTCGGCACCTCCTCCATGCGCCACTCAAAAGGTACAGTCGCATTAAAACAAAGATGAATTTGCTGATCGCAAGTGTTTCACAACAAATTGTAATAGAAATTCTAGCCCTTTTGAACAAATCCTAGGTGTGCTCATTAAAATTACTGTAAACTTGGCAGGAATACTGTTTTAAATTTGATACCGTTTTTGGGAGCCAATTACTTGCTTCTTAGGTCTTGATATTGCTTTAGAGTAGCATTCCCCTCATACGGATTTTCTCTTCCCGATAAGAACCCCTAGTCGGATCTCAGCAGTGTGTTGTCACCGATCTCGTACCCAGAGTCCACAGGCTCTCTGGTCAGCTGTTGGTCAACATGAGAGACTCTGGCCTGGGGTACTGGAATTTTATTACTGCAGGATTTCTGCCGTAAAACAATGCAAGCCGTTACGGAGCAGTCAATCGAAAAATTTAAATGTTTTCGATTTTCTGTCTCTCCTGGCGACCAACCGCTAGCCAAAGAGCCTGAGGACTCTGGGTACGAAATTGTGTCGTCACTCTGACGTTCCATCAAAACTTTCTATCTAGAACTTCCTATTTCTGCTTGTTACGGAACGCCTTCCTATTCATACCTTCTTGTTTGGCATTTTTTTTACTACTGTAAGTCTGGGTGGGTTAGGGAATACCGTGACACTTGAAGACCCAACACACGAAGAAAACAAAATTGCAAAAGAATGTAAGTTTTACCTTTTTCGTAGAATGAGATGCTGATGCAATAACATTATTTCATCAAAACGTGAGCTTGACCAGGACGATCTCGATTTCATTAGACACTGCATTATTACGTTGGCGGCTTTCACACTAGAAGCCGGACAACAGAGGGGCAAATTATAGGACATTTACAGTAGAACCCCGCCTTACGGCCACCTCGTTATTACGGCCACTTTTTGTTTTTGGCCGCTCGGCAAAACGATCATACATTTAATTGTAAAAAAGCCCTCCTTAATACGGTCACTTGTTAATACGGCCAACTTTTTTTGGCCCCTTGGTGACCGTATTAACGGGGTTCCACTCAATTTTGTGGATCAGAAATTATGCAATATTAAGCCAGTTAGATAAAACTGCGCTGTCGGCGTTGGAAAGGAAGACAATTATCCACACAAATGAAGTCACATCTCCCCTGTGCTTTTTTAATGCAATTTTAATGCTGCAAAGATTGCTACAGTTCATTTTAATAAAAAGCTAAAACTGCATCTGCTAAAACTACTGAAAAAAAAAGCCCTTGAATACACTAAAAATTTAACTATAATATTATTATGTAGATTTATATAGGTAGATTACAAACATTCTTGTTTTGCTATGTATAAGAAAGCAATTCTATCAACTAGAGACCGTCAAAGTTGGTGTTGAAACTCGTTTTTCCTTTCTCAGCCTTGAAACTGATACCAAAACCACACATGTACATTATTTTAATCATTACAATATGGATTCCAAAGAAATTTTTCGGCGATATAGGGGAGCAATTTTATCAGCTGAAAAGTTTCATAGTCTGGCGCTGGTTCCAGTCTATCTTGGACCGCTTTTCTCAGCCTTTAAATTGACCCCCCCCCCCCCCCCCAAAAAAAAAAAAAAAAAAAAAAAACGAGAAAAAAAATACTGTGGATTTTATCAGAGCAACGTATATTCTGAAGAAATCTTTTTTAAGATATACGAGAGCAATTTTATCAACCAAGAGTCGTCGCAGACTACTGTTCGTTCTCGTTTTCAAAGACGCTCCAGGTTCTACGATGTTTCTCCCAGCTTTGAAAAAATTGTTACCCAAACGACAAATGTATATTTTTATCAGTACAGAGTGAATTTCAAAGACATTTTCTGCTACTGTTCGTAGCAGAGCAATTTTATCAACCAATAGTTGACATAGTCTAGTGTTAATACTCGTTTCTCCCCAGGTTCTATACGACTTTTCTCCCAAACCAAACGTGTGCAAGTACAATTTTTTCACTGCATACTATTTTTGCACAACATTGATTATTTATAACAAGCATCACTCCCAAATGTCCCATTTTTTAAAGATAAAAACTATGCTACATAATTATTCGAATAAGGTGCAGTATACAAGGATGTACATAAAAATGTTAGGATACACTGTAAGCTAGAAATTAATGTAAAAAGTTTAAAAATTCAAATAAAATGTTGATCAACAACCAAAATTGGATTCATCACTTTGATCCAACTCCTGTAGAAAACAAGCAAAAGAATGAAATAAGTAAAAAACACAGACTAAACAAAATACGGTAAAATATGGAGAACAGCACCCCCCAAAATTCTTGTTGGCCGATTATTGATAACTGTCAACAGTTTGCCGTCAGATAACTGGCAAGGTAACATGAAGAAACAAAATCAGATCACTGATGGACTGTCAGTCTGAAATGCAACTTGGGTGCTCTGATGATATCAGAGACCAAAGGGCTCGCAAAGTATCAACCAAGAGATAGTTGCCCTACCTGGTTTCGGTTTTCATTCATCCAAATGTACTTTTCTCTGCCTAATTTTCCATAAAATTAATCTTGTCCTACCTAAGTCATGAAAGTACTTTTTTGTATTTTTATCCCGGTTTTAGTAAGGAAAACAACTGTTGGCCAACTGTTGGTTATTTGTCGGATGACAGGTTTATTGGGGAGCTGTTATTCAATCTTTCCCAAAATACTGGAAAGATAAAAACCTTTCATTTAAGGGGCACGTTCGGTACCACGATGTGGTGTAAAATAATAATACAATATTGGAGATAATTACTTTATTTGAGTCAGTTTCAGCAGGAACTGCCCACAATAATCAAATTATGGTGCTAAAGCGGGACCTACAACTGTATTTCGAGCAATTCCTACATGTACATTATTTTACTGATCGTAAACAATTCCTACATTGTAAAACATGACTTTTGTTATACCAAACGTTAGAAAGCAGCATTTAAGCGGCCCCACCTGTGGCTGCTGATCAGTGACCCTCTCAGTCAATAACAGCTGAGGTGCACATGGTATTCAACCCACAGCTCCCATCACCGCGGTAGATCAAGTAGTAACCCTGTGCACACAGGACAAGCAACTTACTAAACAGATTGCAAAAAAAATAAACAAACAAACAAACATGCAGACTTGCAGTATAGTTCAAAGGCTTTTCTCCTCCCAGAATCCAAATTCAACAACATTTTGGAGCTTTGAGTTTGAGACTGAGAATGAAATCCCAAGGTTCTTCTTATGATTTGTAAAATGAGGTAATAAATTTGCAATAGCAGGTGGAGGCTACCCCGCTACTGTCTCTCAGGGAATGATGGGAGCGAGATGGCCGCGAGAAGAATGGAAACTAAACATGGTGAATTCAATTCAATTCAATTTATTTGCCATTAACAAAAACTTAATGTCAGCATTGTTTTTGAAGAAAGAAAATACCAAGAGCGATTTCTTTTCAGCTGAAGGATTTTCAACGTGATATTATCTGCTGGATGTTTTTACATTATTTATGGCAAGGAATTCCCAAAACAAAGACAAGTTTTTTCAAAATACAACAAAGTTTGAAAGTGGTTTCAATAATTTTGGACACATTTTTTTCCACAATAACCTGTAACATTTACATGAATAGATGATAAAAATAACTGGTTACTGGCTCCTAACAAGAATCCTGAAATCCTAAAGTGTAACCATTTGAATGAAAGCTTCCCTATTGAGCAGTACATTGTCCTCAAAATCCAGTGGTGGTGTTTATTATGCTGTACATGGTGGTTCTACTGTAACTTGTGAGTCTGCCGCTGAAAGTGTTGCATGTGTCCATTTAATTAAAAACTGCTGTATAAAACTAAGTAAAACTGTTGAGTGGTACTGTCCGAGTAATCTACTAATCAACAACTTCCTGAAGTGACATTCAAGTTTTTGAAACTTGTGCAGATTTTAGAAAATTGTTTTGTTATTTAGCACTTGAGGATTCCACAGCATAGCATACATTGTAACTGGAAGCCCAGGAAGAGCTAAGTACCCCCAAACTAACCTCTTCTCCCCAGCTTGATCCCCAACTGAAACGAAAGTAAATATAAATGTCAGGGTAAACTGAACAGAAAAGTACGGTGTAATCTGTAAATAAACAAGGTCATTGTTTATGTTAAGGCCAACCAGCTGTTACATGTACCTATTCTTGATGATCCAGTATGGTTCATCTCCAAACAGCAAGCTTTTCTCTATGAAGGACAAAGAAAGAGGGAACATGTGTTCAAACATGACCTGGTAAATTGTTTACAAGTTCAAGGTAACTGTCATGCTCCTAAAAAAAAATTCAATTGTCACTTAACATGTTGGGTCACAAGAGTGGTGAGCACTTGGAATTTCTTTTTCCGAGTTTGCCTGTGTCATTACTGAATAATACATAATTCTCAAGAGTGTTGAGTGTTGGTGTTAAGTCAACACCAAGAGTAAAAATTAATATTCAAGTCTGCGATTTTGACAGATTAGATTAGCCAGTAGTTGCAAAAACAACATTAGACTGATATCTTTTCATCTTTCTAAACCACTTAGTAATTACCTACCTTATAATTATTGTTAACTAGTACTGTACTGTTAATGACACTTACTGACACCATAGCCGACAATCAGCACACCATGATCAAGAGAGGATGGACTGCAGAAGATCTTCCATGGGTGAGCCACTCCTCCCATGTAAAACTAACAACATCAGTAAGACAAAAAAAGTAGTTATTATGACACAACTAGCAAACTGTGATCCAGAGATGGTGAATCACGGACCTTCCATGGATAAGCCACTCCTTACTTGTATACATGCATGTATCAGGCATTGGGAAAAAACACTAGGCAGTTTTAAAAAGCAGAAATAAACATAGACAAATTACTTGCTCTTCACTATCATTGCCAGCCTAAGATCTGCAACATTGAATTGTTGTACATAGTTATGGGTAAACTACCAAGAATCTGTACTAGAAGACAGATTGTGAGAGCATTTCCCAGTTAGCTTGTGCAAGTCATGCAGATCTTTCCAGATAGGTAACTATAGAAGCTCCAAGGTAGACAACAACTGAGAAAATTCAAAACATGGCTGTCTTAAAAAGAAAACATCTTAGAAATGAGCAGCCATGTCTGTGGTAAACGAAATGGGCCTCTTGTTGGGCTATTACAAAACACAAAAGACAGAACAGTCCAAGTAACAATTAGCTATGGCCTGTTTGTCTCACAAGGATGAAGAAGACTGATGATGGTGAAGAAACTCGTACCTCAACTGAATACGGTCATACGCATCAAGGGAGAGGGAAACTATGATACATTAAAAACTATAAATTTGTTCAAGATCAGTTTCATTTGGTACGAAGATGTCTCAAATTTCCATGTATGCTGTAAGTAAAATAAATAAGTATTGAGTAATTAAATCTCAAAAATGTTGATGTTGTTCACACCGCCTGACAAATGATACCTCACCAATCACATGAATACATGCACATTGTAATGTGTGATGTACTACATCTAATTACAATGAGAATAATGTTCTTCCTTACCTGCATCATGTTGGCATTGATACCAATGGAGATGGGTCCATTAGCAGCTAACCAAGCTGCCATTTCTGTAAAATATTGGTAAAAGTCCAAAAATTACTGTTTTGGTTGTTGCATTTAACATTTACACCCCCGGCCAGCAAGCCTGTAGTTAGCCGACAGATAATGCCAATGAAGTTGTTACTCACTGGTTTCATCACTGGATATGGCCACTGAGGAGTTAATGAACACGGAAGCTTCAGATTTCTTGAACTTGCATGTCTCATCAGCTCCTTCATAAGGATACTCCCTTTCTGACTCCAGTCCACCTGAATAATTATGACACGCATCAAGCAAGTAATCATTATTGTCAAGATTCACAATGTGGGTGAAACAAGCTTTAATTTCTGTCAATGTGCAGTTCCAGAAAATATACATAATCCCCACATGGAAGGTTTTTTTGTATTGTGTATTTTGTATTGAAATTCCAGTTTAGCTTCGTACTTTGCTTCTGAAATATTGGATTTCAAGACCCCCTCCCCCTAGGAATTTCCAATGACCTTCCAAGGTGTGGGCATGGGTTTTTTCTGGAACTGCACAATGCTGAACATATCATTACAGCGTTACTGACAGGTAGAAGAAAAGGCTGCCTGTTGACATGCATACTGTTTTACTGCTATTATGTTGTGGTTCAAAATTGTTTTGGTTTAAAAATTTTCAAATCACTTTGATTCTTATTTCCTCTTGTCTCAGATTATGGTAATGAATACTACACAAAGCAAAATAAGAATTAACTGTAATAACCTGCAACATATATAAATGTACCAATACAAACGCCAACAAGGAGGTCATCAGGCACTTTTGGACAAAAATTAGCACATCCAAACACAACCCCTGGACTTTACATGTACATAAATTATCTAAATAACTGTTTTTATAATTATTTGAAAATACCATTTTGTAATAATGACTACAAAACTACCCTGAGTATCACCCTGTTGTAGTAAAGGGCTAAATCCTTTTGAACAAGAAAAGAAAATTATTTGCAGCTTTACTCAAAGTACAACTGGCAATTTGGTTTAAAATAAAATACATGTAGTAACTGGCTTGCATCATCCAACTCTACATTTCAAAGTCACCACAACTCTAAATTTTCAACATGAACAATACATTACAACTATTGTCTGAGCATTCAGCACTCACCAAGTTTCATGATTTGCTTGTAAGCATTGGATGGAAGTCCACCATTACAGCCTTGGTCTACTTTGTCACAGTCAACAAGTTCTGAAAAAAATTAACATAACAAAAAATAAAGCAATTGAAAATAATCCTCATCCAAAAAACAGCAACTTTGCACTTCACACCTGTAGTGATACTTTCCCTAACCTCCAGCCAAATGTTATGTCCCAGAGAAATAAAAGTAACACTTCACTCTCTAGTTTAGGAATTCCATCATCATGATAATAATTAAAGTATTTACCTTGTTCGCTAAGAGAAATCAGTTTGCCTTTCTTGATTTTCCACTGTCCCTCAATATTTCCAGTTGTCGAGAAAGCCCAGCATGACCCACACATGCCCTGATGGAGGAAGGTTAAGGACATAATCACATGTGCATCTACACTTGAACTTTTAGTAGTCAGAGTTGACTATTAAAGCATACATGTACCTACTGTCAAACAATTAGCGAGTATAGTATAAACTAGTCTAGTTGAGCTCAGTTTAATTGTGTTTACAAGCTATGGTGAAGTGACAGATAAATAATATCATTAATGCTTACTTGATTCTTCACAGGAGTTACCGCACCTAAGATGAAAAAGGATAGCAATTCAATTCAACATGTTTCCTTGCTACATTGTACATGTACCATGATGCATACAGTGATTGGCTGTTTGCTATTGAAAGTTATTAATTTTACAAATATCATGCCTGGGAAAGCCAATGCTCAGTTTTCCCAGTGCTGAACAATATTTTGTAACAAGATTAAGTGCCAGTACACTACAACCTGTACTTACAACAGAATACAGCAGTGCTCAACCTTAGCAACAACAGTCCACTACTCTGGACAGGACTGCTACAATATATTTATTGGGTTTGAGGTTTGCTAGCCATCGGACTAGTCCCATAATGATAAAAAAAAATGTTTGGCCGAAAGATAAGTAAAGGAAAAAACCATTTAAAAGGCAGCAAAAAGGATAAAGAAAGTAGGAAATTGGAAAATAAAATTATAATAGAAAGAACAAGTGCACTGTAAGTCAAAAGGAAGAGCTCAACATTTTCATCTGGAATCGAAAATATCAACCTTTTTTGTGGGTACATGTATTTTATGAGGATGAAAAAAGAAATGTTCTGCGCCACTTGCCGCAAGTAGTGATCACTGGCAGGCCCACACCAGCCTTGAGGTTGCTACATGCAGGCCTGCCTCATCAAAATAAATACCGTATAAATTGTTGGTACATGTATGTACATCCCAGGTGGAAATCTTATTAAGATCTTGTAAGATCTTGCAAGATCTTGTAAGAATCTTGTAAGAATGAAAATAACACTAAGATCTTAATAAGATATTGTTAAGATTTGTTAAGATTTCAGATCTTAATAAGATCTTACGTCACTTCTTTACAAAATCTTAATACAAACTATACAATCTTCAGCATTTTAAGATCTTAAAAGTTCTTACAAGATCTTACTAAATTCTTGTAAGATTCTTGTAAGAATCTTGAAAAAATCCTCAACCTAACAATCAATAAGATCTTAAAAAATTTTAATAAGATCTTATCCATTTCTTAATATTTTCTTATTCAGATCTTATCAAAATTTATGACAAGATCTAATAAGAATTCTTGTTAAGATCTTAAGAATTAACTTACAAGAATCTTGTTAAGATCTTACTATGAGTTAAAAATAAGATCTTAAACAGATTTTGATAAGATCTTACCTATTTCTTAATGTTTTCTTAATAAGATCTTAATCAAAATTTGTACCAAAATCTTACAACCAATTTTCTGATTAAGATCTTACTACCTTACAATTATCTTGGTAAGATCTTAGCACGAATACCAGTAATTAAGAAAAAGATCTTTTAAAAACAGTTTTTATGAAGATCTAGTAAAAAAAAAAAAACCTTCTGTTATCTCAATTCTTTATTAAGACCTCATAATATCTTACAAGAATCTTCACAGGATCTAAGAATAAATGCCAGCAAGACTCTCTGTGGTAATCTCTTTCTTCAGTGTCCTAAGTTGATAAACGCTATGTAGACATGTATGTTTCTAAAAAAAGGCTTAAAAGATATGACTGTCAAGACTTACAGTTTGCAGTTTACAGATTGTATTGGCATAAAAAAAAAACTTAATGCACCGTCCAACACTGAAACGCATTTGTGAAAACACTAATACCTACAAACCTTCTTTGATGAATCTAAACTCCATTTAATGCCAAAAAGAACAACAGTGCTTTGAATCATAATTCCTACAATTTTCATGTACAATGCTAGCTTTTAAAATGAGCAAGAAAACGTGGATAAACGTGGGCCGGAATCACACTGAATCGTCTGAATCACAGCATGGCAACACCAGCAGCCATCTTGGATTTCATTCAGACTGGGAAGACTGGGCACCAATTTGGTCAGCAGATATGCCACTGCAGGCTCGGAGAAAGACCGTTTCATGTTAGATTTTAGGCGCGATTCAAGTTTTCAGCACACATTTCCTCTGGATTTTACCTCTGTTAAAGCTAAAAAATGATGGCTTCAAGCAGCAAACTGTGGACAATCACTTTTTAGAAAGAGGTAAGTTTCGACACCAATCATTTTGTGAAAGACTGCATGAAAATGTGTGATCATCCTCACAAATTACAGACAGCATGGATCCATACAGACAACGAGCATGCATATGTGCTTCTTAAAGATTGTTGAGGTGGTCATTCCCCATTTAGTTTTTATACGAAGCCTTTGAAAACGTTTTTATGGAGTAATTTGTAGCCGGGTTAGTAGTATAGATTATGGGGGTACGAGCGCACGACCATCATCGAAACGACCATCCCCATTTTCAAAACTTCAGTTAAATTTTCACACAAATCATTTCAAAATTTAACTGAAAATTTCCCAAATCTTCCTCAAATCACCCCAAAATCTTTACACAAAATTGTGTGAAGATTTAATCAGATTTTTCTGTGTCCGTAAGCGAAACTTGTCACACCGTTTTCATGTATGTATCTCTTATCATCAAAGCAACTCAACGAGGTCTTGTCCAAGACATAACTTCCAATGATATGTTTTTCACTCTTGATCACTCTCATTGTATGATTTATCTGTCTCTTGTCGAAAAGCACATTTTTATAATTTTCATGTCTCAATTCCTGCCTTATCACATTTTTCTTTATTCCTTTTGCTGTGCAACCGCCCTTATTGTTGTCTTTCATGTATGAATACATCTTTGATCTCAAACCAACAAACTCAACAATAGGCGTTCCTCCAACCTCATCCTTGAATTTTCCAATAACCTTCTTGTTTGTTTTATCGAAAAATTGACTACTCTCCGGGTAATCACTATTGTTGAATAAATGTTTATCTTTCCAAAAATCTTGGTAAACATCTGCCGCTTCGATCTCATAAGTCAAACTGTCAGTATCTGTAAAAAGTAACTTTGCCTTATCGGAATACCGACTTTTTATGTAATTGTAATGAAAATCGTACATTAGAGTTTTACTCAAATCCAAAATGCACATTCCGACATACGCCGGCCTGTTTAAAAGCAAACTCGGTTTTGTTTTGTGAACAGCAACCAAATCCTCATTAAATATTTTGCTGCTTTTAAAACTCGGTTTACTCACCAATTTTAATAGTTTTTCTTCATCTGTTACAAGTTTAATGTCCTCACGCTTTCTAAGATTTTCCATTGTTTTTCCAAACACCGAATTGTTCATCAGCTTGAAAAAGTCCTTTTCAAAAGAGTTCTTTGCCCCCATTCGCTTTTTTGTGTTGAAATCAATATACTTTTTCAACCAAGGACTCTGGTTGAATTTCAAAACTCTGTGAACCTTTGTCAATTTCAACCCCAAAGATAGATACAACTGCAAGTTTCTGTAATGCAAAACATACTTTTCCTTTTTTGCCAGTGTTGGTATCAACTTGTGAACCACACCTGCTTTTATTCGAAATTTTTCTGCAATCTCACGGCAATAATCAGAAAGCATATCTTCGGTCACTTTGACTTTTTCTGCGGCGAGAGGATAGTCATTATGAAGACTATGAAGCTCTTCAGGATATTCCAAATCAACCTCCAATATCAATCCTTTTCCAGACTCATCATTATATTTATCCAAATCCGCAGGGAGTCTACGACTCAAATCAACCTCATCATTACCCAACCATTCAAATCCACCTGTTGGAAGATATTGACTCATCGCCCAACCGTAAAGATTGTTTGCATCCAAATACATTATGTACTTTGACGGTTCCTTATCATCATATTCTTTCATATACTTATTGTTGGCCTTTCCGTATCGATTTGCGATATAACTTGTTCCACCACGCATTCCTTTTTCAATGAATTGAAACATATCAACATCGGACATCAACTCCAATCTAATTCCCGTCATTTTCAACATTGCGTCCCAACTCAGACCTGGTGATGTGAAATAATGAGGAGGATCCAATCCATAGTTGTTTCTACAAACCTTTCTAAAATTTTCGAAAACGTCTGCCAACAACAAAATGTCTGATTTTAAATACAAGTCGTGATACTCTCCCATATTGGATAAACCAAATTCATTCCAAACATTTTGGGCGTGCTGGTATTCTTCATCACTCACACCTTCATTGTTCAAAATGCTGAAAAAATCCTCCTTGTCGGGAAGTTTTATATCTTGAAATTTTTCAAAACTATCCATGTAATCATAAGGATAGACACCCTTTTTTGTCATCAAAGTCAATTCTCAACCTTTGAAAACTTGTTCAGTGTATTTGAAATCTGTTTTAGGAAGATTTTTTACCAGATTACACAATGAACTCATGAATTGAAAACTGTCAATGAAAACGAGTTGATGACCCAACATGAAGGCCATGTATTTTTCCATATTATTCGGAATGACATTTATATTCATCTCATGCTTTTTTCCTTTTTCGTCGGTGTACGAATTTTTCTTTACAATCTCACCAATTTCCTGCATTATGAAATGACTATCATACCCCCTAAGATTGTGAAACACGACCGGTATCTTGTCAGTCAATCTGAAATTTAGATTGCAATCTCTATGTGCTGATCCTCTGTATTTACCGGTAACATGACAGTGATCTCTCACTTTCACATCGCTTTTAACAAAAGATGTCTTGCATATGTGACATTCCTCAGCTCTTCCAAAACTTTCCTCATCCTCTTTTGTCATTTTGAGAGGTTTTGAAAAATGTTTTTTAACAATATTATTACACCACTTGACTTCTTCCAACATGTCCTCCATAAACTTGTAAACAGCTTTTTCTCCTCTGTAAATTTTGATCGGTTTTGAAAATTCATCGTTATAACAACAAACAACCTTGTATCCATATCCACAATCGATGTGTTTTTGGTATTTTTCGGTTTTGGGTCCTTGACCCTCTGTGGATCTGGATGTTTTTACCGGCTCTAAAACTTTTTTAGTGATTGCCTCAAAATCAGCATAAATCACAAATGGCGCAGCCAATTGATTTTTATGGTTTTTGAAAAAAACTCCTGTTCCGGGTTGAGGCATTTTGATTGATTGCACCCCATTAATCTCAATGCAATCGACTTTGTGTTCTTTCAAAATTCTTTCCGAACTAAAACATTGTAGACAGTACATGCAGAAATGCTTTCTTTCCTTGTGTTTTGTTTGGTTGTACATGAATTTATTGAAATCATTTATCAAACAATAATGCGTAATGTCGTCTTTGGTTATCAAAAGTAGATTCAATTGTGAGTTAAACTTTTCTTTTGAAATGTATATTGGATATGGCTGTCCTTTTTCGTAACCAAAGACATTTACACGCAAACTGTTTTGTTTTTCAATCTTGTTGTATTGCTTAACAGAGACTGGAAATTTGATTCCCGAATAATCCAAATTTTCAACATACTCTCTATCGGACTTTTTCACTCTCTGTGGATCTTTTTTCTGAGGGTTCAATTGACGAATATGACACCAGCGAAAACATTCATCGTCTTCGTTTTTGATGTTTATGACACCTTTTGCTGAGTTTTGTAGATCTTTGGGTAATAAAATGTATGAAGAACCTCTCAACGGCTTGTATTTCAAAACATTTATAAAATGACCGTCAACAGATTTAACAATCCAGGAGGAGCCTTCTGAAATCCATTGTTGAACCTTGTTGATAATATAGTTCTGTGTTTTTTGCAGCGATTCTGCAATCTCTGAGTCGTTTGTAATTGT
Organism: Pavona decussata; assembly: GCF_977016875.1. NCBI lineage: Eukaryota > Metazoa > Cnidaria > Anthozoa > Scleractinia > Agariciidae > Pavona > Pavona decussata. Next base: position 2,627,231 of record NW_028145572.1, read on the forward strand.
TTGTGGATTCTTACCGAAATATGCTGTTTTTTCAATCCAACCGTCTCCTTTTTGTTTTTCGAATGTAATCTTCAACGTTTCGTTAAACTTGAAACCTTTCATATCCTCCAAAACATTTTTGAGATTGTTTTCAATCGTTTGGCGAGTGGTTTGCAGTTGGACCAATGGGTCAGAATCATTTACGATACCAACTTCGAAAGAGACTGTATATCCTTTCAAAGCAACCTCTCTTTCAATCCATCCGATACTGCGGGGTGTTTCTCCATCTCTGATTTTTCTTTTCAAACTTGAAACTCGTATCGGTTTTAAAATTTCTTGGTCTTTTGGAATCTCACTTTCTGGGATTATATCATCTAAAATATAGTAATTATCAATGAAATTTAAATTGGCGGTTGATTGATTCTGATTTATCAAATCGATCAACTCTGCTTTTCTCAAACGAGAATATCCACGTATACCGAGATTTTTTGCAACGTATTTTAATTCCGAAACTGTTTTTGAATCCATATTTATTGTATACCAAGATTATTTTTTTTAAATTATTATTTTTTCATTACCCCACGAAAATGAAAAATTAAGCTGCTAGCGACAAAATTATTGAATGCCCATTATCATCCTTGAATTGTCTTCCTGTTCTGATGAAATATTGCACGGATGATAGTCTTTTGTTCAACACTTTTGCACATCTGTAAATACTTTCACACAATGTTATTTCTTCATTATCAATATTTTCAATCCAAACTGGTTTTGCATTTGATGGTCTGCACACTATATTTTCATCGAAACCTAGCTCTTTTACCAACTCTTTTTTGGATAACTTTCCATAATTTTTGATTTTTCCAATTTTCCAAAGTTGTTCTAGAGTCATGAATGTTGTCATTTTTAATTTGTTGTATACCAAGATAATATTTTTTAAATTTATTTTTTACATCAGATTTTTTATGTCTATCCAGGAATTAAATTTTTCTGGGTAACCGCTCCACTTTACCAAAGCTTTACCTTTTTTATAGTCTCGTCGACTCACTTTCTCAATACGGTAAACGTCTTGAACAGCCTTTTGCATCTCCTGTTCATAAAAAGAACCGGATATTTCCTCGCCACTGAGGTCTTTGAGTCTGTAAGTGATCGGATTGGTGTATTGTATCTTATCGACTGTGAAAACTTCTTCTGACCAATTGGGTGTGTATCCTTTGTCTAAGACAGGACGTTTGTACTTGGAAATTCTGACCTTATCACCGACTCTGTATTTTGGCTTTGTTGAGGTTGGATTCATATCACCGAAAAGGTTGAAGTAAACGGTTCCTTCATTTTCTTTCCTCGACGCTTCTGCCGGCGTCATTTTTATCGAACGATGTTTGGTGTTGTTGTACCGCTTTAATATTTCGGGTAGTATTTCCAGATACACAGTATTGCCTTGAGCAGTGAATTCCTTCCACATTCTATTTTTAATGGTTCGGTTCCAACGCTCCACCACTGACGATTTCTCTTCATTTTCTGTTGAATACAGTTCAATCTCATTTTTTCTTAACAAGTCTTTCAGATGTTTGTTGTAAAACTCTGAACCTTTGTCAGTCCACACAAACTTCGGTTTTCTACCTTTTTTAAAGATGTTTTGAAATGCTTTGGTTACGGTCTCACCTTTTTTATCCTTTAATGGTACAATCCAACCGTATTTGCTAAAGACATCGATTATCATGAGAAGATATTTATAACCTTTATTCCATTTGCTGAACTGCTGCATCTCAACAAGGTCAGCAGCCCATATCTCATCGATGTGATTCACAATGACGCGCCGTCGGGTGAATTTTCTTTTTATGGGTCTATGCAGTTCATCTGCTAATTTTTCTTGCCACCCAATGTCTTTACCCGACGGCTTTTGACGTTTTTTGGAACGCTGAGATCCGCAGGAGGTCTACGACCTAGACCAAGTTTTTGCTTTGTGTTAATCATATTTCGAGCCATCCAGTGACCCCATTGTCTCTCATTATAAGGAACAGAGTCCAGCGCTTTGACCATTTTTCTATCGGCTTCATTCTTGCATTTTTTATCATCTTTGCAAACTGAATAATCAACATCGTGTTGCATCGCTATCGCATCGGTCTTACCCGTTGGTTTGTCGTATATCTCGAGTATTTCACCTGTTTTTGGATCCCATCTTACCTGATTTTCTAAATCATTGTAAGGACCTGTAAACTTGTGTCCCGGAAGAGTCCAACCCCCTTTTGGTTTTGGTAGTTTTCCGATGGCTTTGTGAATATCAATCGAACCGCCAGAAAAAGAACCTCCGGTAGTCGGTCTACCCTTCATTCCTTTTTCATATTCACCCCAATTTGGAGGATGCCAACCAATGTTTTTATAACTTGAACAAGCGGGTGTGTTGTGATATTTACTACCAATTTTTACCATGCTATCGCAAGCGTAATCCTTATATTTTTCTAATGTCTTTTTACCGGCCTTTCCTGTCCAAAACTGACTCGACAAAACACCGGTGTCCGTACTGAACGCTCTTTTTGCTATTTCTCCGGATTTGTATTCATCAAAAACATGTTGTGTTGAAGGAATGAGTTTGCCAATAACATCCATCGACTTTGATGCAGCTTTTCCTGGAGTTCCCAATTGTTCTAATATTGTATCTAAAATTGCTCCACCCGATTGATCCAAATCTTTTCTATCGGTTTTGTATTTTTTATTTGGTCGAATCTTTGTTGACAATTGATCCAACGCTTCTGAACCGGCTTTTTGAATCAACGGTGCAGCTTTTTCCAACGCATAATCGAGGGCCTTTTTCTGCAGTTTTGGGTTTCTCAAAGCTTCACTTGCATAATAGCGGCCCGCTTCAACAGTTTTTTTACCAAGCCATGGAATACCATGTTCAATCAACATATCTGTTCCAGTCGAAGCCAATGTGTCAAAAATGCCCGCCCCTTTGGACGGGCCATCTAGTTTCCCTGATTTATCCCTTGTTCCTTTACAAATTTGGTTTTTGTGATTCCACATTCTGCACATGTGCAGAAAAACATGAGACGACCATTCTTCGCACGTTTGTAACCTGCAGGTTCAACACATTCAGTTTGTTTTCGTTGTTTTACGCAATAAGATTTCATTTATAATTAGATTATATTATTTTTTCAAAATATTTTTCAATGAATTTTTCATTTTTTGAAGTATCTTTTACATCGAATACTTGTAATAGGTTGAAGTACAGCTCCGCTGGGTTGTCTGATTTACCTTTATTCATCTCATTCAAAAAATACAAACAAAAGTAACCGCAAGTTGTTGTCAACAATCCTTGAATCTGTTCGTTTTGATGAATCAGAGTTAAATTCTTTTTCTTTGCATGGTTTACAATCTCTTGAAACGGTGGTAATCCAAAACTGTCAAAATAATTGATTACACCATTTTTTACATGTGTTGCCACCCAATGGCTTCCGCTCATGTATGACGGTTCGAGGTTGTAAATAAATAAAGCCATTTTGTGGTTGTGTGGAACAGTTTGATCTCTTGACAAAACACCGCCAGTGTCTATCGGAATTTTCAAACGTTTACACCATTTTTCCAAATCGAAATTACTCATCGGAACGTTTTTTTCAAACTTTAAAATATTGCCCCAAACAATGGTATTTGATTGAATGGGCTGTTTTTTCCTAAAAGCAACCCGTCCCCAGTCTTTTTTTTCGTCTTTTTTTTTCCAGCGCCAATTGTTCCGGGGACTTGTTCCCATGTTCCAAAAAAAGGGGGCGGAGGTTGATATGCACCTAATCTCGGAGCCGCTCCGCCATTTTGTTTGGGTGCTTTACCCATTCTCGGACCACCGGATCCCGTCATCTTTTTAAAAGCTTCAAGAGCCAAAGGAACTCCGATTGATGCCAAGAGCGTACCAAGAAAACCCCCCGTTTGTTTTTTTGTTGGTTTGATGTGTACTCCTGAACCTGTTTGCATTGCATTTATAATATCCATTTTTTGTTTATCGGTCAATAGATGTTTGTTTGCAATCAGTTGTTGAATTTTCGCATTTGGAATCAGAAAACCACCGGTTTGACCACCGCCGGATATCTTTTTGACAAGTTGGGATGCTCCCTCTGAAACAACACCTGAAAGAGCAGACATCCCCAAAGTTTTCGCCAATTGTGGTCCTAAAGTTCGCCCTAACGTCAAGATTGAACTTAAAAGCGATCCACCGACTTGTTTTCGTATGTTTGACTTTGCGAGTTTGATATCCATTCCCTTGTTTAGTTTTCGATTCTTTTCCAACCTGGTTACAGTTGTTTTAGGTACTAAAAGAGTATCACTCCCAGATAGAGCATCATTTTTCAAACGCAATGTAATCGTTTCCTTTTCATGATAGGCTTTACTCAAAGTTTTTTTCTGATTTTCAGAAAGCGAAATGTTGATTTCATACAATTGTGTCATCGTTATTTTATTTGATTCAAATAAAATAAAAAATTTTTTGTAACTCAAACAATCATAAGTTCATTTCCTCTTTTATCCACAATTATTTCAGTTTCATAAAAAACGATGGCATGTGCCCTCACATTAGCTGTCGGAGCAGTGTTTAATCTAAAATTTAAAATAAGTTGTTTTGGATCGCGTGTGACAGCCTCTTTTTGGAAAGTCAAATCAAAATAGACAAGACCGTAAAGAGCATCGAAATTGTGGAGATTTAACTGCGTACCGGTGTTGAGATCATTTTTTCTAACAGCATAAGACATCAGATCGTTAAAGATTCTGACTTTTGAATCTGCATCGTACTCCAATTCAGGATAAAAAGTACTGTTTCCATATTCTAATCGACAAGATGCAAGACTGGAGTTTGAATCTGCAGCATTCAATTTGAAAGTATCATAAACATACGGCGTTCTCTCAGATTCCTCGTTGTTTGGGCCATCGGTTGGCTGCAAATAAACGAATACATGTTTTACATTGTCAATGGCGGGACTGATTTGAAACATGTTTTGAACTGCTCTTGTGTTCGCGCTTTGGTTGTATAAATCTCTCATGTAAACCCATTTGCTCGGTTTCAAAAAATCTTTCACAAATTCATTAAATTCACTATCCTTTGGAACCATTTTTGGAAGCCAAAGATAAAATCGAGTCACAACAACACGACCATCGTCGGCAGCTGCTGCTTTGTGAATCAATTCAGAATCATCGTTCAATGTAATTTCAATTGTGAGCTGCATGGGTGGAATCATCTTGTCTTCCAATTCCTCGAAAAAACTGTACCTATTTAGTGGAATTATTTCATTGATGCTTTTTGCACCACCACTTCCATCATTGTTTGCAGCTTGAGTTAAAATTCGTCTTGCTTCAAAACCCGTATTTGTGTTTGCTGTTGATCCGTTTGTATCAAGATACCAAAAACTGTTTTTAGCAACCGATCTACTAAAATCGTCGCTGTACTCAAGCAAATTTTTGGTGTTTGTGATTCTGTGAATGTTGTCACTTTCGTAAACAATTTTTCCTGCGGATTTGATGACCATGTGTTTGATCAGAGAATGTGATCCATTGATCATGGTGATTCTGTCAGCGGCTGCAAAACCTGCACCGTCAGCTTTTTTCTGTAACTCCTTGGTAACCTCAAAATACCCGTTAAAATAATCGAAAAAAGTCGATCTGTCGTTGATTGTAAATTTATAGCCTGTTTTTTTCTGAGAATTGTTGTTTCCAGGCGTCTCAATAACACTGTCAAGAGAAAATCTAACCATTTCGTATCTTTGAAGTTTTTGGCTAGTTCTGAAACTCATCCTTTTTATTTATACCGAAAATTTTATTTTTTATTTTTTATTTTTTCGTCTTTTTTTCATCCCGCTTCCGGAAATCATTCGATTCAAAATTAAATTATAATCTTCTTCGACAGGTTGGGTTACCTTCGGTTGAGAAAGCTGAATCATTGAATTCAACATTCCGTTGTAATCTCTAACCGTTGGTCCGGTGGAGCCTTTAGTTTTTTTACCCATCTCTTTCAAAAATGTTAAACCTGGACTTTCAGAAAATTTTTTACCTGCAACGTCGACAGCTTTCTTTCCGATTTTGTCACCAGCACTTTCTATTCCAGATTTCAAAGCTTTTTTAGCAAGAGGTTTCAAAACAGCTTTAGTCGCTGTTGTTAACATTTTTTTCATCGGTTTGAAAATATTATCAACAATCAAACCTGAACCTTTATGTTTGTAAACAAATCTTCCGAGTTTCGGATGAAAAATTCTTTTGTAATTATACGGTTGCATTTTTATTATTATGACCTTTTATATTTTTTCTTTCAAAATTAACGAAAATGCGGTATCTGCATTATTCAAATCGATAATCCTTCTCTGTCCGTCGGTGATGTATATCCGTATGTTGTTGATTATATACTTATTGACTGGGTTAAATTGAACCCTCAAAGGCTCTTTAGTAAAAGCATATGAAGGTGTCAAGTCGTTTGTCCCAAAAGAATACAAGATGTCTGTTTCATCTCCGTCGACAAGACTTTCTGAAATCAATCGATCAAGAATGTTGAGAATCTCCGTGTCTTGACTCAGGTTTGGTGTGTAGTCGCCAATATTTTCAGTACTGGTCAAAATTTTTTTGTTAAAACCGATCAAGTCGTTAAAATTTGATGGTCTCAAATCGAGTTGGTAGTTTGCTGCCAAAGTAATGATTGTTTTATATGTTGTGTTGTCAAATTCCAGAGTTATTGGATATGAGGGGTTGCTTGCTGTTCCTGTTTTTGTCTCTTCCTTGATGTGATCGTTGAAATCAACATAGTTCCATGTACCCGGTGGAAAGGTTATATCTTTCCAAGTACTTCCACTGTCGGAAGAGTATTTTATGAGCTGGTTTTTCAAATCAGAATTGATATTGAACCAAGTGAACGACATTGTTATGATTCTGTCAAGACCAAGAACATACGTGTTGTTTGGGTTGAGTCTTATCGGTTCATTATATTTGATTGTAAAATCACTGGGTTTATTTTTACCTTGTTTTTTAACGCTGTGAGAAGATAAAACCAATTGTCTTTCCATTTTTATTGACTCTTTTTATTTATTCACCCGAAAAAGTTTTTGTAAAAATTATTGTACACAGGTTTGTTGATAATGTTGTTTTTTAATAAAATATCCAAAATTGCCACACCCATGTTTCTCAACTCAATACTGTTATTTCCTGCTTCAATCGAACCGACGATTAACTGCAACTTTTTTATAGCGTCGTCTGGATTTATGAAAAAAGCGTTTCCGCCCCGTTTTGTTTTGGCAGACCTTCTCAAACCGGAACCTTTGATACTCTTCAACTTGCTTTTGTGGTAACCAATATAGTCGTTTAAAACTTTTCTCGTATCATCAATAACTTTTCTTCCAAACTGAGCTTCAGCCTGACTGATCATACCTTTGTTCAGCTGCTTTGTAATGTGTGTTTTGTATCCTGGAAGTTGCTGTCTTTTTTTTGTCGCCTCTTCGATTTTCTTTGATAAATAATTATGTCTTGTTTTTGCTGTCATGTCAACCCTGTTGAGTTGTGCTTCAATGTCATCATAATTGGATATACCAAGTTCATCCAAAGTCTCATTTATTCTATCTTCATCAAAAATTGAATAATCCGGAACTTCATCTTCATCGTATTCCGGTGGATCTTCAGGTATTGTCTCTAGTTCTGGAATATACTCCGGATCGATTGATATTTTCTTTTTTCCTGTTTCCAAATCTTTGAGAACGTCATCGTAAGAGGGTGGTTTTGGAACAAGCTGTTTTGTACTTTGTGGTTGAACCCCCTCATCAAACAAATCTTCTAGATTGTAATCTGGAATTCCTTCATCCTCAATATTTATACCGTAATCTGGAGCAAAACCTCCGGGTGCTTTTTTTCTAAAAATCCTTTTTGTGGGTTTAGTCTGAGCCAGTTTTAAATCTTTCAAACCGGATGTTATGGGTCTGAAAAGTTTTTCTGCTTCGGCTTCTCCCATTGTATCAGCGATTTTCTTTTGTTTGATTGTTTCCCTAATTATGTTGGTAGTTTGGCCGGCTTTCGTTCTTTTTTCTGCTAATTCTTTCCATTTTTGCAAACTCATTTTATCTTTACTCAACAAAATTTTTCTAAAAATGTAAAAAATAAATATAAAAACGGGTCGTATAGCGTGTCGTATAGCGTGTCGTATAACGATTTGCAACAAAAACAAACCGTAATCGAAAAATATTTTGTTTGGTATTAGTAAATGGAAATACCAAACTACGATGTCAAAGGTTACAGTGATAACAATTTTCGACAGATACCAGGATGTGAATTCATGCCTGATAGATGCTTTAGAATGTTGATTTGTGCGCCCAGTGGTTGTGGAAAAACCAACCTTTTGGTTCACATGATAATGAAACCACTTTTGTATTACGATAAGATATACTTGTATGCAAAAAACTTGGAACAGGATAAGTATCAATTTTTGTTAAAAAAGTTCGAACCTTTTTCAAGAAAATACAATTATGATATGATTGAAGCCAGCAACGGCGATATTTTGCCATTGTCGGAAATGAACGACGAGCATCAAAAGTTGGTAATTTTCGACGATTACTTGAACACTGGAACAGCAAACGATAGGGAAATTAGGAATTATTTTACAAACTCTCGAAACAAAAACTGCAGTTGCGTCTATCTTTCTCAGTCTTTTTACAACACGGATAAAACAATTAGATTGAACTGTTCCCATTACTGCATTTACGATTTTCCAAACACAAGAGAAAAGAATTCAATTTGCAGAGATTTGGGGATAAACGAAAAAATATACGAATACGCAACAAATGAGCCTCACACATTTTTGTATTCCGACAAACCGCGAAAGTTCAACGCAAAAAATTTTACACAAATTATCTAAACATTAAATAAAATGAGTTTTTACAACGGAGTTTTAAATTTCAATTATTCTTCAGGAAAAGGAGAGAGAGGAGAGAGAGGTTTTCCGGGGGTTGGTTTCAAATTGGATGGAGATGGGAATTACGACATGCAAAACAAAAAACTCGTAAATGTCAAACAAGGAACCAATCCCAATGATGCAGTCACAAATAGTCAAATTCAATCGTTAGATAATTCCCCTGGTAATGTGCAAGCCGATAAAGCAGTAATTTACAGCAACACGGGTAGCGTTCATACCAACAGTGTCTATCTGCAGGACATACCAGACGGTGCTGGTAGCTTCAATAGTGTTAGATTAATGACTGAACATCAGTCTTATGACAATATTCACCTTCATGTACCGGATTTGCAAAACTTTGACGGCTATGGTGGGCGTAAAAAAAGCGAAATTATGGTAACATCGACTGAACAACATATTACCGGGCGGAAAACATTTTTCGATCTTAATGTGGTAAAACCCAATAATAACGATCAAGCGGCAAATAAAAAATATGTGGATGATGAGATTAAAAAAATACCATCAACTGATTTATCTGCGTATGTGAAAAAAGATGGCAGTGTTGCAATGACTGGTGATCTTAATATTGGTAATCAACAAATCACCAACCTTGGGTACAATATTCAAAATTCATCTGATGTTGTCAATTTAGGTTTTTGTGATACAAAATATTTACAAAAAGTATCTAATAGTGACCTCAATATGGACAATCATAGAATCAAAGGTATGGCTCAACCTGTTGATAATAATGATGCTTCCACTAAAGCATATGTTGATAATGAAATAGCTAAAATACCATCTGTTGGAAGTGATTTGAGTGTATATTTGAAAAAAGATGGAAGTGTTGCAATGACTGGAAACCTTGATATGAATAACCAATATATTCAAAATATCAAAACACCAAAAGCTAATGAATCAGATAAATCTGCTAATGTTGCTTTTGTTGTCAAAGAGATAAATGATTCCAATGCCAATTTAACCCAACAATATAAGGATTACATGGCTCAATCACATTTAATAAGCAGTCATAAAACAAATCAATTCAAATATCTTATAGATAGTGACGAGAGCAGTTCGGAGTACAATATCACGGTGAATGGTATTGTTGATTTCAATGGCTCCCCACATCAAAATAAAAAGGCTTACAGCATAAATTTGACAAAGGATGCAGGCACAAATAATTATCGATCAAGGATAGGTTTCAATCTTTATTCTCTCGCTATAGGAACATACACTATCGTGTTTGAATTCTACCCACCGGAAATGACCAATATTCAATTATCATGTACTGCATCTTCTGCGTATATCCACAAATCAACACAGCGTGATTTCACTGATTATAGCAAGCTATTGGTTCAATTCAATAACAACAGCAAACAAACTCCAGATTACATCTATTTGACGATGCACGGAACAGCTACAGCGACACCGGCGCAGTGCCATCTGGTTGTTTACGGTGTAAAAGATTGGTCGGATAGTGTGTATCCAGATATTTACGATGGGTTGGATAATGTTATGTTCAAGTACGAAAATGGAGACATGAAAATGCAGACTGAACTAGACATGAATAACAAAAGAATAGTGCATCTTTCCGACCCGATCGATGATGGAGACGCTGTCAATAAGTTAAGTTTGGATTCCGTGTCATATAACACGAAAGGTCATGCTTACAGAAGTATATTTTCCGAATTCTATGATTTATTAGAAACATCACGCTTTGGTCTCATCAAGGGTGTTAGCGGTGTTGTGATAAATAGTGTTCTACCTAATTTTATCCTTGAAACAGATCGTTTTATCAACGACTATGACGTCAAAAATGGTTTGAAACTCAGTACAAAAACACATATCCATACAACAAAAGTTTTTAATCAATCAAGCAGCTTTACATTCTTGTCTTTTTTGCATGATGAAACCAAAACAGGAACAATCAGTTGGTCTAACACGAGAGCGTTTCACATAAAATTTTATCCAAGATTTTTAATTACTGCTGATCAAATTCAGATCGACTTTCTAAGAGGAAAACAGTCAATCAGTTTCACAAGCGATTTCAAAAATAAACAGTTGTGCATTTGGATATGTTATGATGCCACCCAACGTCTGTACAAGATGGCGCTAAGCAATTATAATGCTCACGCAACCAAAACATTAAGCGGAACAATTAATTTTCAAAGTAACCAATTTGAAATCGACTATGACGGCTTCGTCAATAAAATTGGTTTGGTTGATAAGTTTATTGACGTCGACAGTTTAGACTTTCACAGGATTTTGCTTGAGGAAAAAAGAAATAGATCTTATCTTGAGTAAATAATAAAGATGGTAAAAACAAAAAAATCGGTCATCAATTTCAACCACATATCTGAAGAGTTGACCGAATCACAGATAACTGAACTGAAATCGTATTACAAAACATACCACAAAAAGATGTGGATTTACAAGGCTGCTTACAAACGATTGAAAGCGTGGCAGTTGGCAGGCAATATCTCAAGCATTGTGTTTGCCACCGGTGGTTTAGCCAGTTCGATAGCGACTGCAGGAGTCAGTCTAATTGCCATCGCGTCTGCGAGTGTGCTTATTCAAGCGTATATGAAACACAAAAACCTTGAAATCAGACTGCACCAAGTTCAGTATGCTTTTCAAACGTATGGCCATCTGTTGATTCAGATAAAAGACATTCTCAGATCTGGTCAATTCAACGAGTCAGAACTGTTGTCAAAACTTCAACAAAATGACGATTTCATTCTCGACAATTCGCCGATTGTTGACAAGTTTGAGAAAAAATACGATATGATCTTTGCGTAAAAGCGTTGTGAGATATTTTGAACAGACTTTCTATTCATGACCGTGAATAGAAAAAACAGCTAATTTAATTTATCTTCAAATTAGCTATCGTCACGAGATGTAATAAAAAACCAAAACTGGTGGCCACCAGACCTCTCATGAGGGACTTTACTCTTTTTTAATTTTTCCCACCCTGTCCCTCATGAGAGGTTTTTTTGGTTTTTTTATTTATTTTTTATTTATTTTATTTTACCCACTTTACAAGGCTTTGCCCTCCACCACACCGCTCTTTTGAGCACTATCAGACTCCTTGATTGAAGCCATATTTTGTATTTGTCGCCCTACGGTGTGGGCTGAACCGGCACTTCTGAAGGGATTAACCCAACTAAGCTCTACCCAACAGCTTGCCACCGATCTTAGGGCGACAGTTTTATTATTTTATTATTTAGTCAACCTATAGAATGACGGCAGGGGTTTTTCACCATTCTATAGGGGTTGTGTATACAGTTCGGTAACCAAAGGCCCCTGCTTTTTCCAATGGTTAACTACTGAGCATACACAACCAATTTATATCACAACCAAACAGCCTATTTATATGTTACAGTTTAAAAAAGCTTTTACATGTGGTATTTCATACCGGTAACACTCATGTTAAATTTTAGTACGCATGTGTATTTGGTGAAAACAGGAAAAATAATTCGTTTACATCACAGGATATTTTTACATGAGCGGTTGTGGTTAGCGTGACTGCACGTTTCACCTCAATGAACATGTATGCAAATTACTCACAACCGGATGTTGGTCATAACAATATTGATAAACAGGAAAGCCGCAAAGGGAATAAAACATCACTGAGTTGCTTTGATGATAAGAGATACATACATGAAAACGGTGTGACAAGTTTCGCTTACGGACACAGAAAAATCTGATTAAATCTTCAAGTACGAATCAAAATACGAAAAGTAAACAATTCTGTTTTTCACATCTTTCTTGATATGAAAAATTATACATAAATTACGTCATCATCTTCTTCACCTTCGTATTTGTCTTTTTTTGTAACCTTTTCAACGTTTTTTCTTGTTGAATCAACCAAAAAGCAGTATTTATCCAAATACATTTCGGCTATGTCTTGGTAGTCTTTTTTCAAAAATTTAATAGCTTTATCTAAAAGCTGGTCTTTAACGTCTCCTTTACTACCGTTTTGGCAGATTCTTATAATATCAAACTTTGTCTCCTCTCTATTCTGTATTTTTCGTGGTCGTCTTTTCGAAGCCATTTTTTAAATATAGCAAAATTTTAAACTAGTTTCTCTTCACACAAAATTGTGTAAAGATTTTGGGGTGATTTGAGGAAGATTTGGGAAATTTTCAGTTAAATTTTGAAATGATTTGTGTGAAAATTTAACTGAAGTTTTGAAAATGGGGATGGTCGTTTCGATGATGGTCGTGCGCTCGTACCCCCATAATCTATACTACTCGGGTTAATATCATGACAGTCTTGGTATAAGCTGAAAACGTGAGTGATCGATCTTGATTTGGCGTGAAGATCAGTTTATGATCTTCGTGGAGTGCATGGCTCATTTTACTCAGATCAGGAACTAACAAGATTGTTACGGGTGAAAATTAAGCTCACTGCAACATTGTCTAAAAAGTTAATGACAGCCTAGCCAGTCACTGTGATCACTCAGAAGAACTGACTTAAAGTGCACAATTTTCGGTTTTACTGTAGATTTTCAACTCCATTTTGTAATGTCGAGGTCGAGACTCAAGACTGCAGCTTCAGAGTAAAGTCACCAAATCCTGCTCAATAAAGTCACTTATATTTATGACTGTTGGAGTCTATTTTAACTGATTTAATGTTGTTGTAAATCGTGACTTCCGCTACTTCTACTCAGGAACTATAATACTAAATAAAATTTTGTAACTTGCATAATGACAGTATTTGATCAGTACTTGATACCATAGTTCATTAGTTGAAAATAGCAAGCAAAATAAAGGGAACACTAAGTAACAATCCTTTTGATCAATGCAATCATGTTTTCTTATAAAGAGTGACCTATTTCACTGCAGGCAGAACTACAATTGTAAGTTGCACTGCCCAGACATACATCTGTACAGTTAACAATGAAATAATCATTATAATAATCTTTTTGTATTTGAGCATGGAATTTTCTTTTTACATCAAAGCCACATGTAAATTTAGACTTGGGTTTCCTATGAACAAGGCAGCCAGTGCTGAGTTGTCTGCATGTGCTACTACAAAACATTGTGAGAATGCTGACTGAAGTAAGAGAATGAGATAACACTGTGTACTCTGGTCAGGACATAAGTTAACATGACTGTCTTATTTTCCTGTACAGGTCCCTCTAGCCCTGGAGGTGCAGCTGAATGAAATGTGGGAGAAGATTAATTTTATTAATTTTATAAGTTGGAGCTGGCAAGCAACACTTGCAAAGTGAAAGCATCCGTGGTATTTTTCTGAGCCACCACAAATTATAAAAGTGCATGTTTAGAGCCAGTTGAACTGAGTGAGCATCTGTGAGTTAAATGCAGACCTTGTGAGAAAAAAAAGGGTTTATTTTTATTTTTTAATGTTAATTTACTTATTTTAGCTCATTTTTTTTTACTCAAGATTCACTTTATTTCTTGAAGTCAAAAATCAACGAAGTGCTTGTATTTTAAAGGTAGTGAATTTTGACCCAAAATTGTGGTACCCTAATGACTCTGCCTCTTTGATCTCTGTGTAAATTTTCTGGGACACAATCAAACCAAATTGAGTTTAATGGGTTCACTTATTAATTTTTGAGTAAAACTCAGTTTCCAGTTCAGTTTATTGCATGATTTGTAAATAAAGGGGACAAAAAATTATCATTAAATGAAATAACAGGTTTTCTATAGATCATATAAACGGTTTTTTGAAGTCTTTGTTATAGTAATTTCACAATTTTATGGTGTGAGACCTTCTAATAAACTGTTGGTCAAATCTTGATTTTGTGTCCTATAATACCTCTTATGATGTCTTAAGCTTGAGATTGATTATTATATCTTGACTATCGACTTAAAGTTCCTTACTAAGATTCTTATCAGATTTTGCTAAGATCTTGTAAGATCTTACTGTAATCTTACCAAGATCTTGTAAGAATCTTACAAGAATCTTGTAAGAATCTTGTAAGAATCTTACAAGATCTTGTAAGAATCTTGTAAGAATCTTAACTAAGATAAGATCTTGTTAAGAAACTTAATAAGAATCTTACCAAGATCTTGTACGAAACCTGTAAGAATCTTACAAGGTCTTGTAAGATCTTGACTATCAACTGCAAGTTCCTTACTAAGATTCTTATCAGATTTTACTAAGATCTTGTAAGATCTTACTGTAATCTTACCAAGATCTTGTAAGAATCTTACAGGAATCTTGTAAGAATCTTGTAAGAATCTTACAAGATCTTGTAAGAATCTTGTAAGAATCTTAACTAAGAAGTAAGATAAGATCTTGTTAAGAAACTTAATAAGAATCTTAATAAGATCTTAATAAGATTTCCATCTGGGATGTATGTATGGCCTGTTCAACTGATTACTACAGCATAGATTACAGTGCAGCATAACCTTCATTGGCAAACAGTTATCACAATTATTACAGAATAAAATAAAAAGATTGATATAATTACTGGTCTTCGGAAATGAAAATGCATGTTGGAGATTGGAACTTACCCTTGTCCCTCCAATCAAATGCACTTGGAATTTCACCCTTTGGTATTTCAGCTTCCTTCATCTCATACAGAGGTTTTCCCCATCCAGGCATTCGGTAATTTTTCTTGAATTCCTCCTCTGGGTAAATACAAGAAAAAAAATGACCCCTAATAAACAAACTTACTTGTATGTAATTATTTGTCATTTTGAAATAATTTCATTTCATGAGGGGGTATCAGTAGAGGGCAACATTTTTAATCTTTTTAAATTTTAATTGAGTTGCACGTATTGGTTTGAAATCTACACCTATACTAACGCATGGATAAGGAACTATAAAAAATTTCATTTGAGTCACAAGTCTACCTGTTAAGTCGCTGAAGACTGTCACGCCATATTTGGCTGAGCCTTGTTCCATGTCTTGCATCTTACGAGCTCTGACCAAATTATCTTTGAAAACTGCCAAGCGCTTAATGTACTCTGCAAGGAAAAAGAATCATGTTTTAAGGCTGAATAATGTACACCAGGAATTTTTTACTGAAAATCTTAAATATCTGTGCACTCTTGTTAAATAACTAGTTAGAACATGTAATACATAAATTACAACAATACAGTCAACTTAAAATACTCACCATCTTTGTCATTTAAATAAGGCTTCTTGTGATGAATGACAAACTTTCTAAATGTCTCCTCCACATCACCATCAACTTCAGAGGGCTTGGGCTAAACAGCCAAGAAATTGAAAAATTATTATATATAAATAATTATTACATTTACATGACTTAAACAGCATGTCTGTTGAGTCTTAATGTTGGATTTTTGAAGCAATAACCAAGACTTCTGCCTAGGAAGCATTTGAAGGAGCCCAAAAGGCCAAACAATGAGCAGTAAGGAGCTCAACCTATGAGATGTCATGTACCAAGAGCACTTTTTCATGCAACCCAGGCTAGCATGCTCCTGGGAAGAAACACCTTGAATATCATTGTACAATAATTATTTTATAGCCGTTTATGGTTGGCCAAAGAGTACATGTATCATTTTATTTATTTATTTATTTATTTATTTATTTCAAAATGTGAGGTTTTTTCTGATCACATTATAGCTGATACTATAAGAGGATGTTTTCAGAGGTAACTACATGTATATACTAGACCAGTCCTTTGTCAATACATGTACCTTATCAAACATTTCCTTCACAACATTTTGCTCAGGTTCTTGAGCCTTGACAGGCTGGCTTCGCTCACATAATAGGAGCCTCTCCTTCAGTCCAACACACTCATGGCTAAGAAGCTCTCTTCGCTTCTCCCAAGGGACACTGTAAACCACAAACTTGCAATGCATCTAGAGAAACAAAATCATACCTCAACAGTAAATTTTTTTATCAATTTTATTAACTGTTGTGTCCTACAGATGTGTACTCTTTACATAACACTAACACATTGTTTAACACTCAACCACCCATTTAAGTAACAAACATAAAATTCTCATTACATCAATTATTATTATCACTACTTTATCAAATTTATATAATAAACAGTGTAAAATGGGTGTTTTTATTGGTCTAGAGGGGTTTTCGATAACAGTGCAGATGTGCGAATGAGGTCACTGTGACCAAAGCAGCTGATCAGAGTCTAGAGTCCAGTGACTGGTCAACAAAGTTTTACAACTGGTTTGGTGAGTAGTGGACAAACACAGGAAAAATTTTCACACGAAAGTAAAAATATCCTATGAAAAATCCAACATTTATAAAGAGAACACACACAAGCATAATTTAAATACACTGCATATACAGTAGTAACATGTAACTTCAAAAAAATATGAGTACATTTGTGGCTAGTCCAATACATTTACCTCCAGAGTATCAACAGGACAGACATCTAGAGAAGCAGACTTGTGTGCCTCATCATTACGGCAACTGCGGGAAACTCCAACTTCTGTGACAATACAGAACTTCTGCCCAGCAACTAACTGAAAGATTAAACATATTTGGACCAATTCACTGTTAGAGGCTTGATAAATCTTTTTTGTTGCCTTAGGGACCGTTCATTTTTTATGAGCATGGGGGGGCTGGTGGGATTTAGGGGGGGGGGGGGGCCACGAGAAAAAAAATGGCACTAAAGGGGGGGGGGGGGCCTACCAAAAAAAATTGAGTGAAAGAGGGGGGGGGGGGGGGTCACCAGCAATAATTGGCTAGTAGAGGAAATTGAAAGTGGCTCAACACAGAAACAGATGGAGAAATTGAATATTATTTCAATTTTATTTAATACGATTTTCCTAACCACTTTTAATTTGTTACATACTGAGGTCGAAATCTGCATTTCATATTAACAACAACTGAGGAAATGAAGCATATCTGTTGGAAAAGCAATAATGAATATAAACTGAAGTAGACACCTATGTTTGTACAAGTTCAAATTAATATAAAAACGTAACAGTCTCAGTATTGAATCATCCGTGGGGGAGTAGTGTTCTATTAAGTGGTTGTACTCAGAACTATATCTGTTCAATAGATTGTTTAATGTTCTGTTTAATAGTACTCACTTTTATAAAGACTGTTGATTAGTAAATTATTTGAATCCAGGAGTATCAGTAGACTCAGTAGTATGCCTAGTGTGAACATCCAGATTAGTTTTTAATAATAGAACTGTTGTTGGTGACTTCAGTTGACGGTAAATCTGAGCCGTAGGCCATCTTCAGAAAAGCTTGTAACTGTCATTTTTAATAGCAGTACTTTAATATCCAGGCGTGTAGGAGGGGGGGATTCGAGGGGTTCGAACGAACCCCCTTTGAAGATCAACAATGGCGGAAGAAAAAGCACAATGAGGAGGTTGAACAACTACATGAGGTGTACCATGCGAGAGAGTAGAATGTCTGCCCTGGTTCTAATGCATATCAAATACGATATGCCTGTCAATCTTGACGAGATAGTCAATTTGTTTCGAAGGCCTACACCCGAGAATGATGCAGTTTACCAGCTTGGTGTATGACTATCAGCAGATTGAATAGCTATCAGAATTTGACAGGGCGCGGAATGTATATTGAACTTTCTTGTTTAAGTTGAGACAATTATGCCGCAGAAATGATGTATATAGCTTAAAAAGCTGCTGTAAAACAAATTTGTGATTTGCCTAAAATGGGTCTCAAAATGCAGGAAATGAGGTTTCTGGGAACCTAGATTTTCAAAAATTTCCGGCAGACCCCCCTAGTAAGAGCGCCTCCGGCGCTCAACAAACACCGCTATCTAACCCTTACCTACGCGCCTGATATCTGTTTTTAATAGTACTGTAAAGAAATCACAGTTGTAACAATTACTTTTGTCTTTGATATAAACAGTACATAAGCGTTTTGCTAAAGTTAGGAGTATGATTTGTTTCTGGTTGGGCGGGAGGGGGGGGGGAGGGGTCATCAGAAAAAAATAGTTTCTGCTTGGGGGGGGGGGGCCATGTGGAAAAAAATTGCATGCTAGGGGGGGGGGGGTCATACAGTTTCGTAGTGGCCATTAACCAAATCCCACCAGCCCTCCCATGCTCATAAAAAATGAACGGTCCCTTATGAGCATAATGACTACAAGAACAAAGAAGTAAAAAAAAATGTACAATGTCTATTGTTGTACATGCGTACAATGCATATTTATCTGGAAACATAATCAGAGTCCCTTTTATTGGTGGGGGAAGGGGTACTGAAGTTACCTTTTGTGTTTACATTAGAATGAATAATTATACCCAGTGGCTATTCGTACGGCACCCGTACGGCGACTTGTATTTGCTATTCGTACGGGAGTCCGAAGATTTCATAGGATTTCTCTGTAACTCCTGATTCTCGTTTATCCAAATTATTATATTTACCTTTAGAAGGATTAAGCGAATCCAGTGAGTGCCCTTTCTTTGTTTGCGTACTCTCTGCTTACGAATAGCAAATACAAGTCGCCGTACGGGTGCCGTACGAATAGCCACTGGGATAATTATATGATGTAAGTAAGTCTAAAACAACTCAACAAAATGAGATGCAACCCAGTTCTCATTCACTCAGCTTGGAAGATGCTCGAGGAGAGCTTTGGCCATTGAGAACCGAGCAAAGTGTGGCATGTACAAAGGAACATGAGGGGTATACATTGAGAAGGATGAGTGCAGGAAATCAATCAATCTTCTTCCTTTTACCTAACCCATGTAATTTTTCTTAACAGCTGTCAGAGAGTAGAAACCAAGCCAAGAAAATGTCATTTTCAATAAGGAAAGTATTTTGTGGCAAATTTTGAATTCTCAAATTTCTATCAACAGAAGGAAGTAAATTGCATACATTCGGTTTCTTCTCCAACACCCAGAGGGGAGGAGTACTCCCCTTTGTCATATAGACAGGAGTGTTTTACCAGAAAATACACGACTTGTAAAACACATACGAAACTAAATCCAGGCCCTGAATGGTGTATTTTCCATATCCTCACTAGCGAGGATGTTGATTACGTCATTTCCCGCTTTTTTGACGGTTGTTTGGGCAAACAGTTGGTAAAAAATGGCAAGCGATGGATTTGTCTATGATATAAAGAAAAGTGACACAGTGCCTTGAAGATACGAATTTCATTTTCTCGTGAAAAAACAATATTTAACCACTCGAAAACAAAATTCATATCTTTGCCCGCCAGAACCCCTGTATATATAATGTGGCTAAATGTAATTTAGGCAAAGTTAACCTCAAAGCAATGCTGGTCAGCTGTTTTCCCCAACTATATTAGGGGTAGCCCGATGTCTCTAGCAGGGGCACCTCGTGACTTTTATACGCAGTTGCTTGCTTGCAGTTCTTCGCAAAGTGTTGTCTCAATTGCTTGCTGTTTGCGTGCCAGTTTGTGCTTTGTTTTTTCTGCTTGTACAATGACTGCTCGTCGAACCAACAACAGTTTGGCTGCTCATTTGGATGGGGAGAACTCGTCAGCGGATACCCTTCTGCCAACCGAGTCGCCAGGTCCTTCGTCGCTCGCTTCTGTGGCAAACACGGCGCCACAAACCTCTTCGACCGCTTCTGCTCCAGTTGTCCATGATCCAGCGCTAATCGCGGCTATCGTCGATGCCGTGAAAGCCTCGTTAGTGGCAGAAAAAGATGCTGGTTCCAGTGCGAGCAATCTGCGTGGAAATGTTGCTAGCGCGGAGCCACAAGCAGTTTTGGGGGCGTTCCCGCCCCATCGCCCAGCTTGTCACAGCAAATGGCGACCTTTCTCGCTTCTGGAGGCGCCTTTCCGGTGCAACAGGCGATATCCTCACCTTCAGCCACGCAAGGTAGGCCTAATTTTACTGTGCCATCCTTTGTTGCCACTTTTGCAACCCCGCGCTCGCCGATTTTAAGCACGTCGATCACGGCGGGCGCTTCTGTCCCGGTGCCACTCAGTGACAGCACGTTGGCTGCAAACCTGCCTTCGGGACCGCTACTCCAACACCCGTTTGTTGTTGGCCCTGGTTTTTCGCCAATTCCGGCAAAAACGGTTAGCCAAATTGTTGCCGGCAAGTACGTGGATTTCGGGGATTTGCTGTCGGTTAACATCGTTCAGACTGAGCCGGAAACGCAAGTATTCCTGGACGGCCGGTTAGTGTTTTTGCCAAGCGCTAAAATGCAACGTCGCCGCATCGAGGACATCATGACCTGGTCCGAAGCCTTTACAATTTTTACGCTGATTCTGACGTCTTATTTTCCGCACCGGTGGAAAGATCTCACTTCTTACAAGCTTCTCATTCTGCGCACGTATCGCCAATTCAGTGGTCGTGTTTGGCTGGCCTACGATCAGGCCTTCCGCCAGCACGCTGCGGCTACGAAGCTCGTGGACTGGTCGACCATGAACGTTCAACTTTACAATTTTCACGCTGCTGGGGCTTCTGTGCGTTCTGGGTCTGGTGGCTCCTTGAGCGAGCTACCCGAACCATCAGGAGCTGACTCCTCCCAGGTCATTTGCCGGTCTTGGAACAGAGGCCGCTGCTCGGCACAATTTGCTTCGTGTCGGTTTGCCCATCGCTGCAGCACCTGTGCAGGTTCCCACCGTGCCTCTGAATGCTCTCGTCGTTTTGACAAAACGTCGTCTTTCGATCGCAAACGTAGTTCAGCGTCTCCTCCTTCCGTGCCCTCGTCCACCTCGAAAACCAGGCGTTAATGGATGTGCCTTTTTAACGTTTAGTCATAGAAGTACTTCTTAAGTTGTGTTCCCCTTCTTTTTGTCAATAGTAGCTAGCTTGGGCCATAGTTGCTGCAATAAAGTTGTCAAGTTGTTTGAGTTTGTGGTTTGTTGTTCATAGTTTTCTCTGTGGTTTGCCCCCCCTTTCCAGCCTGGCTTGGCCGTATTTTAAAATAGCCTTTTTTCTTCCCAGCTCATCCAGTCCTCCCTCCTGTCTCAGCAGTTAGCCCCCTTAAGGTGGAGGAGTTTTCACAGGAATTGGCCAGTCATCCCGACCAGCTACAAGTTTCTTATGTCCTCCAGGGTCTCCAGCATGGCTTTCGGTTAGGCTTCCAATCAGCTCACAAGCTTAAGCCAGCTAAAAGAAACAAGCCTTCTGCTCTTCTCCATGCCCACGTCGTTGATGCGTATCTGGCTAATGAAGTCTCCCTGGGCAGGGTTGCAGGCCCCTTCGCTTCCTCCCCTTTTCCTCGTTTGCATATTAGCAGTTTTGGGGTAATTCCAAAGAAGGGCCAGCCAGGCAAGTGGCGCTTGATAGTCGATTTGTCTTCCCCAGGGGGTGCTAGTGTTAACGACGGCATTGATCCTCAGGATTTTTCTCTGCAGTATATTAAGGTTGATCAAGTTATTCGCATGGTCGCTCGTTATGGCCCAGGTGCCCTTATGGCAAAATTTGATGTGGAATCCGCTTATCGGAACATCCCAGTTCATCCGGATGACCGCTTCTTACTGGGCATGAGGTGGCGTGGTCAGTTGTACGTTGATCTCTCGCTTCCTTTCGGTCTCCGTTCTGCACCATTTATTTTCAATTCGGTAGCTGATATGGTTGAATGGATCCTTCTCCATAAGCATCGCCTTTCCGATTTGTTACATTATTTGGATGACTTTATTACCGCAGGTCCTCCACAGTCCCCCCAGTGTGCTTATAATCTTAACACAGCAATCTCTGTTTGCCATCGGCTGGGGTTGCCTCTTCACGCTAACAAATGTGTGGGTCCAGCCACTTCTATGACTATCTTAGGAATTGAATCAGACTCGGTCAACCAAGTGGCCTGTCTTCCTGAGGACAAATTGCTTGCACTAACGGAACTCATCCATTCGTGGATGCCCCATCGCTGGTGCAGAAAGCGGGAATTGGAGTCCCTTATTGGCCATTTACACCATGCAGCTAAAGTAGTTTGGCCAGGGAGGGCCTTTCTCCGTCGGTTTATTGATCTACTGTGCTGCTTCCGTCACAAGGACCATCCTGTTCGGATTAACCAGGAATTTCGTCTTGACCTTCAGTGGTGGCAGCAGTTTCTCGCTTCTTGGCATGGCGTTGGGTTCTGGTTGTACCCTGGCATGTCTGCTGCCACAGATTTGGTGGTCACTTCAGATGCAGCAGGTGCGATTGGCTTTGGCGCCTATTCTCAAGGCCAGTGGTTTTATGGTGCCTGGTCAACGGCGCAGGCCAGGCAATCTATTGCATATCAAGAACTCTTCCCGTTAGTGATCGCTGCTCATCTTTGGGGATCGTTGTGGGCCAGGAAGCATGTCCTTTTTTGCTCAGACAACGAGGCTGTAGTCGCGATTCTCACGACCAGGACTTCGAAGGTTCCAGCTTTAATGCACCTTCTCCGTGATCTTCTGCTCTCGGCGGCGCGTTGGGGTTTTACTTTCACTGCTGCTCATGTTCCTGGGGTCGAGAACAAAATTGCTGATGCTATTTCTCGTTTCCGTTGGCAGGAATTCAGGCAACTGGCCCCGGAGGCTCATTCGTCCCCTTGTCCGATTCCGCAGCTCCTGTTGGACAGTTTAACACCTCCTCCCTAGAACAACGGTGCTTGCATTTACTGGCCCAGGGTCTGGCTCCTTCCACCCGGAAAGCTTATGCGTCCGGTCAACGCAAGTTCGTGGAATTTTGCCGCCAAGCTGGAAAGCTTCACTCCAATGGCTCGCCTTGCCCAGCAGACGAGTGGACTTTATGTTTGTTCGTTTCATTTCTTGCAGATTCGATTCAGCACTCTTCTATTAAAGTTTATTTATCTGCAGTTCGCTCCTTGCACATTGAGCAAGGTTTTCCTGATCCTCTGCTTAATTGCCGGCGGCTTCAACGAGTGTTGAGAGGGGTCAAGCGTTCCCAGGGTTCCCCGGCTGCTCAGCGCCTTCCGATTACTAACAGCCTTCTTTTGGTCATTCACCAGGCCTTGGATTTCAAGCTTTTTGACCATTGCGCCTTTTGGGCAGCCTGCATGCTGGGTTATTTTGGTTTTCTCCGTGCTGCTGAATTTACAGTCCCCAATTTAGCCAGCTTTTCTCCAGCTATTCATCTTTCAGTGGCTGACATCTCAGTGGATTCGCGCCAGTCGCCAACTTGCCTCCGTGTCAGGATAAAAGCTTCGAAAACGGATCTGTTCCGTCAAGGCTGCCACATCCATATTGGTTTGGGAAGGGCCCCCCTCTGCGCAGTTCACGCTTTGATGGCATACCTCTCCCTACGGGGAAAGGCCCCTGGCCCCTTGTTCCTTCTTGCAAGTGGTCAACCTCTGTCTCGCGCAATTTTGACCGATTGGCTGCGGCAAATTTTCTCTACCGCGGGAATTGAGGGCAACTTCTCCAGCCACAGCTTCCGCATTGGGGCAGCCACGGTAGCAGCTCGCAACAGCATTCCTGATCATCTGATTCAGGCTCTGGGACGTTGGACTAGCAACGCATACCAGCTTTATATTCGCACGCCGTCGGAGGCTCTTGCGGGCTTCTCTGGTCAGCTGGTTTGACATCGTGTGTCCTTGCCCTTGGTTCTCCACAGCTCCCTCTACGTTGCGGTCGAGTTTAGCACCAAATTGCTTGGGGCTTGCACTGCAGTGTTTTGGGTGTTGCTCTGACGGTCAGCTGCCGTCAATTGGTAAGTGTGTTTGTATTTGTCGATGCATGCTACGCTTGGTGCTTGGGGTTGTTGGAGTCGGAGTTTCCATTTCACCCTTGTTCGCTGGCCCCTCCTTTTTCAAGCACCAAGGAGATCCTGGTTGGGTGGGGGCCGCTCGCAGGGTTGCCATGGATACCTCCTCCTCATGCTAGAGCATTGCCCGGCTCCACCAACTTCAAAGGCACCAACTCCCAAGCTCATCTATTGGTGATGAGTTTAAATGTGGCTAAATGTAATTTAGGCAAAGTTAACCTCGAAGCAATGCTGGTCAGCTGTTTTCCCCAACTATATTAGGGGTAGCCCGATGTCTCTAGCAGGGGCACCTCGTGACTTTTATACGTAGTTGCTTGCTTGCAGTTCTTCGCAAAGTGTTGTCTCAATTGCTTGCTGTTTGCGTGCCAGTTTGTGCTTTGTTTTTTCCCATCCCATCCCTCCCTCTCGGTGGGGGCTAGGTAAGTATTGGGTCGGTAAGTATTCCACTGAACTGTTCAGTGTGACGGTGCTTGGTGGGGGCCGCTCGCAGGGTTGCCATGGATACCTCCTCCTCATGCTAGAGCATTGCCCGGCTCCACCAACTTCAAAGGCACCAACTCCCAAGCTCATCTATTGGTGATGAGTTTAATATGTGTTATTGACCAAGCGTGAGGTCAAGATGGCTGGATATTGGGCAAGTTCTTTTTTTGCGTTTTTATGGACCGAGACGAAGTCGAGGTCCATAAAAACGCAAAAAAAGAACGAGGCCAATATCCAGCCATCTTGACCGAACAAGCTTGGTCAATAAAGGATTTATTATATGGCTTTACCTTCAAGTTAAAACTACAACAACAAAACAAAACAGGACATGAAACTGCTCTACTCGGAAAGAAATTCTTCATAGCCGGCCGGTGCAAAATTTATTTTCAGTGCATTTTTGGATTAGCATGTAATCGTGGAAAACAAGGAATCCTAAATTATCTTAGTGCTCTAACTTTATAATGGCTTAAAGGGAGTTTACAATTATTGAGAACGAAAAATTTAGATTTTCCCAAGAGCGGGAAGAATTGAATAGAATCCGGCAAACTCGCCATTTTCAGCCGATCGCGCGGTGGCGTAAATAATAAACATTTTACACAGTTTTCGGCTTCCAATCATTAATTCTTGAATGAAACAACAGATTTTGAGATTATATGCAAACATAAGCCGAAAAAAGAGCAGGTAAATCAGAAAACTGGGCGAAACGTTGATAAGATTTTGTTGTTTACAACAAGCAAGACGCGGCTAAATTAAAAACGTGAGCTTCTTCGGCGAACTTGAGAAAAATACTTTTCTGAACTCCTCTAAACACTTAACGCAGCTTCCACTAGGCTATGATTTAAATACAGTCATTGCAAACCTAGAGAATTTATCAATTTGGCACTCGGCTTGAGACAATAAGTTTTACAAAATCAACTCTATCTAAAATACTACAAGCAGAGCAACTCACCGGTTCAACTCACATTCAGATTGTAGCTGAAACAAAATTTTCACTACACCAGGACGATTTCATTCTCTTTCCTTTCCTTTAGGTAAATGTTGAGAGTTTACCGAACTTTTTAGTGAGCGTTTTCGCCCAAAACAACGAGAAAATCGAAGGAAAGATTGTTGGGATTAAACTTTCCATGCCAAGCGAACGGGCAACGGGGAATCCCGAGCGGGCAAGATAGCTCCATCTTGCCCGCTCGGGTAGCCAATCACAGCGCAGGATTTGAGTCATCTTGCCCGCTCGCAGAGCCAGCCATATAATAAATTTGGCTTATTAACATCAGCCACTGTGAAGGGTATGTTTTTCAAGCAGTTTAGTCCGGGATAGTGTATACATGTAGGAATCAGAGAATTTTGGTGTAGAATAGGGTATCACTGAGAAAAATTTAGTCTGAAACAGATCCCCATAGTTTCTCAAAAATAGCAAGTCTAGGATAGGGTACAAATGTTTGGTGTCTAGCGTCTGATGGAGTGGCGAAAATCGGTCTGAACGTTCGTCTGGCATATGCACACTCTTGTCCCAAGGAATTTATAAAGTACAGCATACAAAGCAAAAAACAGAAGTAAAATTTATCATACAGGCCAGGAGCCCATTATTGGCTCCTGAGGGTGTACAATCTTGTAATTTATTGTAAGTATTGTAATGTACACTCTTTTGACATCAATGTTTTCGAAATATTCATAAATCATCGAAAGACTTGAGCTTAAATTTTGTTCAAAAAATTACAATGGTTACCGCACAGGTCAATATCGAAGTATGAGAGACAAAAATGCTAGATGATCTGTTTTATTTCAGCGAAATTCGCCTTTCAAACCAGACAAAGTTGTTTTCTTACCTGAAACGTAGCGTCCCTAACGTCGGTGGCCATCAAGCGATACATGTTGTTCTGCATGGCGTTAAATTCGTTCATGGCAAAATCTAACGCATCAAGGACCTCTGGGTCATCGGTCTTTCTTTCCTGAATTCCACCAACCAGTGCATCAGATCCGAGGCAAGACGGAGCCAAAATAGCGAGCAACAAAACTAAATACAACGCCATGTTTTGTTTTCTGTCCTGTTCGTGCCAGCATCCAGCCGTGTCACATGACTTCTATCCTTTTCGGAAATGACGTCATTCTGGTTAGGTGATAGGCACCAACTGCGTGCTTAGGGCAGTTACGGTGGTGTCTTCCTCAACTTCAAAAGACGGTGTCTTTATTGCGAAGCCAACCCTCTATCCAGCAGAAAAAATGACAATGAGATTCAAACCTCACTTTTATTTTTTACTTAGTAATGTTTGAGGGGACAAGTAAAGTAAAGTAAATGTTTGCTTTTGCTAGCTAAATATTTTTGTGTCAACTCAAATTTTAAATCCAATAAACAGTTTGTCGGTAGTGTGCGTGAGGTAAGGTGGGTCTTCTTCGAACAAACTTGTTATGGCCAGTTCCCTTAGGCATTTTCCGTGCTTGTGCAGAAGCGGACAACAACAACAAAATAACGTGCTCTTTCCCTTCCTTCAACCACTGTATTCTTTTCTGAGATTTTAGAAACCGATCGCCTTACCTTTCAGAGTAGCCCCAGTTCTTTTTGCTAAACAATCACTTTCTAATGAAGTCTTTAAACTCACGAATGGAAATGGACAGTGAATGACTTGTCCCATAACCTAAGGTCATTGGACAATGCTAATGAGGCCTAACCCGCTGTCTACTGTTCTCTATCGTCAGCCTCAGAGTTGGCAAACTTCAACACATGGTCTAGGCTCGATTACCAGCCGCTGTTCGGGAAAATGAGCCCGCACTCATCCCCCCGAAAAGACTCTCTTCGGGGAGGATCACAGACCGGACCCGGGAGACGGCGGAAATCGAGCCTACACATGGTCCATTCCTCTTTCCTCCTCTGTCCACAGTTTTTCCCCATTTCATTAGTATCCGCTCAAATAAATCAAACAACGGCCTGACCTGCAAAATTCTTTGATGTCATCTTAGTGGAGGGAGGTGGAAATCATTCCAATATTCACGAGCCGCGAATCGAATACAACGGAAGAGGCCTCTGCTAGCAGGGAACTTCAAGCGACTCTTAAGCATCAGACTCGCACGACTTTGATACATGCTCACAGTCTTTTGTCATTGTAGTACATGCCAGACACTTTACACGCATAGTTCTCAAACTCATTAATAATTCGTCAAGAGAAAACAAAAAAAATCACTACCGTGACCGTGGTTTGGATATGTGCTCCTAGTTACCATAACATTTTGCCAAATTTAACATTGAATTTTTCATCAAAAATTATTGATCATTTGAAGTAATATATCAAACACGAGAAGGTGTGTTTCATCAGATATCCAAACACTGAGAAGTAGGTTGAAAAAACGAGGCGCAGCCGAGTTTTTTTTAAACGACTTCGAGGTGTTTGGATATCTGATGGAACATACTTTCGAGTGTTTGATATGGCTTCTCAAATGATCAATTATTCTTGGAGAAATTCAAGGCTAAAGTTGGCAAAATTTTATGGTAATAGGCCATTTTACAGTTGTGTACTTAGTGACCTGGCCTTGGATTGGAAGCGAGGCTGGGGGTGACCTTGCTTTGATACAAAGCTCACTGCTTTTCACATGTAAATCATGCTGTTCTTATGCTAACTAGTTTTCATTTACATATAAAAAGCAATGAGTTTTGTATCAAAACAAGGTCACCCCAGCCTCACTTCCAATCCAAGGCCAGGTCACTAAGCACACAACTGTAAAATGGGCTATTAGGATCACATATCCAAACCACGGTCACGGTAGTGATTTTCTTTGTTTTCTCTTGATGAATTATTAATGAGTTTGAGAAAAGCAATATCAAACACTCGAAAGTGTGTTTCATCAGATATCCAATCACCTCGAAGTCATTAAAAAAAAACTCAGCTGCACCTCGTTTTTTCAACCTACCGGGCTCAGTGTTTGGATATCTGATGAAACACCCCTTCTCGTGTTTGATATATTATCACATACCACTGCCCATGCATAGCAAATCATTTAGTTGTGTTTACTGAGCACAAAACATTAAACAAAACAAAAAAACCCAAAAGCAATGATTCAAATTTTTTCCCGCGTTTCTGAACAATAAAAAAAAGTCTCTATCAAACCCGGTGACAAGGCAAATACTGCTGGGTGTACTATTTATTCAAGTAACCTTTTTAGGGAGCGGATTGTCGGGAGAGAGTAAGCTGGGTTTGAAAATACATAAATACGGCATGAAACATTCGGCTAGCTCAAAACAGAAACCCTGGAACAGTCCAAGGGGGGTGGCGACCATCTTTTGACGGAAGGTTCTTAGCGTCAGTGATTTGGAGGTCTTATATTGGGGGGAGCTTGTATTCGAGGAGGAGGCTTACATTCGGAATTTTACGGTATTCCCTGACTTAAAATAACTGACGGGAAATTTAAAATTTGTTTCAACCTTAAAAAAAGAATGTTTTCACAACTTTCCTCGAGAACAATGCACCAAACGACAAAATATACAGTGCGTGGTAGTCTATCTGCGATCGATCCAACTGACCCCTCCCCCCTCCCAACCCAAACCCCGCCCCCGCCCCCTCCCCCGTGTTTCAGTGTTTGGAAACAAGGAGCCAACGGAGCCAACGAGTACCTGATCCCTTCCTGTCGAATACAAATCTAAAACGAAAACACGATTTGCTTAGCACTCAAGGGCTCAACAGCTTCAGTATTGTAGCTCAGTATATTCCATGCACCAGAAGCCACAAGCAAATAACATTCGAGCCAAACTTTTTATTTGCTTTGCTTTATGTCAGGCCTCATTACGACTCTTTCACACTTAACCTATTTCATAGTATAGAGTACAACAAAGTAAACAAGCAAGTCACTACTATATATGACTGTTTACTAATAATATTCATGGATAAATTTAGTAAAGTGCGTTCAATCTCTAGTGAAATAATATGGCATCCAAACCGAAGCGAGTCAACCCGCGCGACTTCTCATCACTAAGCCAGTGGGATTCAAAGCTCTCACTTGAAATCGATGCCAGTGGTCAGCCACTCCAAGATGGCGCTCAAACCCTGAAATAGCACAGCAGACTCGTACCCAGTCGCTATTTACGTGTTTTGTGGGGTGAGAAGATAGGATGCGAGGATGGATTGAGGCGCGCGGGGTGTCATGGGAAGAGGCAAAGGAAAAGCAGCTAGTTTTCCTTCGCCTCTTCCCATGACACCCCGCGCGCCTCAATCCATCCTCGCAACCAATCTTCTCACCCCACAAAACACGTAAATAGCGACTGGGTACAAGTCTGATAGCATAGCATCCAGAAAGAAGCGACACGAATAGTATGCATTCTCCTAACGTCGAACGCAAATATCTTAATCTATTAATTATGACGAAGATAATGAAGTGTCACAGGCCAGGCTTATATTCACATTCAGGTTTTAATACCCTGCTCTCAGCAAGTGAATTAAGTGCATGATAAGTTGTTCTGTTATTTTAACTTATATGAATGAAATCTGATTTCATCATATCTAAAAACATATTAATCCACAATTTTATCCCAAGACTTATTGTACACGTTAACATAAAGAATATAAAATTTGCTAGTTCTTAGAAGTAATAACTAAAAAACCAAGCATATAGGCTTGGAACAATTTCCACAAACAAAAACAATATTAGAACTTAAACTTTAAAACCTAAACCGTTATTTATCGTCTATTTAGTTATTGCAATTTAATAACTATCAATCAATTAATTAATCGACAAAGAAAATATAGAAAAATAGCCATAAGGACGATTTGTAAAAGAGTTCTACAGACTCCTCTATATAAAAACAAATCCCTGAATTAAAAAAATGATTATTATACAACATATAAGAAATACTAAGACTTAAACTAACTAAAAACAAATTTAAATATAATAAATAAATTCTATTTACATTTTCATTAAAAAATTTACAACTTTATAGATTTAAAAATGTCCATACTAGATGCATAGTGAGTGCATACAAGCCTGGCAAAAAGTCAAAGTATGTGAAAAACACTATGATCCACTGCAGGTTTGCTATATACTAACATCTGACATTTCTCACTGAGTTTTTGACTGCTTTAATGGTTCTGAAAGTCTAGAGGTAGTCTGATTTGTTTTAATGGCCTCTGAGGTTGAATTCTTTCAAATTGGAATTTCGCAAACAAGAGATGATTCGATTTCCTGTGTACTACACCAGCTTTTCAAACTATGATTCAATTTTATTTTTTCATTGGTTTTTAGGCGACAGTTTTTATCATGACAATGGTAACACAATGCCAATAATTTAAGATAACGTTGATTACATTGTATCTCGAAACGTACTGTATGTTTGGTTTATCAACAGAGTTGATAAATAAAGTTAAATTGGCAACCACAAAGAAGATTCGAGTGCCGACGTTTCAAGCGTTTTTGCCATTTGCTCTGACAAAGGGCTAACGCTTGAAACGTCAGCACCTGAGTCTTTTTACAGTGGCCAATTTACCTTATTTATGAACTATGTTGTTAAACCACACATTCAATCCTACTCCCCACCGGCACAGCACCACAGTTTAGTTACAAACTAACCCCCTTATCCCGAAACCTAGTCACACACTTAACAACAACTTTCAGAATTTGAACTAGTCCACCTAGACAACTTGCATGTGGACGAATGTGGAGACAGATCTGTAAGAATGTTTTCAAGTTAATAGAGAATTACTTTTTACGGGCTGATTTTAGTTATAATTTATCACATTTTCTGTTACATGTGAAATCTCAAGAAAAAATATCACTTTCTGATTTCTGTCCAAAGGTCTTTTATCATAGCAAAACATTCGAAACATGCATTGAGCTTCCTAGGTGGCTGCGATTTTAAATATTTGTGTTTTAAAACAGTTAAAATAAAACACAAGTAAGTCTAAAAAGGTCGTAATTTTCTTTTAAACTGTAGGCTGTTAAAATAATAATTCTTTTAGATGTTGGAGCAAGTTTCAGGCTATGAGCCATTTTCAGTGCCAGATTATAAGAAGGCTGAGACTCTATTAACTAAGTTTTAGTCATTATTCACCTTCGGTGAACATGAATTTTATTTACTTACGTGTGGTCTGTTTCTGGTATATTTACAATGTGTACAGTCAGCAAGGTCGAGCCAACAATGTGCATTTTTTATAACCCACCCATTAATTTTTGCGCAATTTGACGTCATGTGGTGCAAATTCACAGGGCAGTTATAACGCAATAACCCCCGCCTGTGTCGATATTTGCCCTCCTATTATTTCCATTGAAAAAAAGAAAAACAAGGGCAGCGGAAAAAAGCCAGCTCAAACGTTTCACCTTCTCATCTTTATTATTTTACATGGAAGAAAAACAAACTCGTTTTGTAGATGTCCAGTCATGTTTACAGCAAAAAGCTGGTCGCAAATGCTGTTCTGGAAAGTACCAAAATGTCAACAAAATATGCTGTCAATGTCTTTGACGGTGTAGAAACTTACGAGTAGACTTTCAGATTTAGTCCTACGCAAACTGATCGAGTCAGTTTGTCAAGTTTTGGTCCAACCAGTTCCCAGGGGAACTAGGTTGGTTTTGGTCCAATCACAGTGAAAGTAAAGTTCCTGAAAACCAATCAAATATAATGTACTTGTTTACGTCAATCACGCGCATCCGCCATCAGATCAGCACTAGCTTTTTTACAAGCGGTTTTCGCGCAATATAAAAATTAATGGGAGGGTTATAAAATAAATAAACCCCTTTCTGGCTTGCTGGTATGTTGGCTGATAATGTCCTTGGCTGAGAGATTGTCCTCAAAATTTCACATTTTCCCTCAAAGCTTTGCTTCTCGGCCAAATATTCATTTCTCGGACAATCTCTCAGCTGCAGACATTATCAGCCGACATTGTACCAGCCGCCTGAAGGGGTTTATTTACTAAATAGATACACATACTTAATAACAGTGGGACTAATATGATAGAGTGTCCAGAAACAATATCAGAAGATGAAGACTTTCCTTACTACTACTAATAGTACTGCAATTGTTATTATAAGATGTTCTATTGTAAGGAGTGCATGAATAATAAACTTGTGAATGGACACAAGCGTGGTAAATATAATAACAATAAATATTCATTGTATGAGAATAGCAGTGGAATAGTCATAAGTGAGACAAAATATTTATAAAACTTGTGTTTAGAAAAAGAGAACAACAACTGAAACTTGACAGTCTGAGTTTCAGTCTTCTTTAATCTAACACCAGAAAAGGTTCTTGAGCCTGAAACCTGCTCGAACGTCAGCGAATTTCACACTTTTTGACTTTTTACTTTGTTTTAATTTATTTTATTTTGCGGTGTTTTATTTTAGCCATATTTTTAAAACAAAAATATCTTAAAATTGCAGCAACCTAGAGAAGTTCAAGGTATTATTTAGAATGTTTTGCTATGACAAAAGACCAGCTTTGGACAGAAATTAGAAAGTGATAATAAAATGTTTTTATTATCAGTTATATTTTTCTTGAGATTTTCACAAAAAGGCAAGAATACTTACAATCAGCCCTTAAAAATGGATCCTTTACTTAATTGAAAATGCTCTAACAGAAGTTTTGCTAGGTTCGCCCACAAGTTGACTACATGTAGGTTGAGTGGTTCAAATCCTGAAAGTTACAGTATGTTGTACGTGTAAAGTATCTGAATATATTTCAAGATAATCGGTGTTATTTAAAATGAAGGGCTTTGCATCACCATTGTTATCAATGGTAACAGCTGTTGCTTGTAAACAAAAGAAAAAAGAAAATTTGATTATACATGTAGTATGAAGAGGTCCTGTAAAGTATGAGGGAAATCAAAGCTGGCAAGCCTTCTGTGCAGAATTTTGATTTAAAAAGTTCCACTCCAAGGCCAGAAAAACTATTGCAAGCCTCCTTATATTCAGCAATTACTGGTAGTCTGAAGACAAAATTCTTCAGCTAATTCTCTCTGTGCAACCAGCTTAGCACACAAAGCATTATACAACACCTTATAGGTTGCATCTTGACCATCCCCTTGCTTCCATCCCAACAGCATTTTGTAAGCCTTCTCAGAAAATTCTTCATTACCGGTATCTCTGTCAAATCCGGTGAGCTTTGCTTCATCAAATTTAAGCCTTCGACCAAGCCTTCTCCAGGACAGACCAATACGCTGTGACAAAGACTCTAGTTCTTCTTCAGAAGGAACACCTTCCTTAACTGAAATAACAAGGACAAAATAATTATGTATGTCATGTGCTGCTTATAATTGTGTTAAATTATTACACTGCAGTAGACCAAAGCACAGATTTTTAAAAGTACTCTGAACTAAACAACAAGGCTCCCTGAACTTGAGTTCATAGCTCACTGAGAACTAAAACACTCCAAAAATTAAACACACCTCATGTACAATTAATGTTGTGGAAATAAATTCCAACAGATATCAACATACATTTTTGTGCCGAGCTGAGTTATTTTGACTGTGAATTGACTTGACTTTACCTTGATTGTTTTAACTTCAAGCCACACTAAATCCTGGGACTATGCAGTGACTCCATGTCTGACAGCAGTAATTTGCTGTCAGAAATACGAAATATAATTTTTCAAGAAACACACTTTTTAAAGTGTGACAAGAAGAACATTTGTCCTGGGTCTTAACAGAATTAATCACTGAAATGATCCATGACTAGTATTTAGCACAAAGTAAGCTTTTCAAATGGTTTATAAAAGCAGAGTTTGTTGCCCAAACCAGCAGCCATCTTGGATATCAAGAAACAGTGAGGAGACTGAGGACCAATGAGCCCTTTTGGTCAGCAGTCATGTCACATGGGCTCAGAAAAAAGACCATTTTTCAAGTTTGATTGTTTCTTGTCAAGTGTTCAGAAACACATAATTATACATTTTCTTTGCATTTATTTCCTTAAGCTTCAATCTGTTAATCAAATGATGCCTTCAGAATAACAAAAATGTGGATTAACTACTCTTCATTTGGAGGTAGATTATTGAAGGGCAAATTATGTAAGCTTATAATTGAACGAAAGGTTGTCTTGAGGCTTGTTATTATAAATTTAAGCTTTTGATGTAGCAGTTTACATGTATAATACCTATTAATTTCAATTTTTATTACATATAAAAATGACATGCTGCCTTCTGAAAAATTAGTCAAATCAATCAAGAAGATTTTAGTTGTATTCATTACTGACTTTTCGGCATTGGTCTAGTTAAATTGATCTGATTGCATGCCATATTCATTTGGTAGAAAACAAAAGAACCAGAATCACTTCAAAGAACTGATTTTTACTGCACAATTATTATTTATTTTGTTGCAGATATAATTTGAGACAGACTGGCATTGGGTCTGAAAACAGCAGTATGAGAAGTATCACTGAAGACAATAACTCAGCTAAGTTTGTACATATTCAACACAGCCGTCAGTCATACTGGCTTCATTTTCTATGAATCAGTAAGCTCTGAACCAATTTAAATCTCTGCTCTCCTCTACTACAAAGATGCACTTATTTCTCGCTTCGACATATATTGAGGATCCTCAGAACCTGGATATCTGTCTGTTTAAAATGTAATATGCCACACAACCTTTCAGAGCCTATTTTGTGTTGTTGTTAGTTTACGATATTTTACTATCTTATTCAAGTGTTTTGAACTTTGTTAATCTTGGGCCCACAGTAATTGGCGCTAGCTGTTGTGGTCACCCGTGGCCTGCCTTAACCCAGCTTTGTACTTGTTTATTTTCTGTTTACCTTGTCATGTTCTGTTATAGTTTTAATTTAGAAGGCAAAGTCTAATAAAATAAAAAATACAATAAATAAAATAAACTACAGTGGACAGGACAAAATGAAACAAATATGTTGAAGCTGATGTGACTTGTGAGAAGTCTTTAAGGCTGGTCTTATTGCATGTGACTGCAAAAGATTGAGGGAGAAACCTTTCTGATAAGGACAATTACATAAGGAAATGAACAATAATTAATTACTGAATAAACAAACACATTGCTATCAATAAATGCCAGGCTTTCTAAACTTAATTTTTTTCAACTGTCTTCTGTCAGTGAATGCTCAGGTTATAGTAGTTATTTCAGTGTATTCCCAGAAATTCCTAGGAATTTTACATTGAATATATGCCATTAATTGTCCACACTAACATGTATGGAATTCAAATGTTTCATGTAGGTCTGGTTTTTTTTTCCCAGGTAAAAAAATTCCTGGGAATTCTTAGGAAATTTCTAAGAATTCCTAGGGATTTAATTTCTCACTGAATTGGAAGTATTTCACAAGGTTATTATATTAATTTTTTTTACATCAAAATGTGTATCTTGACTGTAAACTGTACATGCAAATATATTTTATACTGTTAGTGAAAATCACTCAATAAGACTTTACATAATTTATTATTATTTTAAATTTTGTTTTGTACGGTAATTGAATCCAAATCCACCATTCCATTGACAAAAATATAAGAAATTGATTTGTTTCATCATGAAAAGGTGCAACCATTATTTATATGCACATGTATTTGCATTTTAGTTACCGGCAAATTTAAGTACAATTCCACTGTTATTAAAGATAAGTACATGACAAAATTTGGAGCAGCTAATTAGGCACATGGCCTCTCATGGGAGATTTGTAGCTAACATGACATTCATTTGGTTGCATGTTTGTTTGTCGGGACACTGGTTCAAATTTATTTTAATTAATGATCTTCATCGATCAGAGGCCACTGAACACAATTTACTTCAGTGACTATCATGCCTCATTTGCTGTTTCTTTCAAAACATTCATATTTTCTGAATGGTCAAAATTGGTGTTTTAAAATGCAAATTTATACCCTGGTGTTGCAGACTCTTGCTATTTATAGACAGCAAATAATGGTACAAAAGGTGTCCACTATTAATAACAAGAGTTGACCAATTACCATGGCAACAGTGCAGGTTATGAACCAGCATAAAAATTGTGTATGGAAAATTCAGTCATTAGAAAATGTGTAAAGAAAATTCAGTCATTAGATGTCCTTCATAACTTTACATAACTGTATCTAACAAACTCCACAAATATTAATTTCACCAAAGGGAGATTACAGCTGTACACCAACAAAACCAGCCAAAGGAGGTCAAAATCCTAAGGGGAAAGCCTGGATTACTCGGTAGGTTGTGTGAGCTTAAATATTAATTTTTGGAAATTTTCAGTAAAATGTAATGTCACAGTATTTCTAAAGAAAATTTGTTTCAACCTTTGAACAGAAGGAAGCGCACTAAGAAGCAAAACACTGGCAGAACTAGTTAATGTTTGCAAATTAGTCTACAAATGGTGGACTGTACTCTTTCACAATGACTTAATTTGTTTCTGATTTAAAAAAATTGATCCCACCTCTTCCCCATCCCCCTTACAGCTTAATAGCTCAGCTGTAACTTTTAAAAGAAGCTGGCTGCATGCAACTGGTATTCTGCCTCTAATCATTCCTCATGTAGTGTGTGTGTATGTAGTAGCACTGTAGATCTATGTACAACTGTGATATGACATGACTGCATTATACTTTTAATTAATAATTATATTTAAATTAAATATGCATTAAAATACATTGTAGAAACTCTGGTCATGAGTGGACTGATCTCTAAATTATTCATATGTGTACTCTTACATTAGTCCATCCAGTTTCCTGAAATTCTGAGCTAAAAAGTGATTAGAACGGACAAAACGATATGACACACAGTAAGAGAGGTGAGTGGTGTTAAGGCATGGACTGAATTTAAAGGTCTTATTGACTGACAAATATGTACATACTTAGTGGTTCTGAGTTGCTGGTTGCTGGCCTACTTGCACCAGACTGACTGCCAAATGCTCTTGTGACAGAAGTAGCAGCCGTTTGTCCATCTGGACTTTCTTCATCATCTGACTCTTCTGATGAAGAACAGTCTATGACTTCTCTGTTTTCCACATCAGGTTCAGGGGGATACACTGTAGTTTAGAGTCGTATAAAAAAACATAGTTCGTTGAACTAGCATTTTTGACACTGCCAGATATTCTTGAAAGTTTAAGTTAAGAATAAAGATGGAGTTCCCAACAAAAGGTTTAAACAGGAACTACAGTAGAACCCCGGTAACTCAAACTCCGAAGGGACATGGAAAACTGTTAGAGTTAGCGGGGGTTCGAGTTATCGGGGTAAATCGAAAATTCGACTTTTCATGTAAATAATTTATAGCCGATTGTAAACTTACTCTCATCAGAAACTGTAAGTCCCATGTAAGCTGAGGCTTTCGGGTCAAAACTGAAATACTTTGTCAGCATTTTAAAGAAAGAATTGGAACGCCTTGAGATGTGAACATTATGAACTTGTACTTTTTTTTTTCTATGTGCAGTGCAGTGCAGTGCATGCGGCTTGACTAAAAAGATAAGAAATGATTATTAAATGCGTGATCTGTTGCACTGCTTAAAATGAAATTGCTTTAGAAGTGTCAATTCCAGTGTTTTTACCAATAACATGACAGGAGGAGCTAATGGGATGAAATCGGTGGTGAGTTGCAAGAACCAGAATTCGAGTTGTCGCGGTAAAATTCGATCAAAGGAAACAAAATTTTGTTCGAGTTAGCGAAGAATTCGAGTTATCCGAGTAAAAGTGACTGAAAAGCAGGGTCAGATCCAAGGGAAACGGGACTTAGTTCAAGTTAGCGGGGAGTTCGAGTTATCTGAGTTTGAGTTACTGGGATTCTACTGTAGGTAATAAAGGCCATGCAGTAATTAACAAAAGTTAATAAGACTGCACCAGATGTGCAATGAATTAAAACATTGGTATGGATATTAGACTACAAGTAACTCACTTAAAATTTTTTCCTTGGGATACACATGTCATGTAGTACATGTAAAGCAAGCAAAACATGTGAACACATCCAGCAAAAGGAGACACGATGTTCAGGCTAATGGGACAACACACAAAGCCATTCAACATTTGAATTACATGTACAAATGTACATGTATGCTTGCCCTCATGATGCAAAATTCTGGTTAGCTTTTACTTACAGCTCTGTCAATAATCTGTCAACAACATGCAAGATGCTGGCAACACCCTTGACAAAACATAGCTAAATAGCTTAAGATTACATATCCCCTTCTTGTTATCTATGTGGGTAAAATACAATTATCATTATTCATTACAAATTATTAATAGCACTTCTTCAAGAAGGTATGAAAAATTCCTAAGGGTTATGGGCCTCCTCGATTGGAAAAGAAAATCATGTGTTTATCCCAGTGATGTGGCAAAATTCAAAGTTGCTTGAAAGAAACTTTTCACTAGCGAGACTCAAGACTTTCAAAGCAGTTAATGCGCTTGCAATCAGATACACAATAATGGATTTTTTTTTGGAACTACACAATAAATTATTTATTGTGTAGTTCCAAAAAAAAAATCCATACCTCCCACATGGAAGAAATTTTGTCCAAAGAATCCCCCCCACACACTTCTGGAAATTCTACAGTTTAAAACTTCATACTTTCCTTTAAATTTTTGGCCTTTGAGGACCCCTTCCCTCACCTAAAATTTCCAATCTCTTCTGTGGGAAGATGACGATTTTCTCTGCAGTTAGACCGCTAGTATATGCATGGTATATTCACATGTCTTTCAGGGACAGTCTAGCATTTAGGCTAAATAACACAAACAGACATGCAGCCACTTAAGTTTGGACGTCCTAGCTATCAGTGCCAAAGTATTTAATTAAAGAGATCGCCAAGCTTACTTTGCCAGCTCTTGCTCTGGATTTCTCCATAATTTGGCAGCTAATTCATCACTGGTTGTTCCAGTCCGTTTCATGTAAGACTTTACAGAAATTATTGAAAATAAATACATGTCTTATAAAAATGAGTGAATTTATGTGCCAACTCATTTTAATTTCTCTGCACCCACAACAGATGGAAATTCAACTACTGACTCAACCGAAAAATGTTTCAAGTGAAGATAATGTTTGAGAATTCCACAAAAATCGAAAAAGGGCTTCCTAACCTAGTTATGGGCTGTAATATTACACACTCACCCGAGATGAAAGAAAGCATTAAGGGGCCAGTTATTTGCTGTCAAAACCACAACATGGTGGATAAATTTTCAAGACAACGCAACAGGTCTCCTTAATTGGTACAAATTAGGTATTTTCCAGGAGATTTTCTGTTTTCTGAAATTCCACAAATGAACAGGGCATGCAGAAACAGTGCCAAAACCATGATCAATTGCAGCCAAGTCTTTTTTCGCAAGCTTTCCGGCCATTAAATTTTCTTAAGGAGTTTCTGCCATTAATTAAGCATTGCTTTGTACATGTACTAACTAATGATAATTAAGCAGTCGTGTCTCATAATTTCACCATCAACTTTATATTCTTGTTAGTTTATTGATGACAAGAGTAAATTAACTCAAGTTGAGAGAGGAGAAGCATGCACTTATTGGCTTGAAGGACGATATGAAATTGACACTTAAAAATCAGTCCCACTGGCTTTGTCTGTAGGCTCTTATTTTTCTTTTCCCCAGCAATTTGTGTCTCCTTGTTCAGTTGATGGTAATTTTTGTGCTTGTTTGTTTCGCTTGCTTTAGTATCCTATACCTGCCGACATTTTCAGAGTCAAATGCGTGAGATTTTGTCTCGTCATGACCGGTATTTCCGAAAACATCTGAGCCACTTCCGAAGATTACCGAAGCCTTTCCGAAGACTTTCGAACGTTGCCGAAAGTGTCTGAAGATATTCCAAACACTTACGATTTGAACGGATTGTAGACATTTGAAAGCTTTTGCAATTGTTATCAACAGAAAAGAAGTGATACATAACAAATCTGAAATGAAATGACGTTTTTATCAGAACAACTCATCTGGATTTGTGAGTCAGACATGAGAAATTGTCCTCGATGAGTGAGATATTGGATGTATTTAGTCTGCAACCGTGATGAGACTCACGCATAATGCATGAGAGTTGGCACGTATAGAATCTCTAAAGAAGCCATTTAAACGGTATAACTTTGTTACATGAGACAAGCTTAACGACAGGCCTACGACATAAATTGTTTTGTGTAAATCAAACCTACAACTAGCTTACAACTGTCGTGTACGTCACAAAAAATGTCGTAGGATTTTAATTCATGTTTGAAATCCTACGACAATCATAGGTATAGGCAATGTTGAGTGACGAGAGTTGTGTGCAAATTTCTGCATGATGCGAGCAGCGCGCACTTCAGAAATCACATGTGACAGTCGTAACCAAAAGTTGTACCGTCTAAATCGACCTTACGCAAACAACGGACTACTCATAACCTCTATTAAACATCACGAAACAATTTAATTATATTTTATCTTCCATGATCATTTTCTTTATTCTCATGACTTTTATGGTTGATTTAGTAGTGAGATATTAAGTAAGGAGAAATGATGTGCTGGTTACCACTGGGATTTAATGCATCAGTGGAAATTAACAATGGTAATTGAACTGAGTGGAGTGCAATTTGGTCACAAGTATGATTTCAGACCAAAATTGCACGACACAAAGTTCAATTGTGCAGTTCCAGAAAATATCCATACTCCCCCCATGGAAGGTTTTTGGTTTTGCACCCCCTGTCCCCCCCAGGAAATTCCAGTTTAGCTTCATACTTTGCTTCTAAAATTTTGACTTTTAAGACCCCGGTCCCCCTAGGAATTTCCGATGACCTTCCATGGGGTGAGTATGGATTATTTCTGGAACTGCACATTACCACTTTATTACACCTATTTTGAAATCACAGAGTATCATTGTCAAATTAATATTCTATTTTTGTTACTTCATTTCCATTTTGATGGGCTGAAGAAAGGATGCAATTTGGAGCAAAAAATGGTGCAATTTGGGAATAAATCGCACTGTTGAGAGCCAATCAGATTGTAAGGATCACCAGTGATTTCAAAACAGGTGTAATAAAAAGGAGTATATAAACATATCATATTTGTGACAACACTGAAGTAACTAATAATAAGAGGTATACTGATGTAAAGAAAATGTGAGTTATGTTTTATAGCCTGGTGAATAGAAATTATAATGATAGATGAGTTTTTCAGTCAGTGACACAGGCATTATTTTTACTCAGAAAAAGAGTATTATTACTTTAATTTTAGTTAAATTACTTAATTACTTTAATTTTAGTTAATTAAAATTTATTACTATCTCACCTTCTGGAAGACCAGCAACAACAACAGCTCGAGCAAAATGGGCCACAATCCTCTTAATGGCCTCTGGTAGAAGTGGCAGACAGCTTCCAACTGGTCCACAAATATCTTTTATTGCTAAAACAACTGCAATGTTATCTTTGCGACCACATTTTGAAATCTTGGAAAACAAACACCCATTCAAGTTGACTGCTCTTACTGGGTAATCTTCTAGTGGCACTTCATTCTGTGCCAAAGCTGCTCCAAAGGGGTTGCGCTGTAACTTGTGTGCATTGTTAGAAGTGGAATACACAACGGTAAGGTCTGTACCTCTCTCAAACCTTGGATTTATGTTCATCTTACCTTCGGTTTGTGAGACCAGTTTGCTCACTTTGCAATCTGTTTGGATGGCTTCTTCCCACAATGCATACGCTTCAGGAAATTCTGCTTTACTGAATCGGCCTTGAGCCTGAGAGAAGTCTAGTTTATCCTTCTCTTTCCTACTCTTCACATCATGATAAGGCCCTCTAAATTTCATCTTTCTGGCACAGGTGACAGGATAAAGGCTGCCTACTTTGCAATGTGGATCCCGCGGATGAAGGCACAATCCAGGCAAAAACACAACAGTATAATGATCCAGGTAATGTGCACCAATGGCTCGGAACAAGGCAGAAACTTGTCGGTTTTGATTCCCTGGAAATATATTAAGTTGGAAACAGAAAATGGTATCCATATATTTCACTGATGGTGTACCAAGTGTACTGGCAAAACCTTGGCCTATATGG
The DNA here is from genome assembly GCF_977016875.1 of Pavona decussata. Lineage (NCBI taxonomy): Eukaryota > Metazoa > Cnidaria > Anthozoa > Scleractinia > Agariciidae > Pavona > Pavona decussata. Next base: position 2,670,019 of record NW_028145572.1, read on the forward strand.
GTTGAATATTCATAATATTTGTTAACTAAAACACTTGAAGTGAGTAACAAAATTAAATGTAAATATTATGTATGAAGCACAAAAAGTATAACTTTCACAGATTTGTTTTGTTTGTGATTTTGGATAAAACTTAGACGAGGCAAGTGCCTTTTCTTGCCTCATGCTAGCTACAGCGCTTGGTTGGTTATGCCACATGGGGCCCACACAACTATGTGACCATTTGTATTTTGAATTTATAGAGGCAATGTATGGGAATAACGAAAATCCTCGTATTATCGTACTAGATTGCGATAGATATTCTCACTTAACATAAAAAAAAACGTAGTTTTACCTTAAATGTTGTGTGTTGTCGTTCCTAAGGTTGAAGACGGCGATTTTAGCCATTTGAAGGGTTCGGCGTTGAACGTTCACTCAAGCGTAATAGAAGAGTGAGAAGGGAGGAAAACTTGTTTTGAAAGGGTTCCAGCGCCGGAGCGATTTTTCCCCCAAAAAACGCATCGCTCCGATTTCAAACTTCACAGCATACAGGTCAAAAGATTTTCGATTCTTCTCGTACCTTCCAATCGAAAATCCATCCAAACGGCCCGGAACTAGTCCTCGAAGAAAATCAAAATCCCACAGTATTCGAGCGAGTAGAATGCGCAGCAAAATTCATACGTGCCAGCCCCAACCGTCCCGCTGATTGCCCCTTTCTGATTGGACGAAGTTAGACAATGGCACGTAAGAATTTTGCTACGCATTCTACTCGCTCGAATACTGTGGGATTTTGATTTTCTTCGAGGACTAGCTCCGGGCCGTTTGGATGGATTTTCGATTGGAAGGTACGAGAAGAATCGAAAATCTTTTGACCTTTATGCTGTGAAGTTTGAAATCGGAGCGATGCGTTTTTTGGGGGAAAAATCGCTCCGGCGCTGGAACCCTTTCAAAACAAGTTTTCCTCCCTTCTCACTCTTCTATTATGCTCGAGTGAACGTTCAACGCCGAACCCTTCAAATGGCTAAAATCGCCGTCTTCAACCTTAGGAACGACAACACACAACATTTAAGGTAAAACTACGTTTATTTTGATGTTAAATGAGAATATCTATCGCAATCTAGTACGATAATACGAGGATTTTCGATATTCCCATACATTGCCTCTATAAATTCAAAATACAAACGGTCACATAGTTTGTGTGGGCCCCCTGTGGTTATGCTCACACCAAAAATATGTCCAGAAGGTTTTCAGTCCATACCAGTGAAAGGGAAAAAACGATTTAAAGCAGGGGATTAGCCGAGCGCGAGGAGGACATTAAAGGGCTCATTATGGCTGAGAGAAAAATGCCTACCTTGAAAGAAAGAGATGCATACAGTCAAGTCTTTCTCTGTATTCTTGACTAAACCAATGCGTGGAGGGATAAGACATCTTCCCCGACCTTGCAGCTGTCTAGGTCTGCTAAAATATTCACCACTTTCTTCTTCCAACTTTTCAATAAGTTCATTAAATGTTTCCTCATCAGGGAGGAGGATACTGTAGTCAATTCCCTGGCGACCTTTCAAGTCTTTCAAGGAATGGAGAAAGTCCTTCTGGATCTCTTTGTTCTTGATAAATTTGTTCATAAACTCGTCAGGCAGAGTAACATTACCAAGAGCTCGCCAGTTTTGTCCAATATCCTCGAGGGTTGCTGGCATTTGCGTTATGATGTACTTCTTGGGCAGGAGAATTAGAGGAGTGTCGTCTACATTTTTTAGCAACTTGTAAGGACGTTCCAGTTGCTCTGTGCCATAGTAGTCTCGGTACTTTTCCAAGATAATTTCTTTCAGACCATCAGAAACTTCACAAGAGGTGAAAGATTCCTGGATAATATCCAAAGTAGATATTTCCACAAATTCATTGAATTCACTGTTCCTGGCTTCGTGGTGCTGAATTATTTCTCTCACTTTTCGATGGTTAAAATTAAGTAGATACGGAAGGATCCAAAACAACAAGAAATCAGAGATCTTGTTACACCAATTTTCGCCTCCTCGTTACCAGCGGAATCTCCTGCCTGTTTCTTTTTCTTCGTTTTCTTTTCAAAAATTAAAAGTATCGAAAAAAGCAAAACGTATCTTGCCTTCAATGGAATCTGTAATCCACTCTTGTTTGGGGAAACCAAATCGCGATCCCCGGCGCCTTCTTCTGCGGGTTCAATAGCTTGGGTATCTTCTGGAGTCGGAAAATCAATTTTCATTGGTGTGCCCGCCTCGGCCTCACACTCACCAGACGAAGACTCTTCTTCGGTGGCGGTCACACGAGTAAAACGTGACATATCAAGGAAACTTTTCCACTTTTTAGCTTCTTCCTTTGTTAACGCCATCTTTCCTTTCTTGTTTGCAGATTTCTTGCCATAACCCATGTGCAGATTGGTAACTTCCGGTACTTGAAGTAGAACCTCATCGTTCCGTTCTAAAATATCCTTGGTTACACGTCCCAATATTTTTTTGGCTCCATAATCCTTGTATCCACCTTGTTTAAGTTCGTAGTCTTCCAAAAGCACCAGCGGCGATAGGAAGAGCAAATTCTCCTTTTGATTCGGGTCGCAACTGAAATGAGGCTCCAACTGGATCTTTTCCAGTACCTTTTTCTCTACTCTTGTGATTTCTGACAATGTTGTCATATCGCTTAAGACATTTAAGACCAAATGGACGTTCAAATGATAGACACAGGAAAGTATTAAACAAGAAGCAAAGGTGAAAGCGATTACAATAGGAAGCACAAGCTCTTGTGATTCTCTCTGTGGCGTCTCCTCGTCCCCAGGGTCCTCGTGGAAAGTACTTCATGTGAAGCAATCATATAGTTGTCCATATAGTTCCTATGACTTACATTCGCTTACTTGAAGTACTTTCTATTACTTAAGATGCTTTGCTGACTTGAAAATGCTTTGCCTACTTGAGATGCTTAGCTTACTTGAGATGCTTTGCTTTACTTGTAATGCTTTGCTTACTTGAGATGTATAACACTCTACCTTTCCCCATAAAAAAATCTTCAAATAGCAACTGACGAGAATCGTAAGATTCGAAACCGCGGTCCTGCTTGCAAACTCACATTGCTTGCTACAGCGTCGTAAAACCTACAGTTTGGAAACGTTACATTGACGATATATTTTTTTTCTCTGTGGGACACTGGTAAACACGATATACAACGTGCCCAACCTCAAACATGTTTTAATGGTAAGTGGCACTTAATACAAAACCAGCCTTTCCTACGAGAAATCTTCAAAGAGCCACCACTAATTTCCTTTAAAAAAGGAAAATCTCTAAATGACATGCTTGTCAGAGCAAAAATATAAAGAGGTTACACATCAAAAATGTTTCATTTGTTAGAAGTCGTGCAGGCCTGTCACCCCTTGCTATCTCCTACTGTGATATTCAAAATGGCGGTACAGACACGCCCACAAAAATTTCTACTGAATAACTTTCTCCCAAACGTTTCTATATTTGGAGTTGCATGCTAAATGTTGCATGCATGCAAAAAACAAGATCGGTCGCTGGGTATAAATATTTCGAGATGAAAACAAATGTTTCTTGCAGCTTTTATTTCCGGTTCGCGCGATTCTACGCTGCATTTCCACTTCCGGTTTTGTGAGCGCGCGACTTTTTATTGACATTTTGCTTCATGCAGCTGACGCTAGCCTGCGTCATCTACTGAGATTAAAATCTACTGGGATTAAAACCTTCTAAACTTTTACTCAGAGTATTGCAATGTCTCATGTAAGTGTAGTACTTCACAACAGCTATCAAAGAATGTGCTGATGTGTTACGAAAGTACTCATGTGTCTGACTGCGGTATATCCTTTCACTGTATATAATGTACAAACAAGAGAACTACACAGCAGTTGTTATCAATAGACTGTGGCATGACTGTCGTCCTGAACGCACAACAAGGCAGTTTCACAACAATGATGTTGCTTCAGTGTAGGCTGACTGGACTCCTCGAGACTCGATGTGTCACAAAGATATTGAGAGATATGGAGTGGCTCTCTGTCACAAAGATATTGAGTCTCTATCACTAAAGTAAACAAGGATGAATTAGTTTATGTGTTTGATGCTGACAGGCCATGCTCATGGAGTCTTATTCGCAGATGTGGCTGCCATGGGCGACAGCAGCTTGGATACTTTACATCAGACCGCTATTGCTATTGTTATTAACTATACCTAGTGATTCTCGGTTCTTGGTTTTACGTATGTAACCTAACGCGCATATAGAAATTTTGCTTAAGTTTTTGCTCATATTTGTGATTGATATTGACCATTATTATTTTCTTCGTAAGATTTCGTTCTTATTCTGTGCTACTTTTATTGGTCTAAATTGGGGAGGTGCCTTGCACGGGACTCCAGGTTCCGTTTGCACCTTACCGTTTGGTCTCCTTTCATGTTCTACCCGCGGCTATGTTCCTAAGACCAATAAAGCTGTTTTAAAAACTTTAATTAAATAAAGGTGTGCCTTTCGGTCAAGGCCAAAAAGGCTAACAAAAAACATATAGCAAAGACGTTTGTCAGCCTTATAAAAAAGGCTTTGCTTTTATTATCTATGCTTTCATTGCGAACTGAATTTTGCTGCAGTATATACAAGTTTGGAATACTACAGGTTTACCCTCGCGCACTGGTCCCTTCGAAAAACAGGTACCAGGAAACAGCGAAAATACCAGGTCATGTTTATATCTAGCAAAGATTAACTTCACATTGGAAATTTCTTTTAATTTGAAAGGGTAAAGTATTAACGAGTGTCCTACTGATTGCCGGCCGTTTAGAACCCTTTTCATAAAGAAAAGCCATAAAGTGACAAATTTTTCAACGTTGTTAACACTTCTCCTTCTGTCAGCCAAGTTGGCTGGTGCCTGATAGCATGTATTTGTACCTCGGAAACAGAGAAACAACGAGGAGTGGAGCTAAGCGAGAACACGATCACACAATTTTGGGACAAGATCAGTCAGGAAGAACTATACATACAAAGGACTGTTATAGAGTCATTTGAAGGCTACCACTTTTCGCAAAGAAACTGCCATACATGTTTTTATGCAAATCGGAAAATTTTTTAACTATAAGCGGTTTAGATCTGGGCTCAGTTACGAACTCACTGCAGCTAAGGCCTCGACGGAAAGGTCCTTGGATTGTATTAAGCTAATTACATCGGTTATCTGCAATGTGAAGTATACAAGTTCAATTGTTCAAAGTTTTTTTTTCCGAACTCTAAAGCTCGACGTTAAAGCTCGGTAACTTAATAACTTCCTTCATTTACATTTCATATGCTGTGATCGCTATGCCTCCTGACTTCTGTAAGTTATTCGTCAAGTGTATTTTTATAAATTGACTAAGCATGCCCGGTGACCATTGCTCTACTCTTTTAATTAATAGGCCAGCTTGTAGTTGGGAGATGGATTAAATGAACTAACCTTCAAAATAGATCCGTTGCTCCAAAAAGGAAAAGCATTGGTATCTAATTAACATATATGGAAGGGAGTGTTCAGCTTGATATAATGACCTAATGAATCTATAACGAACTGCGAAATTGCTCAAGTTTCTGTTCTTCGTATTGATGCGCCAGTTCGTTGTCATATGTTCATTTCGCTCGCAGGCTCAAGGTATCAGTTTGTGGGAAACGACTAATTAATGCAAAAGAATGTGTGTGAGAAAGAGAGAGGGAGAGAGAGAGAGAGAGAGAGAGAGAGAGAGAGAGAGAGAGAGAGAGAGAGAGAGAGAGAGAGAGAGAGAGTGGTTTTTGGTGTATCTATCTATCTCTGGTATTTTAGTTAATTTAATTTTGATATCACTGTATTTTACATGATCAGACAGAACTGCATCTAACATCAGTACCTAGCTGAAGCAGTGAAACGCTTGTTGATTGCTTATTTACTGTGTAACTGGTTAAATGCCTTCGACTCGAAGCCATTCAGTTTGCCACTGCAAATTCAAAGGATCTATTTTAGCCTCAAAGTGCCAATCTAGTCCTGGTGATCTAATGGCTGATTCAACCCTTGTAGTGCACTCCAGACCTTAGTTGCATTTTAGACGCTGGACTGTTTAGCTTATTTTGGCCCTATGATTTAATTCAATTCAATTCAATTTTGTTTACACTTATTACAACGAAATACAATATATTTTACAGTAAGAAAAAAATTAAACGTACAGAGCAATTTACTTAATGATTTTACTTTCTACGGAAGTGCGTAGTGGCCAAAGGAGCAAGGCTTTCGTGTTGGCCACTACCTCTGTGCGGTTAAATAAAATAGGGGGAAGAAGAATTTATAATACTGGTTGAAGAGCTCTGCTAGTTAAATTAGGCTTGGGTTAGGAAAATACAACGCCTGCGTTAACTTTGTTAATGAGTCAGTGTGAAAAAAGTTGTAGCCTTTTATATTTACTAGTACTCAGTAGGAGAGTCAAATTAGGCCTCACAATTACACTCTATTTGACAGCATTGCATTATTCTAACGGCCCCAACTTTAGGGATAAGACAAATACTTAATTGATTTACAGTCTTGATACGAAAAAATTAGAACGCTTTCAATCTCTAATTCTTTTGGAAAAGTATTATATTTGCGACAAGTGAACATTGCATAGAAGCAGTTCAACTGACATTGCTGCGTTGGGGGTGAATTTAAAGGTATACCGAGCCAGTTTTAAAGAGTGATCACATAAACATCTCATTTTTCATCCTTGTCTTTACCATTACAATTAAATCACGCCGAAGCAAATGAGAGCTAGTATACATTTGTCAGAGCAGTCGGTTGTAAGACAAATACACGGCTATTTCAGGGTACTGGACACAACCGAGTGAAAATATTTCCTCTTTTGTAGGTGATAACTTTGCTGGTAGGTACCAGTGTAGAGTTTTGTGAACGAACTAGTGAAGAAATGTCATTGATACAGCATTGAGATGTTCTCACTGGTTAAAATGTGTTTGGTGCACCTGTTTCGTATTACCTGGCGTGTCAGCAGACAAGCTTCAGTTGTTATACGCTGAAAACGTAAGTGCTTATTTTATTCTAGGAATGGAACGGACCGCCATTTTATTAGCTTTTGTTCTCTATGGAGTGATAGGTATGTGTTATGTATTGCAAATAACATCGAAGGAAAGGTTGTTGCCATTTGATTTGAAAATGATATAGTTAGGGCTGGATACTGTTTCATTTTTACCCCCATATATCCCTACCATTAGTTGTCGTTCATTTATCCTTTCCGGGAAGAGAATAACATATTTGACACGGTGCTTGAATTGGCCAACACTTGTAAATAAAGAGAAACATTATAACTGAAGAAGAAAGACGGGGAGGAAAAACCTGAAAACCTGTGGTCATTTTTTTTTTCTGAAATATTGTTATTTGGTGAAGCTTATCTGTCTGCCTATTCCCTCCCAACAAGGTAACCCTATCAACCAACTGGGGCAACGTAGGCAGTATATGAGTTATTATCCCGGATGTGACGGACAGACCTTCCCTTGTTACGCTAGAATGGAGACTGCTTGTGAGATGCGCCACCGGATAAGCGAACCCGACTGGACTAAACCGGTTTGTAATCCAGATGGGAGTTACAGGGAATACCAGTGTGAAGCAAATTCTCGCTCCAAGTGTTGGTGCGTTTACGAGAATGGAATGATGATTGAAGGTAAAACATGAAGATTTTAAGTTTTGAACATCATCAGGAGCCCATCAATCAATGGGCACCTGACATCATGTATGGTATGTATGGCGTCATTTTATGCATAAGAGTACAGCCATACAAAACTGCCGTTGATTTGTTTTGCTTTGTTTTTACAATAAGACGGGAAAATATGAGAAAAATTGACTTTAAATTCCGTTGAGAAAGCGCGCGTGTTACATGTTACGTCATTTTTATTGTCTGTACTCTAAAAGACAAAAGTTATAGCGAATCAGCGCGCGGGAATTTTGACAGGGATCGTCATTATCATTGTTATCGTCATTTCCATCGCCCTCACCTTCATCATCGTTAGTAGTCCTTCGTTATGCATTGGGTGGCCTTTTAACTGGTAACTTAGATCAACTCCGTGACGAAAGAGATGGGAATTGAATACAACAGTCCAGCGATAAACCGACTCCCTCGAGTGCATGCAGAGTTATATATTATAATTGATTTACCAGAAGAATAAACTGTAAAGGACCGCAAAAATGCTGCAAGTATAGGTGGTTTGCATCGCCGCCATGTTGGTCGACAAAAGAAAATTTGTTCGCAAAGTTTGCATAAAAATGGCAGGTAACTCCCAGAGGAGAAAAATCTCAATGTTCTCAGTGTCCACCAACATGGCCGTCATGACGTCACATGCAAACCATCAACGCGCAGGATCTGTTAAAGATTTAATCAGCCAAAAATAAACATAGATCAGTTCAGCCTTGCAGTTCTTTCAGTTCAGTGTCAGTTACTGCATGATAGACTAGAATATTTTGTGGTATATGATATTTCGTTAGCAGTTGTTTCAACAACAATAACAACAACAACAACAACAATTTATTTACAAATTCTGATATAACTTGCTTGTCCTGCAAATAGCCACAAAGCTAGTCTAGGCGGGACAAGACGAGCACGAGAACATATAATGGAAAAAAGTTACAATAAATTACAAAACATGCTGGAAAACGGAGAAGAAAAAAAAAAAGAAACAACTTTACATAATAACGCAGATTTAGATAAGGCTGTGCAACAAAGTTTCATGGAGCTTGTTTTTTGTTTTCCAGACCAGTGTCCGGCCACTTCGACCATTTGTTTGTCTATCTGAATTTAATGTCGATAAAAAAAAATAATGAAATGTATTTTTATAATGGAAATGCACGGCTTAGCTACCCAAAGCTAGTTTACAGGCTTTCCATGTTTAAAAGGTTGCGTTACATCCAAAACAGTGCAAGTTCAACTTTCTTATGGAGTCTTGTCACCAGCATTAAATTTGCCGTTGCTATTTCAGGAACCGAAAAGGATCTATACGATTCAAACGTAGAATACAAGAAACTCAACTGCGCTGAAGCCAGAAAGAAAGCCCCGCCAGCTCCCAGTCCCCCACCGATCAGCCTCCCATACACGGACACCAGGATAGGTTGGCATCTTGCTTACAGAGACGCATTAATGGAGGCTTACAAGAAACAGTGTCCAAACCCCTGTTATCCGCCCTGTCCGTGTCAGCCTGGGCAGAAGTATTATTACCCTTATGGACCTGTTTTTCATCATGTGCCAGCCCCAGCACCTGTCCCCGCCCCAGTCCCAGCACCAGTTCCTGCCCCCGTGTATTATCCTTACCAGGCTCACGCAGCTGCGTACATGGTAAATGAAGCTAGCTACTATTGTTTCTATGTAATGCATGATTAACTTGTGTAAGATAGGTGAATAATGTACATTCTAGTCAGTAAGTCGGAAAACAGGTGCAGAATAACACCGGGCACAATCACTCCGAAATGAATTTGTGACATGTGGCAGTAAGGTTGAGCGGTTAATTATAAGGCCAAACTCTAGCAAAAACAACAAAATTGCAAAAGCATCGAAATACTAAAAAGCCAATGAACGATACGGGTACCGCCTCACGATGTCACGTATCCTAGAAACCATTAAGCCCCATTTTTAAAGAGAAAAGGAGTCACTTTAACAAGTTTTCAAGTGAGCCAAAAGTTGTTAGGAGCTACAAAGAACTACGTTATTCATCAGTGTATGTTTCGTTTCACCAGGTCCCTTATCCTAGCGCCTGTCCAGACCCCTGTCCGGACCCATGCCCCTGTCAGAAATCATCGACGCAGACGTCTGAGCCGGAAGATAAGAACGCTGCTAGAGAATCTGGGAACGAGAAGGAAGAAACAATAGATGACAAAAAAGTGTAATGAAGCTGGACTTGAGATTCTCTTTCTACACTGGCCACTCGAGATATTGCAATCCTTTCCACTTAGCAGAAAAAGGAGCCGATCACACATTCACCCAACGATCCCTGTGTAACTAGAGGAATGAGAAAATTAAAGATGTCCCCACCTGCTCTCTGCTTATGTTGTTTTTGTTTGGTTGACCATACATGAGTCTTATTTCGTTTTGGGTAAAAACAACAACAACAACAAGAATATCAGTGTGAACTCGTGCTCCCTGAAAAAAAAAAAACGCAAGAAGAGCCGTATACCTGAAAAATGCATAAACAATGAAGTGAATCGAACTGAAAGACTGTGCTATGAGAGACGCTCGAAAGAGAGGTAACTAGGTGGTCTAAGTTAATTGAAATACAAAAATGCAACGCAGTCAAGTCAGTAGAGAACGACAGCTTGATGGTGAAAATTGTTGAAAAACATTTGATATTCTTTTGTGTTTTTAGTAATGAAAGTAAAGTTAGTTTAATTGAACAACATGCATCTCGTGCATGATGAGGCAATCAAATGTAGTTCGGTGCCTTTAAAGGAAACCTCCACTCTCGAAACATGTCAACGTTACATTATTGAAAATACAATTTTCTTTGAAACTTCATTGAAAATCATGGAAATAATATTTCAGTGTCGGAAAAAACATAATTTCATTAGGCTATTTTCGCTTTTAAATTTCCCGCGCGCCGCCATCTTGGATTTCATGACGTAATAAGGTTGCTCAATTGTTTTACACAAAAGAACTTCTGCTGAATAACAATAGCGGCAACCATTACACGTCATCAAATTCAAAATGGCTGCCCCCAGGAAATTTAAAAGCAAAAGTTGTCGATAATCATATCTAAATTTTAACACACTTGAATGTCATTTCTACGTTTTAGACAAATATTTAGAATTTAGACACTATTTCCAACGCTTAACCGTCAATTTGTTGTGAGAGTGGAGGTTCCCTTTAAGATATTTAATTCCATTCACAACACTCCATTTTCCGTGAGCTGTGCGTGCTCTGCGGCAACATAGTATTGATGAAGGTGTCTGCTGATATAGCTATTATAAAGTAAACGTTGTTCATAATACAGGATAAACCCTGTATTGATTGTTGACGCAGTAACGTCATAACCTCTGCGAATAAATTAAAATTTGAAGCTAGGGTGTCATCAGCTGAAATCGCGAATAACAGTGATCTTTTAACGTCATGCCGACTGAAATGGTCACACCCTTTTATTCGATCGATAGATTCGGTCGTTTCCAGTGCCATTCATTTGTAAATTGAGAGGGGCGAGAAAAATCCTAGTTGGTCGCCGGTTCAACAACTCGCGTTGGGAAGTTAATAATCTTATTCACGAAACGATAATGAATCTTTCCAAACTTTCTTATCATAATTTTGCAATTTTTACTAAGGAAAAAAAAAGAAACAAAGGGAAAAGGTATGAGGCTATGATAAAAATGCAAACTGTGTTTACTAAATTTGGCACTATTTCCCTGCAGGGCTAGAGTCCAGACCAGGAAAAAATGAGCTGATGGTCCCCATAAATAATCTTGTACATTTGTCGGGAGATATCGTGGGTTTTCGTGCTAAACAGGTCATATCCTTCTTGAATGTCGCTTTTATGCACACAGTCAAACAGACTCTCCATGCTGAGTTAGAGACCCCGTGATCTTAGTGATGTAATAATAAAAATAAATTGTGCTATTTCGCCCACCTTCATACTGTGGGATCGCCTGTGGTGTAGCGGTTATTACGTCTGCCTTGAAGGCAGGCTTGCTTTTACATGTCAGTTCAGTGAGTTTGTTCCTTTCATTTAACAGATCATTACAGTGATCCTATGTGACTGAATCAAGCTGATTCACTTAGTAGAAATGTACCTTGCATTTGTCGTCATATTTCATGTTTATCCCAATTTACTGATAAAGGTTTTGCGAAAGGCATTGTACACTAACATTAATTGGATGAAAAAGTTTTCGACCGAATCATCAGGATTCCTACCACTTTTAGAAAGTATAAACATATCGAAAGAAACTTTTTTTTTTTCGAGACCAAATATGCACTAAATGTTGGTCCACGACTGTTGTTTATGATCCGGCCAAAAAAAAAAGCATAAAAGAACTTAAATTGGAGCTTTTAACACACAAAAGAATTAAAATCTTGAAAACAGAATGTGCATTAAATTGATAAAGTGACAAGTAATATTGTTTTGTTTGTTATCCAAACTTTAACCTGGGGATACGTTTCCTGAACAACTTAATTTCTGTTATTCAATATTACGTATGCAATGGATGTTATCTGCAAACTATTTTTACCTGATCAATACAAGTTCTGTGACAGATCCGGCTCATAAATGTTCTTGTATCGTACTTTATGATCATTTGTCTTGAAAAGGTTTTTACTTTTCCCTTACTCTAACTTTCATTTCATTCAAAATCATCTTAGCCTCCGTAACTCTAATAACTTGTGGCCCTATAATAAGACATGAGATAAAACTAAAGTAAAAATAGAAAATGTGTTAATCGAAAACATTCAAATTATTTACAGATCTTTTCGCCAAACAAGGAAGTACAGCCCACCTCTTGATCGTAAGAGTGGTTTTTAATATAAAGCTTGGCGTTCTAATAGGTTAATTACATTTCGCTCGGGGAAAACAAAAGACAATGATCCCCAAGAGGTAATTGGGACTAAAACTTCAGAAACCGTGCCTTTGTTGCCTCAGTATTGTTTGGAGGACTGAATAGCTCCGAATCTGTTAACATTCTTTCTTTTTTTTAGCTCCGTTTGTTGATGATACATAACTTTTTTAAGGGTAAGGACTATTATTCTAGGAATTAATGATCTTTCTGATAGCCGTATTACAAGCTTATTACATTTTCCCATGCCTAAAATGAGCCCCATAAAAAATCGTCAATATACGCCTGCGTTTTATGAAACGTTTGCCATGACGTCTAGTTCCAGTTAAATCCAACTGAGCTATCATGCAGTGTAACTGATAACTTGCAAAGAAGGTTTTTTTAACAATACGTAAACGAAGATGGTTTGATACTCTCGCATAAAAATGATATTCAATGAACACAACGTTTTAATGGAAGACCACGTAATGTAAAATATGCTGTGGAACTGCTAACTCACAGCTATGTCAAACTTCTTGCGGCTGTTCTGCGATACACTTCACAGACACATTGCTACTGTTCCGGATTTTCGAAGCAGAATGAGCGAGTTGACCTCGTTTCATCTAATGTGTTCTTCCCTCGGGGTGTACTCAATAAAGTTTCACTGACCAAGAGGATCTGCCCGAGGGGTTTAACCCTTGCCTTTTCACATACCAACTTTTACCGAAATTGCACCCCTTTCAATACATAACCAAAAACAGTTGTACTTTTTTCTTAATGTACTAGTGCTAGTAATGCAGAGAGATTTCTCTGCATTACTAGTACAGTAGAACTATTCACATTCATCTTTGTGTTGTAATTTCTGCTTTCTAATACCTGAATAAAAATTCCTACCCTTTTGGCCAATTTGGTTCACAATCTATTTTTGAGACATTATTAAGTCTAAACTTTTTCGCTAGCCTTTCGCATCCTACGAGGCGGGAGATTAGGTAAACCTTTTGGGCGGAGTCTCCCTGTATACCTTAGCCCACAAATTTAAACCAATACAAAATAGTGTGTGCGATTAAATATTAGTGCATAACACGGTTAGAAAACGTAGCTTGAAATTCCAATTTCACTGATCAGTGGAGGAAATGGATAAAAGAGCCGGGCAGTCTCTCTTGTTCCCAATTAGTTTGTTTATTTCTTATCACTTAATTTATTTCACTTTTCAATTAATTTGTTACAGTAACTGTAACAGTTGGAGGTTTTCAAAGATACCCCAGCTTATCAAAACAATTTATCAGTAAAAAACAAAAACGAATCGATCTAGCCAAATATCGTCTAAAAATATAAAATAGGACTTTTTTAATACATATTTTGCGCCCATGTTTTCAAACTAACGCACGCTACATACTACTTTTTAGGATTCTTAGGATTGATTCACACTTTTTTTTGTAATTCTAGTTAAATAGGCCTTATCACGGTTTTCGACGCCATTTTAACGAGTAGGCAAACAGGCTTGACATAACAGTGATTGTATGGAAATCTGATGTCAAATAATTTTCATAAAACATCGCTTGTGAAAAATTCATGAATTGGAAACTTTTGGCACTAGGAAAAGGATTTTAAGAAAAAAATTGGAAGGATGTAGCTGTGCCAGAAAGCGTACAGTCGTGTTTTGAACTTTCCATACATTTCCCTGTATTTTTTTCCTGCGAACTATTTTTAGTAGCAGTTCAAGGCTGTTTCGCTTTACAGACAAATGTATGGAAAGTTCAAAACACGACTGGACGCTTTCTGGCACAGCTACATCCTTCCAATTTTTTTATTAAAATCCTTTTCCTAGTGCCAAAAGTTTCCAATTCATGAATTTTTCACAAGCGATGTTTTATGAAAAATAAATGACATCGGATTTCCATACAAACACTGTTATTTCAAGCCTGTTTGCCTACTCGTCAAAATGGCGTCGAAAACCGTGATAAGACCTATTGGGGATACTATATACACTGTCGATTTTAAATACTATTTATCACAAGATATTTTACTCTAAAAAACAATAAATATGCTCCCATGCAGTTAAACTAGATTTATCTTTGATGGATCATCGAAATAACTATGTAGTGTATGTTAAAGTGCTTCACATTCACATTTGCAGCGCAATTACCACCATTATACATCACCCAGGCCACAAGCCTGCACCCATTGTTGCTGTGGCCTCTTAATAGCAGGGCCCAGTTGCTCGAAGCATGGTTAGCGCTAACCCGGGTTAAACACCATGACAACCTACAGGTTTTAATACCTCTTAACCAATGGTTAGCGCTAACCATGCTTCGAGCAACTCAGCCCAGAGCAATAACATTCCATACAAGGCGAAAGTTTTAACTTCCGAAATGTAAAACGAAAAGATTCAAGAACAGTTAAACAATTAGTATGGTATTCTATTAGTATGTTTTAAAAATGTGTACTCTACCCAGTTTAAGCTAGTGGCATTATATTTTTGGTATACAATTATTTGTAAGGTTTATTGTATTTATATAGTTTTAGCCTTTATTTTAGTGGTAGTTTGTCCAGCATAATAACAGTTGTAAAGTTTATCGCAATATTTAATTCAGCTGTCCTGGGGGTTGAAAGGTAAAAGTTAATAAACTATCTATTTATCTACGACTTGCTCCAGTCGTCTGGCCTCTCGCTCAGTCGGTAGATCAACAGACGATAGAATCAGGAGGTTGTGGGCTCGATTCCTGCCGAGGTCAAAGATTTTTTTCTTTGCCTCGTGCGGTCTCCCATTTCCTTACTAGGGCTGTAAAAGCACTTTAACATACACTACAGAATTAATTATCTGATCCATCATTTGTGTCTCCTTCAGTGCTAGCGGCACAACATTCACTTGTAGCACCAAGCTGGATTTATTTTTATTTCATATCTTCAATTAATTTTATACCATTAGGCACCCGGTGTGTACTGATCAAGACAAATCTATCAATCACTTAAACGAATCTAACTTCACAGACACCGCAACTATAAGCAGACGTTGGGAAGAGAAAGCCACTAAATTACACCTGCAGTTGTGCACGCGCCATCAGGCATTCGGCACGCGCCGAGTGATTTCAAGTTGTGTGTCCGGGCAAATGGCACGCGAGCTGTGAAATGTACTTGATTCTTTCTTAAAGGTAAGTCTCGTTTTCTGCAGTGTTTCAAGCTATGCTCTAATCGTTTTTACAATAAACCGATGAGTCAGACCGAAAATTTAGCCTAACTCCTCAGAACAGTTTATGTACAAAATATATAAAAACTGTTCAATTGAGGCCTTACACTGCTGTTTAAAACCTAAAAACTAAAAACTGAAATCCAAGCTTTCGCCGATCAACGGCATCATCAGGGAGTACAGTTTATGTACATTTTATGTCTTTTCCCCTCCACTCTCAATGAAGCTGACTCACAAAACCGCCTTGCCCGAGCTCTGTTAACGGGGCAACAATGCAAACAAATGTTTGGAAGTATATAGATGTGGAAAAATCCGAGGCCCATAGCCGCTTTTACTAAAAAAAAAACGCTTTTGCTTGAAAAACTATTGATACATAGTGTGGCCCAGTAAAGGTGAGAGCACCGAAACGCCAAAAGCATATGCTGCCCCACCCTAGGCAAGTGCAGCACCAAACTTAAAGTGGTCAGCGCCGCCATAGACTTGCTACAAATTAAGCCGTCTTCTTATGGCCCTGAAAGCAACAAGCGACGGAGCCATGAGACTGGACTCCATGAAAACGGAGTTTAATAAAGCCTACGCTGCAACTTACGTACATCTTACCCACCTTAAAAACTAATTGTTTTGCACAAGGTTTTGCGAGATGAGTATGGCTGCAAAAATCTTGTATGTTTTTTTCGCTGGGATGCACTAATGGAATTGACATCATGGCAGAAATTAAATGTAGTGTATGTTAACGTTGACTGCTGACTGTTGTCCTCAGGGAGTTCGCCCTGATTACAAGTTAAACCTTGTGTAGAATTTGTACTCTGAGAATAAAGAAAATTCTTTGACCTCGGCGGATATTGTTGACCCCCGAGGTCACATATTTTAATTTCTTTGTTATCATCAACCCAAATTTCCCCTCCGGGCGGGTTTTTCAACCCAGAGGAACTGACTTCAAAAACAGTAGTCGATCTCTTCAGCATTTCAAAAACAGGTTCATTGTATTTCTGTTACATCTCAAAGGTGCTAAACGGCTAAAACACTTTGAAAATACCAAGGGAATTGTGTTTGGTTATACTGATGCACAAAAAAGCATAATAAGAAATGAGTTGGCTGAAAACGGTAAAAAAAATACCTCCCATTTTGTTTTGACTAAGTTTGACTAGATCAGTTAGATTGTAGCTTTTTAAACGATGAGCTTTTTCAGTCGACCTGAATACAGAAACCAGATTATGATTCGTAGAAATATTTTTTTGCAATTTAATTCAGTAAAGGATATTCCTTACTGATCCTTAATTCAATAAGAAATAAAAATACGTGAAATTGAACGTATCCAAAGTATTGCTAAAATGACTTTTAAAAACAAAAGAAAAATGGATTTCCGGAAGAAACTGAGAAGAAAACATTGTCGGAGAACCTTTCAACAACGACTTGTATTTTACTGTAGTGATTAAAGCAAGTGACGGGAGACGATACCGAAACTTTTATTTATCAGACGTTGATATATTTTTCGCGAATCCTTCCAATCATTTGAATTGCTTACAAGACGCGGCACTCCCACACAGCATACGGTAACTTTATAATTCAAGATTATCTATTTAAATAAATGCAAATGTCACTGAACTGAGTCAGGAACCCTGAATGCGTAAATTTTAATCTTTTTATCATCCACCGCCCAAACCGTGACCTTTAGTGGCCGCCAATTATAATATTGGGGAAAACTAAAGCCCTTTTCATGGAAGCTGTGTATTCAGGCTTATTATTTTAGAATTTAGATAGAAATGAGACACCCGAGCTACTTTAGCGAAGATAGCAGCTGCCTTGTATCGCTGTAATGTACATGCATCTCGCGCGCCTAAAAAACTAATTTATCAGTTCGCTTTGACAAACTGTTCTAGGTAATATTCGGCTAAGATAAATTGTCTTCTCACCATATACAGGAAACCAAAAGGATAGATATAGATCATATCTTTTTAGTATGGTAGAACCTTCAACGAAAACAATGTTTTTGGCGCCAGTGACCTTTATGTTTGGTAAATGTACTGCAGTTTATCTTTACATTTTTAAGGAAGGTACAGTAATAGTATATGTGGGAGAAGCAGATCCTAGCAGGGCTTTTCGAATTCAAAAAGTAAATTGGGGGTAACCTCGCATTTTTTAGAGATAATTAAACAACAGTTAGAATGCGTATCCTTTTTTGGTGAGCTCTGCCCTAGAGAGATGCGCATGCGCAGTAACAAAATGGGGGCGGCGTCCTTAGAAAAGAGAAAGCGTTCACGTGGGAACGCTAGTATTAATCTTTTCTCTGTTCAAAACTTGAAACATTGAACAGGCTGACCACTTTCCCTTGTTCTTTCTGGGCTCTCAGATGGTTAAGAAAACGAAAAATAAAAGTAACTCAAATAACTGCAAGGCTGATCTGACTGCGTAGAAAACTTAACACGACATCGACATGATAGAGACCAAACCGACAATCAAAAAATGCAACCGTACGCGTGGACAGCTGTTTCGAGCTGGTTGGCTCTCGTCAGCACGGTGTAGCACAGCAAAAAGTAGAACAACCAACGCCAGTTATGATCAATTAGTTGTCTACCAAATGCACATGGTAATGACTCTGGACAGGCGTAAATACAGGGCCGGGTTTGGCGCATACGTATTTTTTGCGTTCGCTTTCTCATCTTAGCCTATCGCCTGAGAGCCTAAAATAGATTACTAAGAAACTGCCAATATGAATTCTGGGCCTTTAAATCCCTGATGAGATTCTAAACTTATGCTCTTATCCCTCCTGTGTGATTTCTTGGTCCGACATGCAAGTCATCGTGATCTTGATGAAAACTGTAAAATTATCTTAAAAGCTCTGATCTTTGAACAATTTTTTTTCCTTTCAGTCAGTGCACTATTTTGTTAGCAATAACTTGGTGGATGAAGTCATGGATAAAAACATACAAGACTTTTAAAGCATCAAAACTGATCAGTTGAACTATTTCATTGTTTAACAAATAACCGTTGCAATCAGAAATGATGGAACTTAATACCACTGCAGGACAACTGGCCACTGCGAGAAGCACGACAAATTCAGCAGCCAGTGGCATATTTTCATTTTATCTCAGTCCTGATGTTGCTGCGAATATCGTGTTTTTCATTTTATTGGCCATTACAATAATCATAGCGAATCTTCTAGTACTCATATCAATCTACATGAACCGCCGCCTGCGATGCCCTACATATTTACTGATTTTGTCGCTGTCAGTGGCCGATCTCATGGTGGGTCTAGTTCTACTTCCGGTCCGGGTCATGGAGCTGCTATCGTTCGAGTGGTCGAGAACATTCGTGTTGTGTAAAATGACGTTGAGTCTGAACCTATTCAATCTGAGCGCGTCTATGCTAAATCTTTTGGCAGTGACCGCTGACAGGTTTCTGGCAATTTCCTTCTCTCTGACGTATAGCACCATGGTAACAAAAAACCGGATGTGCGTCATAATTACCGTCGCGTGGCTAACCGCGTTTGTGGTTAGTTTTTTCCCCTTGTTTGGTGTCGGGATGAAGCCAGCAGCGATGTACCGCGTGCACCACCTATGTCGCTATGGTGATGTAATGGAAGACACATACATGACATTGTACTTTGCTGTGATTTGCGCAGCGCCAACAGTGCTTATCACTGCGGCTTATTTTAAGATATTTTTTCTTGCACGCAGCCAGGAGAGAAGAATTGCTTCGTTAAAGGTGTATGTTAATGGAGGACGAGGATCAGCTTGGTTAGCAGTTGACAAGCGGATCCGGTTTGCGCGCGAATCTAAGGCTGCAAAGACTACAGGTAAGACTAAAGGGATAAGTATATAATTGCCAAACTAGTCGAGACTGTTTTTCGTGAACACTGATTGGTTACTCAAATTCCGGAATAGTGAACAATTATCCTACGAAATCGCGCCGAATATCGCCTGATACTTAGCCGACGAGGCCGTAATCAGCGAGTTGGTTAAAATCAGGGGATATTCCGCAAAATTGAGAAGAATAATTGTTTTATTATTCAACAGTCGATTAGTGAGTCTAGTTGTTCTCAGCTTGACTTTGATTTTAAGTTCGATTTCGTCGTATCAGGCTCCCTCATAACTTATGTAACTCACTAAAATTTCCAGTTTCTTTCGGGCTTGTCGTTTGGAAATTAAATGAAAACTTACCATAATCAAATGAAGGGTTTCCTACAAGATGAGCGTATATCACTTTTTTGGCTAAAGCAAGTCAGAAAACGTTCCAAAATTTTCTTCGTTGTAGCATGCTCTCAGTGCGTTAAAATGGCCGGATCCATATTTACTTTTTTTTTTGCTCATAGGCTGAATTTCGAGAGATTTGATCGCTTTAAATTGCCAATACATTAAAGCAGAGACAAAATTTCTTTGGTACAAAAATTTCTTTGGTACAAAATTTCTTTCGGTACAAAAAATTAAAACCTACTAGGTCTAAGCGAACAAAATCCGCAGTGCATGGTAAAAGTGGACAATTTTGGAGAGCCATCCTGACTTTTTAATTGGCCAAAAAAGCGATTTACGGAGGTAAGGCCGACGGAGACGGTATACTTAATTGATGCGTTTTCAAGTTCATTTTACGACAATTGTCTTTTTTTTTCTTCTTTTAAGCAATCGTCATCGGTCTGTTTTATTTCTGTTGGAGTCCATTTTTCGCAGGCATTCTCCTGACAATATTCAGAAGGGAAGCAATATCTTATGTTTTTGCTGCCGTCACAGCCTGTGTGGTGTACTCAAACTCTGCCCTCAACCCGCTTGTTTATGGATGCCTAAATCAAGAATTGAAGAACGCCTACAAGCAGCTGGTTAAAAAAATGTTGCCTTTCTGTCGACCCACGCTTTCGACGAGAAAACAAGTGGTCTCGATCGCCATGGTAACAAAGAACCTCGAACAACCGACCAATACAGCTATAATGGCAGCCACAAGTTGAGCTGACACCCTCGCAGAAGATTGAAGTTGTACTTTGAAAATAATTCAACTCGACCAGAAAATTGAGTGACGGTTTTTATGGGAACTTCCTCGTTCACTGTACAAGACAACAATTTAAGGACGGTGCCTACTAATACCGCAGTATTTTTGTGCGGTTTATGACTATTTGGCAAAAGCAGATCTTAGCAAGGCCTATTGGAATCCAAAAAGAAAACTGGGGGTAACCATGCATTCTTCAGAGATAATTAAGCAATAATATCTCCAAAAAACGCCAAGATATAAAGCAATGTATGGGATTTTTTCCTAAATTAAAGCTTAATTATCTCTGAAAAATGCATGGTTACCCCCAATTTTCTTTTGAGATACCAAAAGCATTTAGCAAGTTCTGCTTTCTCCGTATAGTTTTAAACCGCGCAAAAATATTCCTGTATTAGTAGGCACCACCCATAGGAAACACGAGTATCTCGAGATGCGCAGAACGTATGCGCAGTAACAATAGTAGGCACCGTCCTTAAGATCACGCATGCGTACGTGGCATGGATGACAACATTTCTATTTTCTTTGTGGGAGAGCAAAAAGTAGAAGGCGCCAACAGTACACGGTATTAAAGAACCAAAGAACGAATAAAAGATTAAAAAGAAACAGCAACAACATAAACAAAACAACAACAAAAAAGAGTGAGAAAAGAAGAAAAGGCAGTAGAGTGTGGAATAGACTTGTTTTATTCTCTTTTCTGGGCCCATGTTTACACCCATTTTTTATTGTCTTCGGGCTTCTTTCCACTGAGTGTTTATCGAATGTAATTAGTCTATTAACAACAAAGCCATGGCCCGGTGAGCCACACCAATTCATGAAAAGGAGGTGAAGAAACAATGCATGTCTTAATAGGCCATTTTCATGATGGCGTCATTTGACTACAACTACCAGAATTCATTTTGTTTTTTTTTTTTCAAATTCAAATTTTGTAATCCTAGTGGAGAGCAGAGAACAATAGCTCTAATTAGCATGAGAAAACAAAAACCCCAAGGATTCTGGTAGTTGTAGTCAAATGACGCCATAGTGAAAATGTCCTATTTTACGTACGTAGAGACATGTCTCTATAGTGTAAATAAATTAAACGTGTTATGACCAAAAGTACCAAATTCAATTAATTAAGAGATGTCTTATATAAATGCCGTATTCAATACATTCATTTCTTCCAAAGTAACTTAATGTAGAGTGAGTGCTTGTGAGACTTACATAGAAACAAATAGGTGGCTTTTGTTGGCCAACTTCAAACGGGTAAAATTAACCTTACGAAAACTCTTTGACGCAAATTAAGCCCAATATACTTTTCCACAGTTTCGCGGCCAGCGGTAACTTGCAAATGACAAAAAGAAAAAGCAATGAGGAGAAAGCCTCTACAGCATGTGTTTATCTGTACTTATAACTTCCCATATACAACATATTTCAAGTTTCGAAATTAAAAGACAACTATGCTAAAAATATACACCAAACAAGCACGCATATTTCAAAACAATCTTTCTATTATTGCCATATTACGATTTACGTGAGAATAAGTAAACGAATATTTGGTTTTATCAAGAGAGTTGAGTAAGGTAATTTGGCCACAAAGATGATTCGAAGACTGACGTTTCGAGCGTAAGCCCTTCGCCAGAGTGAATCCTCGAACCCTCGAAACATTCGTTTCCACTTCGCGCGGACGAAGCACCACGGTTTCCCTAGAGCCCACCCCCCCTTATCAGTTAAGTAAAATTTGGTACCTTAAGCTCTTAGGATAGTTGGAGATTTCATCGTTGAAAACTGTTTTTCTACGTAGATGGGTTTTTATAGCTTTTAATCTCTATACTTTTTAGATACACGTACTTATTTTGAACGAGTTTTTCGGCTCGTAGACGTTACGTGATAAATAAACGCTTGTATCGTATTGTACTTATCTTCAATCTTTGTTTGAACGGGCTATTTTTCCTCTTTTTTTCATACCAGCACTAATACTGAAGACATGAGTAATTAGGAAGAAATATCAAGTTGAAACATATAATAGCATTTGCTATGCTGAAAATGATTTGGCTAACTCAACTCCTTCAATAAGTCTGAGCGCATGCTCAAACGCAATCAAGTGAACGACATAAAAACTGACCGGCGAGGGCATGCGCCAATGACGTTTAAACAAGAGCTTTGAGCTTAAGCTTGCCTTGCAGTCTGTTAATTTGCTAATTCTCATAGTGAATGAATTTGATCGCGGTTGAATTTAACATTTGTCAATGAAAAGTTAAACGAGTCAAACGAGAGATGACTACGACCGTGGTTTGCTCCAAGGAAATTTTGTTACTTTATATGGGAATGCACACAAGACCTCATAAGGACATGCCGAAACGGGAGTAGCAGTTAATGTTCGGGCTTCCTGTTTCGTATTGAACTGACTGACTTTGTTGATTTCTCAGTGAAGCGAACACTCCATTGATGCACATGTAAAACCCACTTGAACTAAATCCACCTATTTACTTCACTAAATTAATCCAATTCTAAAACGAAAATCATCTGGCCTACCGGCAGAGGGATCAGTTTCCTCGATCACCCTGAACAGGCAATTTAATCTAAAACGAAACTGATTTTCTCCTAAAAGTGCCAGTCCTTTTGATCAGCCCCTCCTTCATCTTCGACAGCGAAGAAGGCTGGTTCCTTTTGTCACCGTTTCTTTCATTTCGTAAATACTGTCTTACTGAGCAGTACAACATCTCCGATACTTCTTTGTATCCATCGCACGAGGAAACAGAAAGCTCATAGAAAGGACACTCTAGTGCCTGTGATAAGTCACTTCCCTCTGTTTCGTCAACTTCCCGAAAGTGTTCCAAGTCTCTTTTTGTTCCTACGAGTATTAGCATCACGGAGTTTCCGTTTGTTTTTCGTTCTCTGATGTACCTTCCTATTCTGGTAGCTTCGTCAAAACTTGCTCGGTCGGTAATGGAGTAAAGGACTAGAAAGATGTCACCTCGTGCCAAGCAGCTGTCCAACTTCGTTTCTGAATTCTGCGATGATTGAAAAAAGTAAATTTAAGAAACGCCATGGATATAGCTGAAACTCTACCTTTTAGTGATCCAGTGATTCAAAATGCCGTCAAATCTAACATAAGAGAATAGAGCTGCAATAGATGGCAGTCATTTTTTCTCCAGGGTTCTTTTACCTTTCCCTAGCTAGACAGGCCCACCATTATCAGTCAATGACAGCGGGTATTGATGGGGCAGCAGGGATGGCGCGGTGGTGAGGGTACTCGCCTCCCACCATTTTTTTCTTAGATTCGATCCCCGGATTCGGTGTCATATGTGGGTTGAGAATGCTGGCGTGTTGGTTCTCGTCCTTGCTCCGAGAGGTTTTTCTAGATCTCCGGATACTCCGCTTTTCCCCTCTCCTAAAACAAACCAAAACTTCTAAATTCCAATTCGATCTGGAGTGTCCCCGATTAAAGCTCTGTACTTAATACATGGACACTTCAATAAAGTTACATATTTTATTATTTTATTTCTTATCAAACACACCTCTCCAGCAGTATCCATCAAGTCAACAAAGATGTACTCACTGTCCACCTCCATGTGATGTCTCCATGTCGACTCTGATGTTAAAATCAAAGGAAACTGATATCAAAACACGGCGTAGGAGAATCACACATAGTGAACAGTGTGCCTCATAGCTCCTACACATTCAGTATTGTATCACAGAAGGATTAAAATTAAAATAATTTTCATATTCAAAAGAATATTTTACCTATCAAAGACTGGAAGTGTGAATATACGTGTATGAAATTTTTATATTTGAACTGCGGATGAAGGAACCAACGAGTGACTGAGAAGGCAGGCATCGCAGTTATTTACGCAACTTCAGCCAGGAAAGCCTAAAAAAAAATCAGGTACGGACGCACCTCTTCATAGCCTCCCACGCAGTCGTTTTAGGGGACTCGAAAAACGACTGCGTGGCAGGCTAACCTCTTCGATGCCGGTGCAGCCGGTTCGGCCTACTGATCGAGCTATCAAGTCAACTGGAAGCATTGTAAATTTTGCAATAAACGTGTGGAGGTGAAGAGATGAAGGTGGAATCATGAGACCATCACAGTTATGAGCCAGTTATGTATGCATCTTAGATAGTCCAGTATTTGCGAAGAAATAAGAACCACCGGGAAAAAAAACCCAATACTTTTCAGAAGATGGTAACAGTGGAACATAAAGGGTTTGAGGAAATATGTACAGGGAACTCGGTAAATCGGTAGCAGGAGTTATTAATGATATACGGTTCTGGTATTTGGACCTCACTGTCACTGTCAGGCATGTTGCGTCAATTCTGTTGTCAGCATTTGCTATTGATAAGCCCACAAAAAAAAACTTTTTTGTTGTTGTTGTTGTTGTTGTTGTTAGTATTTTGACTACCTGTCTTGAATTTTGCTCGTAGTCTATCGGAAAGAGGAAATAGCCGTGTACGTGTGCGTAACCAGAAGTAAACGTTGTTCATGACTGGAAAAAATTAAAGTCATACCCACCTAGAGTTTGGTCATATTCTGTGATAAATCTTCTTGTAAGAAAACGGACAATAAGCGCTGAAAATAAAGACGAGGTGTGTTAAATGCTTCAATAACTTGCGTATACGGGCTCAGACAACAAGTTGAAACATTCAAAAATAAATGTTTAGCTTTAACAAGCGGTCTGCAGCTTACGAGCTTAAGTTGCGCAATTAAGTTTTGTACTTTTTTTTATAATCACGTCATGTTGAGGGCATTGCCGGCACCAGAGAAAAAACCCTTTAAATTTTAGTTATACGAAGTTGTATTCCGGCGCTGCATGCTTTCAACAGAAAGACTGACCCAACAGGGCGCACACCATTGTCTCCCGAGACTGAAGGATGCCTACTATTCAGGTATTTAAGGTAGCCTGGAGGTCCTGTGAGTAGATGCTGCCCAGTATTCGGGAAGCAGCGGATGGTGCAGTGCTACGGTGGTGCGAGCACTCGCCTCCCAATATGACCCAGGTTCGATGCCCAGACTCGGCGTCATATGTGGGTTGTTTCTTGTTGGTTCTCGTCCTTGCTCCGAGAGGTTTTTCACCGGGTACTCCGGTTTTCCCCTCTCCCCAAAAACCAACATTTCCAAATTCCAATTTACTCGATTCGGCACTTTAATACATGTCCCCAATTAGTGCTCTGCGCTAACTACAGTGACACTAAAATAAAGTGATTATTGTTATTTCATTATGTTATTTTATGTGCCTTACTCGGTGCCAACTAAAATTTGTAATATTAAGATCGTGATTTCTTTGATATGTTAATCCAAAAATTGCTTGACAGTTATTTTTTAACTTTAATTTAAGGCATAGTCTTCATGATGTATGTTTTGAAAGGGACCATTAGCTCCCTACGGGGGGCATGAAAGACGAAGTAATCATAGCGTTTTCATTTGCAGGTAACGTCACGAGAATACTTCATTATGTAAGCCACTGACAAAATGATTGATCTCCATGCATGCCTTCACTTGAATAAAAATTATATGACCTTTCAAATGTTTGTTGAAAAAATATTTGGCAAGATTTGCGCACTAATATGTCATTCAATCTCTCTGAATAGTGGGCTATGCTCATTCCTGGAAAACAAAAATTACTTGCAAACAGCTTTTTAAAATCTATTTGAAACTTTCGGGTATACTAATCATTGTGGTTCCGCTGACTGAATGATTTTGTTAGGCAGTCAGCAATTACAGCTTAGTACAAATTATTCAACAATCACACCGTCAAAACAAATCAGTGGAACTTCTTGCTTATTTGAATAAGAAACATGAAGACAATTAGTGGCTGTTATCTTCTTTATCTACGTAAATAGTACATAGTTTAAGAGCAGTAGAGTTTACATAGTTTGCGGTAGTATAATCTCGAAAAATCAAAAACTCAATTAACTAAACTTAGTGTTTTTCATTTTTTTTTTCAATTTAACACCTTTGTTTTGTGTGTGAAGCATATTAGTGCAATCTCTAGAGACTAGTTAGTCCATCCCTCGGCGGCAAAGCGGCCCACTAATTAACTTCCTGTTATTATGTACAGAATTCATACAAACTTGATGAGCAAGAAGCAAGAAAAAAGACCAGCGATATATGATTCTTGTGTCTCCTTTTTTTTTTTGCTTACGTCACATGAAATACCCAGGCATATTCTGGCTTTACAGGTTTCTTGTGCTAGGATACTTCATTTTGCTATTGTTATAACTAGAATGATTTATCTGTTCCGAGTCATTCTTAAGTTTTGATCAGTTAGTCTAGATCAATGACTTGCTGTAGTACACATTATGACGGTATCTTATTGTTCAATCCTGCACTAACACAAAACGTTAAAAAATGCTATCTTTTCGCCCCTACATAGTTTCCAAGCCGTCTTTAATCCAATAATAACAAATTGAAGTGCACAAATGTGTTCAAGGTTGCATGACTCGCGTAAACGATTCATCTTTCAGCAACCCGAATGGCATGTGCGACAAGCAAAATCCCTCGCCTATGTAGCGTAATAAATGTTTTCGAGAGAGATAACTTATAAATTAAATAAACAATGCGAGGGTCTTTAGCTATAATTAAGAACAGCAATTAATATAATGCCTTCAACCGGATATGGAATAGGACAATTTTTCCCGGGAACTTTAGTTCTTTGTTTACTCTTTTTTTTTTTATTTCCCGCCAAATGAGCTTAAACACTTGAACTTTCAAGTGTCTATCACTTTTTATAGCAAATAAATGGAAACCGAGAGTCGACTTATTGGTCTCACTTGCTGATAAGATAATAGCGATCCTATGCTTGCCATGCGATAAAACCCAGTGTTGCACGGAACGATCATGTCACAATCGTACACAGTATACTGCTAAGCTACTTACCTGACTTTCCAACACCATCTTGTCCCAGCACAATCGCTCTCGCCGCTTTAAGGTTCGGTTGATGACTTGTCTTTCTCTTGCGCATATTTTGCCAGTCCGCTATAACCGATGTCTAGGAAGTCTTGTTTTAAATTCTTACCAGGCTGAAAAGGAAATAAAGCGATAAGTTACTAGAGGTGATCGTAGTTTAGCTGAAAAATATGGTGCTAAATTGAGAACACAATGCAGTGATTGAAATTGGATTATCAGGGAGGCAAAGAACTTAGGAAGAGCCACTTAAAACTTCTTGTTAGTAACTTTACTGCTGCTTGACCGTCAAGAGGCACCCTTAACTCCGAAGCACGCGATCATTTGATTTACAGCACACCAAAGGACAATCGTTTTATGATAATAAGTTTTTAAAGAATCTTCTAGTTATGTAACATCACCTGCCTACGGTTAACACTAGCAGCAGTTTACTCGCAAAAGCCGTCAAATTTCAATGCGGTTTCAGCGCTCATCACAAAATTCTTGATATTTTTAAACAGGAACTTAAATCAACTGAAGTCCAAATTAGAAGGACAAATATCGACAAGATCATGTATGCATGTTTCAGATTAACAAAAGCAGTACCTTAAAGCCTGCCGCACACTTGAGGAAAGAGCTGAGCAAACTGCCTCGCGAGGCGATCAGCTCAGCTGTTTCATCATGTGTGCGGTTGCGTTTTCGTGAGTTTTTCGCCTCGTGAGGCCGTGAGGAAAATATCTATCATGTCTGATATTTAAGATTTCGCCTCGCGAGGCGAAATTCTCACGAAAAACTCAACCGCACACTTGAGGAAACAGCTGAGCTGATTGCCTTGCTTGGCCTCGCGAGGCAGTTTGCTCAGCTCTTTTCTCAAGTGTGCGGCCGGCTTAAAGGACAAGAAGTATTTACGGTCGGGCGATGCCACAATTTATGAATCTCCTGATCGCGACCTACCGGCAGTAAGAACCCTCGTAACGTCGGTTAGTGATATCTCAAATTGAGCTCTTTTATGTTCCTGAAAACATTCGTATAGGAATAACTTGTCAACTGCCCGTGTAATGCAATTCCACTCATTCTATTGGCTAAGCGCGCGGACCGAGACAAATCAAAGACATCAAATTGCTTGAAAGAATGCTTCAAGATGGGAGTTTATGTCAGTGTATTATGTTGCGTCAATAGACTCAAAATTATTTTTTTAGTCGAAAAGATGATTAACTTAAGCTCTGTTCGATGAGCAAAGTCATACCTTTTTAGAGTTTTAAAACGTATCACTTTAACTAATAGTTCCCCATTCATTCTGGTAAATATAACAAATTAGCCATATGTAGCGAGCGTAACTTGTATGCGTGAATAAACACCACAAATGGGAAAACAATTTCGACGGTGCTCCGGGGCAAGATTGAGAACTTTGACAAATTTATGGCTTCACTGATTAGTGTACATTAGGTATGATCTCTCCATCATATCATTTAGCAGTTTAACCATTGACAGTAAAGTTGAAAGCAAAAGCACAAAGAAGCCGAAAACTGTTGCTGATGCTGAATGAAGCAAATGATACTCTTTGCGTTTCTTTTTACCCATAGCGGGACGTCTGTAGTTTCTGTTCTCGTCAATGCCACTTTCAAGTATGTCCACCTGCTAAAGTGGCAACAGCTACCATTAATTTTGCGATTTAATTTGTAATCCAGAACTGTCTTCTAGTCAGTCTTAAACCTAAATTAAAAGTGGCCCTTAATGACTACCTTCTGAGAAGTAGAATATTGTGTAATTCAGCGAAACAAAACAAAATGAAGCATTTGTTCTAAATATAAATGCATTAAGTATGCGCCAAGTGGAAAACAAACATGTATTTCTTTTTGGCCATATGGAATTTAGCAGACATATCACATGGCTAATAGAGGCTGCGAATGATCACCGTAAAATTACCAAGCCCCTCAAGTTATTAAAATTAGTATGTCCTCATGCTATTTTAAGATTCTTTCTTCAGAATATGATATTTTAAGACCCTTGGTGCTTAAGATTTGTTCAAAAAGAAATAATTCATAGGAAGAAAAACAAAACGTAAAAACAAAACACAAGCCAGTACGCACATCCGGCTTTAATGGTCGACAGCTTTCCCACGTCTGAACGGCCTTTTTTTCAGATTTTCAGCTTTTTAATTATATATATATATATATATATATAACATCGCAGACTCAAATGTAAGTACCATATTTACTAATCCAAGAATGTACTACAAAACTTCAACAATACAACGAATTTAATCGCGAGAGTATACGTTTTTGAGGAGCACACAAGTAATTTTTTTAAGCCGGCGTTCTTTTTTATCCACAAAGGAATCTTTGTGGTTTCAGTTGTCAATGCCAGCTATTTCAGTTCTGTGGCAAAGTTCCTTGTGCCCCAGACTGATAAAAGAGCATCAGTGGCATATTCCTTTTGACGAGTGGAAGCTGTGCTACAGAAATGCCATAATGCACAAAGCGACGACTGACAGAATACTTCTGGGATATTCGACGCATATTTTTGTCCTTAACATAACATCAAATTAGTTATTTAAAAAATTAACGTGAACTCCTTTTTAAATACCATCCCCGATGGGCCATCGCCGGATAAAGTCGTACGGCGAAGTTCCCGGATGTACTTGCCGAGTGGAACACTGCACTAAACAAGAATGACCTATTTCCTAAATATATGCCTACCTATTGCTAGCTACTGTAGTTTTAAGAGGGCTCATTTTCTAACACTGCGTGACGCTGAGGAACTTTTGGTCTCTAAGTCCGAAAAATAAGTTTCAAATAGTTTTAAAATGCTCAGGGGAATAGAAGGGTATAATAAACTGACATAGATCTAGAAAAGATTACCACCAGTGTAAATCTTTCACTTTCCAAAGACATTAAAGAATTTTCTTTTCGGCGCGACCTGCTTGCTTTAATTTGCCGGCTATCAAATATCTCAACTTTAAAAATTATTTGGAGTGAAGTCGTTAATTAACTTAAAACCATCAGATCCTGGTTAAGACTGAACCAATTTCTGTTGTCTTTCAAACTCGGGCCTAGCAGCGCTACTACTGACTTATTCTGTTTACCATCACTGAGAATCTCCGAATAACTGCACGGGCCCACACTCAAAACAGTTTCTCTTTTTAATTTTTCAGGTAAAAATCCAATACCAAGCACATTTTTCATACACACGAGAGTTCCAATCTACTGCCAGTTGCATGCACGGCTCAATTCCATTGTTCTCCTAATTTTCTGGTCTGGCTAAATTCTCTAACGAGGAAGTGGATGCCGACCGCTCTTAGATCCTACAAAATACTACTGAAGTAGCAGGGATGTTGTTTCAAGGTAACGTTTCCTCTGCTATCGAAGGAAAATAAAATGTTACACGCAGGTCAGACTTGCTTTTTAGGCCATCATTCTCTTGATAAACATCAAGTTAAGAATGAATCGGTTCCTTTTGAGCCGTTAGAACAGTTAATTTTCGTCAATTCTTATCTTTTAAAAACCATACAGGATGATAGCGTCTTTCTTGTCTTTTGTTACTAAATTTAATAAGAAACCATATTTGTCTCACAAACCGGTTATAATCTCCATAAATTGGACTTGTCATGACTTAAGCTGAAAATACTGAAAATAAGAATTAACATTATCTTGGTGAAGCAAACACTCTTCTCACGGGAGATTTTCAGTTCTTGTGGCTGAATTTGCCATTCTAATCAGAAGTATATGTTTTTTAATGGCATATTTTAACATAGTTTCATGTATGAATTGCAACCAGTTACGTGTAATCTATCGCCATAGTAATCCAATATGGCGGATTGTGAATCTATGACATCAATTTTCACTTTACACATTTCCTAAGCCCTCCCCGTCGCATCAGATAAAATGTGAAATTGCTAACAAACACTTTATTCCTGAGCTGCTGGTTACTCTGGAATTCTTTTCTTTTCTTTCTTTTAATTTAAAAATGACTCATTAATGGCGCAGGTCTGGTTGAAGTAATTTATTAAATGGTATGCAATTTATGAAAGAAATAGGAGATGGGTTAAGAATTTTGTACTCATTAGAGGTAGACTGTTCTGATGTCATTCTTTCAAATATTTTCCTCAACGTTTTACTTTTAATCACCTTAAAATCTTAATTTTCTACTTAATTTCTTCGGCAAAGTTCTGAAATGATATCCCATTTAATAAACGATGAACCACACTGTCTGCCCCTAGCTTGACAGTGGCTAGTCTAACATTAAAGAAAGCATTCTAAAACATTTTTTTTTTCATTGGGATCCCGAACCAGAGAACAGCCAGATTCGTAGTAAAAAGGAAAATCTAATTCGCCAGTGATTTCTCTAGACTGTACCCCCAAGCTCTGGAGCTCTTCGATATAGAACTGTACCTCAAACGAACCTAAGCCTTGCCAAAACAGTTGCTTGCTCGAGAAAGTACCAACCTCTTTAAAACTCACTTACTTACTTTAGAAGTCACTTAACTCATTTAGCCTTGTCACTGAGGTGTTGCAAATCGTCTCCAAAAATTTTTTAACAGGGTGAGAAACTTTGCCTCCAAAGAGCTTCTTGAAATCATGCAACTCAAGTGCACTCAAGTTATGTGCGCTCCGTTTAAGTAAGTCAAGTACTTATGGTTAAAAATAGGTAATAGACCTGTGGAATTATTTGTTAAAAAGAAAGGTTATCGTGTAATCAGATAGATCAGACAACGCACCCGGAGAGGGTTGGGGGGGGGGGGGGGAAGAAGGGGGGTTCCCCCTCCCCAAATTGGATATGGTTTTTCAAGCAAGTCATAAATGGAGGATGAATTTTTGACTTGACTCTGTCATAAACATGGTTCCCCCTCTTTACCACTAAACGGCAACAAGATATTGCCTGGTTCGCCGATATTTTTTATCTATCCTTCTTCACTCTTCTCCCTTCTCGGACGGGAGATGGGCCCCCTTAATTTAAACGATCTCCGTAACACACCGACCAGTAAAGATTTTAATCTATTTCATTGAATTCAGGAACATTAAATTCTTTTCTCACAGACTGAAAGACGCTGCTAATTGATAGTCATAAATCAACGAAATAAAAACATACCTTATCTACACATGACTGAAGAGGCTAAGACGTCATTGATTTCTATCAACTACAAGTTATAATAAAAAGATTAATTTCCCAGCAGAAGATTATTTTTACCCTGAATTAAGAGGGTAGTCAGCAGCGGAAATTAAATTTCAATTAAAATAGATATAATTTAATCTAAAATTAATTTAAAGTTGAAAGAATCAAACATCAATCAGTGGTGCCGTTATTTTTCAGATGTAGTTTGGGGAACTTTTGAACTAACAGATGGCGGTGAAATTGACCACATGTGGATATTCTAGCTGGAATTTGCACCAATTTTTCCTGTATGAGAAGGTATTCAACGAGATATAGCTTGGTGGTGGAAATTCTCGAAGCTGAAATGTTCATCTTCAATTGCGTTTTTATTTTTGTTGAAAGATCCCAATTTGACGCCTTGAAGCTACAGCGAAAGATTGATTAAAAAATACCTAGGAATTTGCGGCTTAATTATACTTCGAAAGAAACGGTAATTGAATGAAAATCCGGCGAAACTTAAAAGAGACAAGAGGTAAATTATGAGAAATGAGGTCAATTTGATTAAATGAGGTTTACGGAATCATTACGAGGTTATCTTGTTATCACATGTACCGACAGAAAGATTTCATATTAAGAATATTTTCTACTGTAAGTTTTTGTTAAAAGATATCTGCGGAGATGTAATGCATTTAATTTAAAGATGCAATAATTTAGGTTTCACATTAGGATTAATATGCCACAAATCAATAAACAGACTGTAAAACATTAGAATACCAATAATTAGCATACACTAAACCAGTGGATAAGTTTTTTCGTTCGCTCTGATTGGCCACTCAAACTCTGAATAGTATTTGCCATACACCGTCCACCACGGTTAAATATGTAAACGGAGGCTTGACTCTTTTCAAGACTTAATGAAAATCCTGTAAGAGTTCAAGAGCTGTGGTAAATAAACTGAGCAGGAAGCAGGAATCTGACTGTGTTGCTTCTTTGGAAGCGAGTATCATATGTTTATGTATTCGATAAACATAAGCGTTTGAGATAGCGCATGAAAATTGGCGTACTTTTTCAGAGCCTTAAGTATGCAAAATCAAAAGCTAAAACAGTTATCACGTTAGGAGAAAGGAAGAAATCGCATATACTGACCGCACTGAGGAGGAAGGAACTTAGCGATTACAAAGAAGCTTAACTAACAGGCTACAAACCACACACCTTTTTTCTATCTATAAAGAGCGGAACTTCAAGTACTTTGTTTTTCCACAAACTGCTATGGTTGATTTTGTAATCTTGACCCACCTGAAATCCAGTCTAAATTGTTTGGGATGACTAGGCTCTTACGGCTACAGTTTCAACTCCGTTCTGCGAGTGAGTTATAAATGCCTATACAGGTAACTTTTATAGGTAACATAAGACTTACTTGTCAATCGAAGACAAAACTTCAATTCTCAGATAAGAACTTTCCCATTCGGATTTTCCGGTGTACAATTCCAGCGTTTTAACAAAGTTTCAGTTGTTGGGATAGTGAAAGAAAACTACCGATCCGGATAAAAGCAAATCCGGTGTGTTACGGATTAGAGTAATCTCATCTGGTTCTTAATTGTTGATGATAGCTGTTTCTCAGAAAGTCTTATCTCTAACACGCAATTCGACAAAGATTATGTAAAGACTGGCTGAATGCTTTCATTAAACCACAAACTGTATCTTTACAGTCACGTTTTAGTCATGGAATTCCTTTGTTTACAGCTCAAGGCGAAACAAAGTATTAGCTTTTTCTTAGAAACAATCAACGAGGAATGTTATTTCTGGAGTAATACCGGTATGCTTACGTGGTTCTTACCTTGACCCACGTTCCAATTACACATATGCTCACTTTCCTAAAAAATACCCGAAATATTCGTGGAAGCTGAAATAAAAACAGAAATACGAAGCCCTCTGGCAGTAAATTATTTTTGTTCGCTACATCATCTGTACAAAGAACCCCCTAATTAATCCACATCAACACCATTAAGCTTTTTACCATGTGAACAGGTATGTATCTCAAGTCTGTTAAGTGCTTCACACGTAAATTGCTTAAATATCGCTATATGTACTTAAATCGTTGATTGTATACTCGATACTTTTCTGTGTATTGCTGTTAAAGGTTCTTGTGTAAACACGCTATAACGACTATTTATACGACTATTAATCCCGCTATTAATATTCCTTGCTGTCTGTTTTATATCATAAAACACCAATACAAAAACACCAATAAAACAAAACAATAAAAACACCAATACAAGCATGTATATCCTTCTCACCGTTCTCATATGTTTGCTACAGTACCAGTTGGGAGAATTTTTTTCATTACTCAACCCGTTCTGACTTAAGTGGGTACTTAAATCGTGGAGTGCATCCTTGATAATTTTCTGTGAAAGAAGGTCAAAGAATTAATGAGTTTTCGATACTGTTACTCAAGTTAGTAAAGATGCAGTGAAATTCCACTGTTGTTGTCGGTTTAGTCCAGATATCAAATTGTATATTCTCCGGATTGTGTTCGTTATACTGGAGAGAATTTGCTCAACTCCAAGACAATTCATCTTCAGCGATCATTACCTTCCTTCTCCTGTGCTCTACAATTAACATTGTAAGGAGAGATTATTGCTCACTCTTTAGCTTTAGGGTCAAAGGTTTAGACAGGGTCCGGTATAGCGTTTGCTGCAACATTGGCGCATAACAATTTTAACTAATATAATGTTTAGTGTTCCGGATACTCCTGCGTAACACTGACTGCAACATTTAAAAGGAATTTTAAGAAACCACGACGGCAACGACAACGAAAACATCACTTGAAAACATAAGCTCGCGTTACTTGTACTACTTCGCGATCTTATCCCAATTCGTTGTACGTGGACAATGTGGCCGAACAATCAGGTGGGGAGGGCGTTCAAGTTGAAACACCACCCAAATTGTACGAACCATTATATTAATAATTATTTATTTATTTGCCCTTTTCAAATTAACTACAGACGATTTAAACATTTAAAGCGACAATTAATACAATTCACTCTCAACGTTTGCCACCTCAGTTTAACCAATGTTACCGAATGTTGCAGCGTATAATTTTGCGCATTGCCACAATACGTGTGTGACGGTTCCTATTCCCAATCCATGGCGGCTCCCCTCTCATTTCTCTTTTACTTTTTACTCAATGTTGCTGCGTCTCATCGCTCGGTACTGTTACGGACGACGCCAGGCAATTTATGTGCAGAGTGTCTGGGGAGGAATTCAATACTTGATGTCCGTAAAAAAAAAATGCTTTCAATGACCTAATGTTATCATACTTCGTTTTTATTATAATAAGCTTAAGATTAAATTTGAAATTACTTTATAGAAAAACAAACAAACAAAAAATAAAAATCTCGCTTGCGACCCCTAGTAACACCTACTTAGTGTTTAAATAAAAGTTTCACCTGTCATTTAATTAAACTTCGTTTGAGCTTTAAAACTACTCAACTCTCATCTTCAATCCTCAGCAGAGGCCAAGCGTTTCCCCGATAATCTTGAGATAAATTTGTTCTTTTTATATGTAGTCAGAGTTTACACATCAGGTAATCGTGATTTCGTTTTGAGGTTGCGTGAGTTCTCCTGCAGTGATTAACGCCAAAAATGTTAGTCTTTTGGTCCAAAAAGAATTATAAAAGATACTATGTCTTTAATGAGAAGATAGATGACAAACAGATAAGTTATTATCAGAACTATTACATATTTTTGTCATTTCCTTCAATGACTTTATTGTCAATTCAGCTGCTTGTAATATACTATCCATTCTTGAACAAAAATTTCATCTATCAGCTGGTCTCTTCGTTGTTTGCGGCCGTTATTCTTATTATCCAGGCCAGGGAATGGCAAGTAATTTTAAAAGGTGATAATACTATTTCGAACTTGGAACTACTAATACTATAATGGATTATACACTTAATCCAATTATTGTTGAATCAATAACATTTAAAATTAACGGTTTACGCGAAACTAACAGATTATTTACGTGCGCACAATATTTCTAATTAAAAAAAACACAAAATTATAATTTATTGTAAATAAATCTAATAGTTTTTAGTAACGTATTAAATTCTCAGTAAACAAATCGGTGATAACTAATTGAGCACTCTTTTTACAGCCAATAAATCAAAGTTTTTTTAAAGACATATAAATGAATCGGTGGTTTTAAAACGATACAAGGCAGAAAACTGATTATAAGCCAGACATTAATCCAGGCATTAATTCTGCTGTGAAGAAAAATACTGATCCCTGGAAAAATTAAAGAAGTTCATCCTCTCTTAGTAATAAGCAACGAACAAACAACTGCAACTGCCGGTACACCTCTGAGTGTAATGTCTTTTGTAAGGGGATGGGGGAAGGGGGTCTGGGGCAAAACAAAATAATTCCTTTGAATTCAGATCGATTTTAATTTGAGCCGCTGGGTGTGCCATTCCGGAGTTCAGAAAATCTCTATTTCAGTTCAAAGTAAACCATCTCCACAGACTATATAGTATTTCAGAACCAATCCCTTAACATTTTTTACTTGGGCCTTTCTAGATACCAAAAAAGAGTGATAATCTTTTCCCTGTTTAATAAATATAAACAGTGAGCAAAACATAAGCTGCCTTAATTCATTTAAGGTGGCTGACACCGGTTTCCAGCACTTTCCAGCGCTTATATTTTGACGGGTCAATACTACCACTCTTTCATACAACCATAATGGTATCAAACGAACGCCTAATCATCGACGAACAACTCATGGTCATTTTCTCGACATAATTGGTGACCATAGCAACATTGTAACCAGTTAAAACCGGTTAATCGTAAGGGGGGAGGGTTTCAGAACTGAAAATATAAGGTAACTCTGCAAAAAGTTGTATCTGAATATGCTAATTACACTTCTACGGATAATAAAAAATGGGGATAACCGCGCTCGTTTTTGAATTATTACCACTTCAAGCTAAAATTAAGTATGCTTTTAATAGGTTATACAGTTGCTTTGGCAACTTATTATGTCGAAAAAATGAGCATGACTTCAGTTGCTTATGATTAGGTATTTGCTTGATACAATTACTGTTGTATGAAATGATAAAGAGTGGTAGTATTGATCCGTCAAAACATAAGTGGTGGAAAACGGTGGAAATTGTTCTCGAACCAGCTATTCACCACAATAAGTGTTAAATTGTTAAACTATAAAAATTCAATCAATAAAAAGACTCACTCTTGTATTGATTATGTCCGTTAATTTCGTAGGGTGATTAACTTTCGTTGTCGTGAAGTGACACCCGCCAACAAATAAATTACTAGGAAATTAAGAATTTCCGGCGGTTTACTCTTTATGCTTTCACATTTTTGCTTTATCAGTTATCAATCCTAGATGCAAAATATCGACGGCAGACTAATCCCAATGGCGGAGGTGGCGAAAAATAAAGCAAAATGGTTGGAACAACTGAAACATATTATAAAAAATTAACCCGATATTTCGGTTTGCAACTCAAACCTTCCTCGGTGGCTGAACGGAAAAAAGAGAGAAACATAAAAGGATCGCTACAAATAAAGGTTTAAAATTTAAAATGCATGGCAATAATTGGTTGTTTAGGACTAATTATATAAGTTACAAGTGTGAGATTTCAGTAGCATACTTCGCCACGTACATTGTACCAAGGGGATTTCTTTTTAGTTTTGTTAATGAAATAAGCTTCACGAGCCTTTCTAACTGAGTCACGCGTGCTGCGTAAAGAAAAATTTGTTATCAGTCCTAGCCTGTGCTGATTAAATTATCTTTTCTCCGGATGGTATCCGTAGTGACTGTTCGCCACAGATCAGGACATCTTCTTAAGTTTGTTTCCAGGAAAATTACATAAGTCTAAATATAACTATTTCACCGGTATCTAGCTAATTTATATTTTCGGAAGCTCGCTACATTCGATCAGCAAAATTGTGTGCCCCTTATACTCGTTAAGGGCCGATTCATTGCGTAGAGCGACAAGTGAAGTACGAAAACCAGTTTCGTACGATTTTGCATTATAGGAGTTTTTGAATAAGTCCGGCTTTTTACGGAGAGTCATTACACTTCATCATCTTCTGAATTTGAACGTGGGGTTGGGGGGGGCGAGGAAATTATGCAACAAGGCTGGCTACTCATGCTAGTCGTGCACGAAAGTTCGGATAAATGCGCAATGCAACTGATTGACACTACTGCATCTCTCTCCTGCGCAGCCGAAAAGTTGGAAATGGTACGGAAATTAGAAATGGAGAAAAAGTGGCGCTCCTCATTATTTCACTCCCTTCAGTACCTTACTGTATTCGTTTCCGCTTACCCCCACCCCCCACCCTGCGGTCCCCACTCGAGCTCTGTAGGAGAGAGCTACTGCACGCAGGGTAGCATATTTCGTGTGCGAGATTTTAAATTTATCCGAGATCCGAAAAAACCGTTCGTGACTTGGTCGCGAAATATTATAAAACTCAGCCAACAGGACTAACAAAAGGACTAGTCCAGGTGTAAGAAATTAAGTTGGAAAAAAATTGGTCGTAAAGATAACAAAGCTTTTTTTTTCGATATCTGAAAGCGGATGAAGCTCGAGTGAACATTTAAGATGGCCATTTTAACAATTTCTGAAAATATTGTTTAATGTTTTCAAAACATAAATATGCAAAAGAGGTAATTATACTGATTAGAAATTTTTCATTCGGAAAAACCAAAACATGCTTGGGATGAATAATAACCATCTTTAATCCTTGTAAGGCGCCACTTAAACAGACAGTAGCAATTTGCAAACAATTTTACGCCAAGGCCCATGCAATAGCTAAAAAATAAGTAAATTGGCCTTATACTTCGTTTAGACAAATCTAGCTTTTATCTGGCGGGGCTAATTTAAGAAAGCTGATGTGAAAATAGTAACAATAATATGCGCTCAGCCAATATCTGAATGTTAGGTTTCATTGCGTCTCATTTCATTAGGCCGACACACTTAATCTTTCACATAAATACTGTGTGCATATTAATATTCTATCTGTATTCTGATTTTTTAATTTGACTTGTTTACGGTTATTCTTTTCAGCCTACCACTATAAATGCATCAGCATTTTATCTCACTTGTTTAAATACTGTAACCGTTTTAAAAGACGATTACCTGTTTTTTTATGAACAGACTTGATGAGGTAATTTGTCCACCGTGAAGAGTTTCGAGTATCGATGTTTCGTGCGTTATCCCTTACTCAGAGCGAATCGCTCTGACGAAGGGCTAACGCTCCAAACTTCAGCACCGAATCCCTTTACGGTAGACAAATTACCTTATAAACTCTGCCGGATAAAATGGAACATTCTTTTCCTCTTCCCACCAAAGCAGCACTACAGTTTCTTTACAAAAACCAACCCCCTTATTTAATAGAAAACTAGTTTAGTCTAGCGAAAATATTCATTTGACAAATTTATTGAAATAATTTTCAGCTGCTCAATCAGTCGGTGTTCTACATCTTCGAGTTATTAGGCTTCATTTTGTTGCTCAGTTGTACTGAAGATAGGTGTTTTTCATCCGAAACATGTACTATAAACCTTCCGTGCTTTCTTTTTAATGTTTATAAAATTCAATTCCGTGTCAGCAAAAGGGATGCCGGCTCACCGCATTCAACACTAGAAACAAACCAAAATTAAGACCAAAATTAAAAGAGGATCTTTTCGCACCTATAACGTCTGATGAATGAAGAGCTATAGCAAGCTAACCAATCAAAATCTGGGGATTGTCATTTTTAATTCATCTAAAACAATGCATGAGGAAGCTAACCTTTTAATATTGACCTTCACTGCACGATAACGTCACCTTAACCATAACTCGATAATTTACCCGCAAGTTCAAAAACGGTGATAAAAGGCACCGGCGTACTTGCCTGTTTTAATAATTCGTTGGATGCGAAGGGAGATGAGACATGGTGCCATTAATAACTTTTCTGTACGTTTCTTTAAGTTGCCTAATTACCTTGAGTAACCTTTTGGTTATACTGGCGTTTAAAAGGACTCCGATCTTGAGAAAAGCCACCAATTTTTCTCTTGTTTCCTTGGCAGTGGCGGATTTATTCGTGGGTGTAATTGTTTTGCCTCTGAGAACTCTGGAAGCACAAACTTTCAACTGGACACGAAGCCTTTATTGGTGTCAATGTTCCCTCAGTTTAACTCTACTAAGCTTATCTGCTTCGGCGCTGAATCTTTCAATTGTCACAACTGAGCGTTATTTTGCCGTCATCCTACCACTACTATATCAAAGCAAAATCACTTCCCGGCGACTTTTTTACTCGATAATTTTTGTTTGGATCGTTGCGCTTCTGGTGTCGTTTTTACCATTCGTTGCTTTGAAGAGCACCACAGCTCAAGAACGAAGTCGCCAACATAAAATTTGCCGTTTTGCGGACACGATGAGCGCTGAATATCTGACTTTTTTTGTTTCCATTATCGTGTTAATTCCAACTTTGTTTATAAGTTACGCCTACATAAGGATGTATCGTGCTGCAAACAAGGTAAGACGCCGCTTAAAATCGCTGCAGGTGCCAAACGGAGGAGGGGACATCATGTCAGTCTTGAAGGAGTCCAAGGCCGCCAAGACGATTGGTGAGTTTGTAGACTTCACTGAACAACTCAGATCTACTTCTTTATTATACGGTGATGAATGAAATTTTAAATTAAAAAAAAAATAGAGAGAACAAGAGAGAGTTAAAAAAACGCAACAACTCTTTCAGGGATGTAAATTTCAATAACAAATAATCATATAGCAAGCCATGCCAACCGTCGCCAATTGGCGGCATGTCGGCTCTGATAACAACATCGATTTTTGCATTATTTATTTTTCTTTGTTTACTTTCCCCAAACATCCTCAATTGATACTTGAGCCAGACACCCGGTTTCTGCTGCTCGGGAACGAAACAAAGAAAATCTAAATGCAGTGTAAATGGCCGTACATCACGAAAAAAGGCATATTTTTTAGTTTCAGACAAGTCGCTGTTACCATTAAGGTAGCCACTGTTGTACAATTAATAACAAGATAACAAACAGCTCCTGCGGCGTGATAAATTGTTAGAACCATCATGTACTTAACAATAAATATTACCCTTCGAAATCGCGCGGAATATCCCCTGACACTTGACCGATGAGGCCGTAGGCCTAGTTGGCTAAAATCAGGGCGTATTCCGCAAGATTGAGCATTTTTCAACGGCAAAGCACAATTTTATTACAGAAAAGCTGAAGAAGATCTTTATTTTGTCATTTTCTCCCCGACGCACGAAATTACGTATATCGTAGGATATCTGTTGACTACCGACGACGAATATTCAGTGCACTATGACCATATTTGGGCATTGTTACAATGTGTTCAATAATAAGGCATGTAAACAGCACTACAGGAAAGGAAATAACACTAGGCAGCTTTCAGAATATGAATCGTCGCAGTGACTTTATCTACAAACTTTAAGGCAATTGTAAAATTCTTTATACTTCACAATAGTGAATTGTCATATTTTGGCGTTTGTTTTGTTTTGTTTGTTTGTTTGTTTTTTGCACAGACTCGACCACTTTGCATGCACTGAATAACGGTACCGCACAAGAAAGTACTTCATTTCAATTTTCAGAATTTTATCCACTGACTGAAACATTTCTACCGCCTTTATAAATAGTTGCTGATAATAAACGGCACCATTATTATAAGTCCAGTTCAGTAGCTTTCATTTAAATGGTACTGAGTTTTTTAACGGTTTTCATCATCAGACTCAAAACGTTTGATTATTTGGGTCCCACAACATCAGCAATTTTTGTTTAGTACTAACTAAACCGCCGTCTTCTGACCACACAAAAACACATTAATTTTTCAATCATATACTTTGTTCCCGACTAAGTCTGAGTCGCTTTATGTTGTAGAGTCGGAGAGTTATTGTATCCGGTCTCGTAGGTGAAACAGTTATAAACTGGTTTAAATCCTTTTCTAGTTGACAAAAAAAAAAAAAAGATTTTAAAGATTTACAATGCAACGTGCAACTTAGATGCGGCCACTTTTCTTGAGAGCAAGCATCCTTCATATATCATTTGTCTAAATTCACATCTCGGCTCGACCGGTGCGCTGCTAAAACTCGCCAACCAACCAGCAATCTTGCTAGATATCCAGATTAACCCGCCTCGAGTGGGCTCCCTTGACCCTGTAATCCTATTCTAACTGAATATTTTCCCTCATGAAAGTTTGCAAGTCGAATAAAAGCGACAACCGCACTTTTTTCTGCGTCTGTCAAGCTTTCTTGAGGTCAGTAATTGTTAAAGTAACCACTAACATGTTGATCAACCTTTCTTTCCAGGTATAGTAGTTGGTGTGTTTTACCTGTGTTGGATTCCATTCATGATTGCCGTGGTTCTGAGCGCATTTTTCAAGAATCTCATAACTCCAGTTGTGGTCTTGGTAATATCTACACTCGTCTACAGCAATTCTGCTATGAACCCAGTCCTCTACGGTTACTTGAATCGCGACTTCCGTTTGGCTTACAAGAAACTATTTTCCAGGATTTCTTGTCCGTGTAAAAGGGTCCATGTTCACCAGGAAAGAAGTTATGATATATCAGAAATGTCAGTTCACGAGCTCACACTTTCTCAACAAGTGCGAGGAATATATATCACCGAAACCAGTAGACCTTGAAACTGACTTTACAACGAAATGGAGCATTAGCGAAAGACTGGTTGTGTACGAGCACTTTTTGCTTGGCCAGTTTTCTGACGATTTTGGCTTGTTCGTGTGTTAAGGGTAAACAAGCTTCCAGCGTCATCCAATTTAATTGTCATGCAGTTTAAAAACTGGAGAGAGTCGTCGAAGAAACGCTTGAAAAATGTTGTCATACGCATGACAATTTAAAACTTCCAAACGGAGACTTGCCCCGCCGTTTACAGCTATAGTTCGCATATTTGTTTGCTAAAGCCCGACCCTTAGCTGTAAACTAACCGCCACAAGGACGTTTCCACTTAGCCTCGAGGAAGCAGGGATGGTGCAGTGGTGAGACCAGTGTGGCCCGGGTTTGATTCACCGACACGACGTCATAGGCGGGCTGAGTTCGTTGTTCGTTCTTGTTCTTGCTTCAAGAGGTTTTTCTCCGGGTCCTCCGGTTTTCCCTCTCTTCAAAAACAAACATTTGTACGTTGCAATTCGATCCGGAATCCGAGGGCCACAGGTTTGTTGGTCTCTAGAATATTAAGTGCT
Organism: Pavona decussata; assembly: GCF_977016875.1. Classification (NCBI taxonomy): domain Eukaryota; kingdom Metazoa; phylum Cnidaria; class Anthozoa; order Scleractinia; family Agariciidae; genus Pavona; species Pavona decussata. Next base: position 2,713,821 of record NW_028145572.1, read on the forward strand.
ACCTCCGCTAAACAAAATCGATTTATAATCCTGGCTCGTTAAACAAAGTCGATTTATTGTTTAGACTTAGTGGATGGAACATAACAGTCTCATTCAATAATATTTTCCCACATGTTGGTTGATTTTTTATCACAATATCGTCGGTAGGTCGTCCTCCAAATAAATGCCTCCTTTCGATTAAAGTAAACTAAGCATCAGAAAAGACAACTTGTGGACGTTAAGCTCCGTTATACGACAAACGAAAGCACTACTGATATGGGCACGCGCAGTGCGCCTATGCTTATTTTACGCCAGTTGGTCTTTACAGACACTAAACTACCACATTGTCTCTCTTCAATGAGGTGCATGTATATAAATGGGTAGATGCCAGTCAGGGTTAGCAGTAAGTCGCTACACAGAGGGAATAGTTTAAAGGACCTATTAAGAAATGTAAATAAAAAATTATAACTACAGTTAAAATATTAAACTTACAAATTAATTAGAACTGTACAAAATATAGACTTAACTAAATCACGTGCATAAAAACAAGTTAAAATCCTTTAAAATAAGAATTGCACTTTAGTTTATAACATTTTAGAGTTTTTTCATTAGCTTTGATCTAAATATATTTTCAGTGGAATCAGTTTGACAATTTTCTGAAATTTTTTGAACATAATGAAAAGTCCAAGCTTGAAGGCTTGGGGAGTAATGAATGGAGCAGGGACTCGGTGGTCCTAGGAGATTAATTATCGGAAATCTTTAAGTTGTCCTGTCTCTTTTTGTTTTTGTGGTTGTTGTTGTTTTCACGTTCAATCTGATCACGGTATGTTTAATTCTCTTGCGTACAGTCAATTTTCTGAATCTGAGACAACAATAAACCGATTTTTGATTCGATATTCACACTGAGGCTTAGAAGACACAAACAAACTCACATGTTTATTCATCTCTAATGTTCAATTTTAATATTTCGAAAGAATGCATATTACAACGACGTGGGTATGGTGTGCTGGGCGACGTTTAACATTTGAATATTAAACGGCTGTAAAAACGTCTATCTATAGCATTATACATTCAAATAAATCATCTTCATCGTCATTAATTGTTTCATGTCTCCTACTGGGGTATTGGGCTGCTTCCTTCTCGTCTCCGGAGAGATATGTCTTCTGCAAATGTCGCTACCTCCGACCAGTCGTATTCTGAATGCTCTGTCTTTATCCCCTCTTTATGAAAAAAATCAACCGTCGAAACGGGACTTGTAATTTCCAAGTCCAGCAGTCAGAACTCTGGTATGCTTCTTTTTCTCAACCAATGAGATTTGCTCGATCGCGTTTTCCAGTTTCCCGCTTTCTGGTTGGTTCATTGCGTTGTTTATATTTCTCACGATTGGTTAGAGTAAGGGAAGTGGTCAAAGCCACAATTCTCGAACAGGGCCCACCATACCAAAAAATAGATGGTGGTCTCTGCCTGCACCTTCCCCTTCCCCCTTCCTCAACCTTAAAAGATGGTGTCTTTATTACATATCCACCCCTCTACCCAGCAGTAAAAAATGACAATGAGATCCAAACTTTACTTTTCTTGTTTATCTGGCAATGGTGACTCTTGCTAGCAGATTATTTCTGAGTCAACTGAAATTTTAAAGCCCACAAAATTTGTCGGTAAAGTTCATGAGATAAGAGGTGTCTTTGATAACCCCCCTACCCCAGACAAGGTGGGTCCTCTTCGAACAAACTTCTTATGACCAGTGTCCTTACCTTAGTTTTGGTTTTACGACACTCAAATCAACACCGCTCTTAATTAAACACAGTAGAGCTACTACCATGTCTAAACTCCGGCCAGTTTTCCACGTGTTTACTCAATACCAAGCGTGTCTCTTTCCACGATGAACGAGAGATTAATAATCGTCAGTAACTACTACAAGAAATCAGTCATTGCCGCGATCCCATAATGCACTCGGGCAGTAACCGTTTGTCGACCTAGCTGACAGGGACGCGCGGGTCTTGGGACGAGAATGACGTGAGAAGATAAGCCACTTGTTGAAGCTTGGCGGTTTAGGTCACCTGCAGATACGGGTGACTACAACGGAACCAAAACAAGACTGGAGATCTAATAAGTGACGCTAGTTTGAGAAACCTCTGTGTACATATGATTTTAGACTAATTTTTGGACTCAAATTCAGCAGGCATTTTACTCGCAAGGTTGAATTTTTGGCATGATTCGAGAGAACGTTCTTGTAAAAGCTGCTAAAGGTAAGATTAGTGCTAGTGTTATTAGCTCATGCATGTCGGTTTCGCTTCATGTATTGCGGCTCTGGCTGATCGTATTGCAATCACGTTCCTTTTGATGGTTAAAACAACTAATACTTAGCTAGATAACGAACGATAACAATCCGCATCTCAAAGATATCACTTTTGCAAAAGCCGCAAGATAAGGCCTGCTGTTTTTACCCTCCTTCTATTGTTGGACTCAATCACAGTTTGGCATTCCGACAGATCTGACTTGTATTTCACCGGTAAATTAAGTAACCTGGATTTGCTAGTTTCTCTCTTGGAACCACCGCTTTTCTTTGAACCTCTTGTGGCGTAAAATCATTCCTCGATTTAATTGTTTCAAACAAGCTTTTTTCCCTGCTTTGTTTGCTGTTTGTTTAATTAATTTATTTTTCTTTCATTAAACCGACTGCTTCAGAAAAACACTATAGAAGGTCAGCTGTTAAAATAGTTCAACCGGTAATCCGAGTTTAGTCAAATAGCTTTCTGTAGGACTTGAACAATTCTATTAGATCAAGGGACTGTGTTCGTCGCAGAAAGGAATTTAACAAATTCAGTCCACTCGCTGGACCGGCTAACGAAAATTATTCTCTAAATTATTCGGCTGTGAGCTTTAAACGCACGCTTTACTAAATAATTTTCGTACCTTTATTCAACGTCTTTGACCTACATCATCCAGCAATCCGTGCAGAATATAACACTCACTTATCAGTATATTTCTTGCAATTGTAAGGTGTTTTAGAATGGTACTTGTTGTTTTCTAAACGAAATATGAAGTGACCTTAATGAATCCGATTCAGAAGTCGAAAATAATATACACTGACATGGATTACATTGATAAACACAATCAGTGTGATACACTGTACCTGAAAACTGATCGAAACTAACATTGAACGTTCACATGTTCAAGGTGTAGTACAATCCTTTCAGACCAAAGATCAGACTGATATATATTATAAATTCCTCTTACCAAATAATGCACATTTGCATTAGGTTGGATTGGAGAATTTGGTGTTACATCAAGCTGCTTTCACCTTCATGCTCACGACTATTTGGCGAAGGGCGACTAGTTTGTCACAAACAATGTATCCAGTGTAAAAAATGCAAATATTTATTTTAATTCGTTACAAGCGATAACCGTAGCAAGCTTTAAACAAGTGTAACTATTTTTCAGGCCCCAGTTGTTCAAAGGCCGGATAACTTTATCCGCTGGATAAGGCACTATTCATGCTCCAAAATATACTTCACGTTAAACGTTGTCCAAGGTTTTCGTACACTTCAAAACCCTGTGGTCAGAGTGTGCATATTCACTTGTACAAGAGGAAATACTGAAATCTTTGCCCAGATTGAAACTGTCGGATAGTGACTTATCCACAGGATAAAGTCATCCGACCTTTGAACAACTGGAGCCAGGGGTAGCAGAAAAAAGGGTATAAGTTTTTCAGTCGACATTTCGGAAACCTCAAAAGTTTTCTCGAAAAAGGTTTAAATGTTTAAGGAAAATGTCTGAAATTCAGGCAATAGCCCGATTGAGAAAACACGACAATATTTCTGGCGAAAAATAGCTCGCCTTTCCTCTCGGAAGTTGTATGAAAAGAACGTGCCCTTGAAAAATGGCCCGGCCTATCCTAAGGACGCAAGATCATAGCTCTTCAGATAAGTTGGGGGTGGGGGTGGGTGAGGGTGGTGATGACAAAATGAAAGTCGGTTATGGTCCACCCATATATTGTATGATGACACCCATAAACGGACAATCAATTTGTTCAGATATTTTTATCAGTTAATGAAGAATTGGTGATACACCAAACTGTAACGGTTAATACATTACTAAACTTTATCCCATTTGCGGATTCCACTCATGTCTCAGACATTTTATTTGCAGCGAATAACTTTGCCGCACCCATTTTCCAAAAAAACTGATCGATATTTACCAATGCTATCACATCACTAGCTTTACGGGTTGTGTTAAACAAACAGTAAACTGGTCAAAACTCGGAAATTACAGCTTGCAAAAGTCGTTAGTCCTTTGAAAAGAATTGCCATTTGATGAAAATAATCGTTGACTGAACGACTACAACAATAACGTCTTAGCTTCTTGCTTGACATTCAATTGTTCTAAGTTATTTTGTTGTTATACCTAATTGTTCAAGCTGATCATGTGTTGAAAAAAACTGTCATTTGTCGAATGCTAGGTCTAATGGCCGGCGAATTTTCGCGCCATTTCAGCCTAAGGAAGAGGATCTCTTGCCTTTCCGCCAAATGTCCGCTGTGATTCTGACTCTCACCCAATCACAAGCCGTTTAACTACTCATACCTGTAAGATATGTTACGTAACGTTCACTTTATAATTTATTAATTAATTACTCCTTGGAGCGTGAAATGCCTTCAAATCGTTTAACCAATGTAAAACGTAAAGTGAAAGAGGATTGAATTGATTAAACTAAACCCTGATCTTATTTGTAACGTTTATGCTAATGAAACTAACACGAACTAGAACCTTCTTCAAGTACACCTAAGTGCAACATCGAATTAAAGTGAAAGCGCGCATGGGTTATATTTACCATTGACGTTACTTTAATATTGCCTCGCCATTGGGTCTAATAAAGCTCAGAGTTACGCCACCTCAGTTCTACAACAACAGCGTATTTCAATTGACATTTAAACTGTTGACAGTTAACGTGTCTCCATATCTGGTTTCGTGCTACGCCTAGTGCTGATTTCAATTCGCTTTGTGACAACGAAGACGGTTGCAGAACTGCTAAAAATAATATAATACCTTTGGGAGGAGTTGAAGCGAAGGTAACAATTGTGATCAGACCACGTAAATACAAGTAGTTTGTGTCAAGTTAGAATAGGGAACAAGCTGGATTTTCTAAACTACATGTATTGCGGTCGGCTGATTTGTTTGGGTGGGGTGTTGAAATTATTAGAAGAAGTAATATTACATTTGCATGTATAGTTCAGGCAATGCTGACTCAAACCCCGATCCAATGAGCAATGTACCTTCATTTTTTTTCCTGCTGTACAAAAAAAAGACATCACATACGAAGATGTCAGTTTTTCAACGTTTAAATGGTAGCTTCAATTTTACCACATACAGCGTTACTTATTTTATTCAACAATATAATTACATAAACCAACGCTGGTGGTACTTAGACTCAATAAGTATGTTCTTGATAATATTACTAAACCAATCGCAAGGTCAACTAATATTACAATTGTCATCATTTTTACTGCTGATAGTCTTAAATGAACTTACCAGACAACTTAGTGAATGGCAGATCGAAATTTGGTAGCCGTTCTAATTCTGTATCAGTCTTCAAATTGAAAGACACTGAGTAGACTATATTTTTATAATCGACCGGCAATAATTGCGTTCAATAATTGTTAAGAAGTTACATATTAATTATCTTTATCCCACTTGTCAGTTTACCGTTCAAGGTCGGTTAAGGTGACATCAAAACGAGCGAATTATTTCCATCTGCTACAAAACTGCCCCTTTATATTTTATAAAGAATCCTAATCTGGAACTCAGTCAATCCACGTTGCTAACTGTGTACTGTGTACGGCTGACAGCTCAACTGAGTGTGAAGTGACAATCTATTAAATTGACCTGTCAAAATATTCCTTTCATTCTCAAGTAAAAATATTGTAATTGCACCTGAAGGGGAACGAAAAATAATGAGCGATAAAAACTGCTGAATAATCTGTTAACAGTTGAGTGCCAAGGTATAATCCAGTTCTCTTACAGCTATCCTTGTTTGTACTGAGAGCGTTCAAACGTTACCGTCTACCGGCGTGTTGTCGGTAGGAAAAAATATTAAAGGAGATGAGTATTGACTGAGTGGGCCATCCTTAAGTGATAAATCAATTACCTTATTGATGTAGGATGACTCTATCACTGATAATATCAAACCATTTGAAAGCCGAGAAAATTGGACGATGTTACACGTATTATCGGCTTAACGTCTGCATCTCACTGACATTCGTTTCTGTTCGTCATTTTTTGTCTTAAGATTTCCAGATCTTTCCTCAGAGACTGAATTTCAGTCTTGATTTGGCTCTGGAACAGATGAAGGAAATTCTGACTAAACATTAGTCAGGTTTCCTAGACTGAAATGAAACCACAACAAGGAGAGAAACAGCCGGAAAAAGCGTCAAGCATAAAGCTTGGTAAAGGTAGGCATAGCTATCAGCCTGTGGTTGCACTGATTTTACACATAATCGTAAATAAATAAAAAACAGTCGGGTACTTTATAACTTTAGAGTAGTCTTTCACTTCTCTCAGGAAGAGTAGCCGTGAGCGCCGATAATAATAGCAAAGGTTAGCTGAAATTAGTAATTTACAGAACGGAACAGACTGTTACATGCAAAAGTCGCTACACTGTATTGCTGTATTGTACCTTGGATAGCAGATGATTTTGGCAAGAATAATATAGTTCTAATCGCTGCACCACGGTACATGGTTATAATAAATCAGACAATTTTTGAGCTACGGCAATTCTAAGATTCTGGTAGACACCATTGACTACAAGGCTTGATTTTCACAATGCCTTATAATGCTCCTTTCGTTATTTTAAGCATCTCGCATACTGAATTGTGCAGACGAACTATACCAGTCGTGAAATACGCTGATTCGACACTTCAGCATATTCGATCCCCCACGACATCTAAATTTTTGAAGCCTGGTACGCTAGCGCCGGAGTTGACCGTTAAATGCCCCTTGCCAAAAACAAATGTTCGAGGCAAGGGAAATAATTGACTTGACCTCACTCCGGTGGGCTTAGAAGCTCATGTAGCTTTTGCTCGGTGTTGCAGATTCTGGGCGAGTAAAAGTCTTTGTGAGGGTACGTCCACCTCGTCCTCATGAAAGCAGCCGCAAAGATCTGATAGCTGTAAATGTCCAAGAGCTCTCTCAGGTAAGTTAAGTTTCAAAATACAAACAGTGCACAGAAGGGTCTAGGAAAGGGTTAGACGTAGACTGGAGCATGTGCTAGCCTCGTCCCCAAGGAGAGGGGAAAGGCTGGTCAGCGGAAGTCTCCCACATAAGAACAGCGAAGAACAGGAAGAACAACTGCAAAATATCATTTTATTTACTGTTTTGTCTTTTTTTATTGGTGTAAATGGCTCTAAACAATGACTATATGAACGGAGAGGGGAGAGAAGCTCTTCCAGTTGCCTACATCACAAGGAAAGAGTCATTCTGTGCAAGCCATCGACTACACAATCCCAAACTAAGCGACGAAGAAAACAGATCGATATTCGACAAATGCAATAACAAGAACGGGCATGGCCACAATTACACGATCAAGATTACTGTTTGTGGGACTGTTGATCCCAATACCGGCATGGTTATGAACCTGACAGATTTAAAGAAGCATATGCACAGCGTGTTGGATCCTCTCGACCACAAAAACTTGGATGTTGATATTCCTTACTTCGTGGATGTTTGCTCAACAGCTGAAAATATCTCTGTTTACATTTGGAATCGCTTGTCGAAACTGTTACCAGAGGGGTCTTTGTTTGAAGTGAAAGTCAAAGAAACTGGCAAGAATTCTGCTTACTACAGAGGCGAGCGAAGAAACTGAAGATTATACATGTATTTATGCCCGGGGTAGTCAATCGATAATATCGATAATCGATAGCATTCGATAACAATCGATAAAAATCGATTAATTTTTTCGAAATTCGATAAAATTCGATAAAATATTATCGAAACTGAATTATCGTTCCAATTTTTTGAAACGGCAACACCAAAAGATATTAAAGAACTCGCAGAGACACTTAAAACAACTTCCCTGTTCGTAAAACGATATAAATTGCTTCATCTTTTCTACAAACTTTTAGTATTACTCAGCGTGTGTTGTATTTGAATGAAATCCGATATAGATCCCTGGTTGATTATTCCACTGTTTTATTTATTTGCTGATGTAACACAATCGCACGCTCGTTGCTCTTTCACCCAGTCTTTAAAGGGAAATATTTTCGTGATTTTTTTTACTAAAAATATAAACAAATCATCTAGACGCCCTCGCGCTCCCCATATTTCTTAGGTTAAACATGGTTTCAAAACCAACGGAACAAAGGAAGAGAAAAAATTTAGACCACAATCTTGAAGCCGAGAACCCGGAAAAGGAAAAATAATTTACGTTTGTAATCGAACCCGGTTAATTGAACAATAAAATCAGGAAGAAAATCATAATGCAGTCTCTTTGGTCTCTTGTACAATGCTTGTCAACAAATCATTTCATTGCCGCCTTTGAAATCTGCATTTAAAGGGTCACAATCAAACGCTCCCTCAACGGAAACAGGATAAGTTTTATCGATTCAATAACGATAGATGAATCCGATAAAATCGATAACATTACATTTCGTCGGCGTTTTATCGATTGACCGATAAAATCAATATCATTTAAGTTCAATTTATCGATAGATATCGATTTATCGAATGATTTTCCGATATCAATTTTTAGCGATTGACTACCCCGGGACTTATGATGGGCGGTGATGGGATATGCCCTTGCAGATTATTTAATTAGAATAAGAATTTATGCTGCTTGAACATATTTATTGGTATATATATGTCTCATTCTTGAAAACTGAAAAAAAGGAGGAGCGTCACAAAAGTATGCCTAGACATGGCCATATAGCCTGAGGATTTTTAGCCAGGTATTCTACAGTTACTCCACTCGAATCATTTGTATACTGGACACATTTAATGATCTAAGCTCATCTTTAAAATTTGTGATCAAATACAGATAAAGTTCTTAGTAAGAAGTAACACTCAGGTTTAGTGTGAGTATAGATTGAAGCAAATGTGTTATTTTGCACACCCATTGACCAGTTATACTGATTGAATATTTTGCATCAATAGTTATATTTAAGTCTCATGAATTTAAGGACGGTGCCCGCTGATAAAGAAGTACTTTCGTGTGGATTATGACTATGCTGGGAAAGCAGATCTCAGCAAGGGCTATTGAAATCGAAAAAGAAAATTGGGGGTAACCACGCATTTTTCAGAGGTAATTAAGCATCAATTATTCTTTAAAACAGTAAAATACAAAGCAATGTATGGCATTTTTTTTTTCCAAATTGAAGCTTTATTATCTCTGAAAAATGCATGGTTACCCCAAATTTTCTTTTTGAATACCAAAAGCATTTGCCAAGTTCTGCTTTCTCTGCATAGTTGTAAACTGCGCAAAAATATCCCAGAATTGGCAGGTGCCACCCATAGGAAACCCGAGTACCTCGAGATGCGCTGAGTGGATGCACAGTAACAAAAGTAGGCACCATTCTTAAGTTAATTTTGGAATAAACATGAATGGCATTTGGAAAGGTTAAGGATTTGTATCGTTTGGTTGAAATTTAAACAGAGACAAATTAGGGTACATTATTTTCTCAAAAAGTTGTAAAGCAAATTTATCAATAAATAAAAAGGTTTCAGTTGAGTTTGAATTCAGGTCCATAGCAATGGTAAGCAGTGACCCTAACCTGATGCCAATACTAACAATGTACATACTAATAAATGCTAAAATCCATACTAGTTTTCCCATTTCTTGAACCTAACTCAAGTGAGTTTGAACCCAAATTAGCTCAAAGTTATAAATTTCATGGTCCCATTTACAAAAGTTGTAAAGGGGATGAAAAATGGACTTAAATGATTACACGCTTCCATTAGCCTTTACAAACTCAAAATGATCTTGTTTTTACATAATTTACTGAGGACGGAATCTCCTGTTACAACATGAGTAAAGGTTTTGTTATGCACCTATTAATTAAGCCATGGGGAGGGGTGGGAGATGATGGACAGGTGTGGAGCGTTTTTAAATCTGTTAAAACAGATTTCTTTGTTTTGGCAAATCACCTCAAGTGATTCAGCCCAGTCTGAGAGTACCTGTCTGGGTAAACAGCTGTAAGAGTATAATAATGCAATTTTTGTCTTCAGGAGCCACATGTTGATTTTTTCAGTGGATAGTTATAATTTTCGCCGGATTTTTTTGCATGTTTCCCCAAGACCCTGTTAAGGCTCATTCTGATAACCAACTGCTTGAAAACTGGTGAAATAACATGAAGTGAAATTGCAATCTCATGTATTTTCTCGTTTATTTATTTATCAATTATCTAATTGACTAAATTAATTTATTATTTCAGATTCATGTTTCAGATCCAAGGCACAGCTGGGAAAAAACCTTTAATTTTGATCATGTATTCCCGAAAGAGTCCACGAACCAAGAGGTGTGTTTTCCTTACCTGTCAATCAACAAAACTTCAACACTGTTGAGTTTTAACCAGGGGACATTCGATGCTTCATTGTATAAGGGATTATGAAAAGTGCCAAATCTGACCAGAAATTAGCGGCTTCCTTAATTTCACTTTCTGGCCGACATATTAGCTTGCGACAATGACAAAAACTGGTATATAATCTCCCATTTGACACACTCTTAAAGTGTCGATTACTTTTACAGTGCAACGAACTCGGAGCCACCCAACATTGATCGGGCAATCACAGGTCGCGTTTACAAAAAAAGGAGTCTGGCTTTGGTAGTATGTAAACCAATCAAAAATGAGAACATTTTTTTAAATTTCAAAGTGTTGGTTTTTTCGGTGATCCCGGTTGTGTTCGTTGCGCTGTAAAGTTGTTGACGCCTTTTTTTACAAATTGAAAATCCATGAATTTTTAAGTGTCAATCCTGAAATGACAATTTGGGGTCAAATTTGAACGGCTGCTTTCATTGAAGAAACCTGAGTTCAACCTTACAATATAACTGGTCGAGTGAGTTGAGGGGTATGAGCAGGGCCGTAGCCAGAAAAAAATAAGGACTGAGGCAATACCCATGGTTCAATTCCCGGCCTAGCAATTTAGGGTCTTTATGATGATTACGTTTAAACAAAACACTGGGATCAAACCTTATTTGACAAAAATTCCGCTAAGAGCCCTTAAGGCCATCTAGACCTAGAGATCGAGGTGAATTTTTTTTTTTTTTGGGGGGGGGGGGGGAGGGGGCTATTTAAATGCTACTTTAGGGGCTCTGTGTTCTTGTATGCGGCTGTTTAATGTGTTTGTTGGCGGTTTGTTTCTACAGGAAGGCCTTAGATAACAACGACCTAAACCAGGTTTGCCTGACCAGAGATTTCGTGAAAAGAAGGGTTTATAGGGGGGGGGGGGGGGTGCTCAGTCTCGCAGGCTCATAAAACTTGGTCTCGGCCGTTCTCATTTGAGGATTTTCATTTCTAAATGGCAACGAAGTTAGCTGTTAAATGCCAGCGTTATTCGCCTTCGCCCGCTAGCATGCCACCGCTGTAGAGGCTCGAGCGGGTCCACAGGGATTTCGCAGTGGACATAGGCTAATGCAAGGCCATTCAGCCTGTTAGAGCCCATCAACGAACGGTACCAGGTCTTCAACCTGTGGAGAGGGCTTAACCTGCGCTCGCACGAACAGCTTCCTGTACTTAGTGGCGTTGCCGCCTGTCCGGTTTTTGTCTCTACAATTTTAAAACTTCTTTCCGACTATCTCCGGTGGCTTCGTCACTGACACAACCATCTCTACCAGATAAAATGAAAGACAAATTTGCTTCGCTGAATATATACTAGTAATGGCAAAACAAGGTTAAATTTTGGTTCGATTATTGAGAAGAACTGAAAGCATGTTATGAGAGCAACTACTTTCCGCTTTCTTTGAAAAAAGCTGTTGATAGAACGCTGCATTTTGATATATTTTTCTCACTCAGAACAGAGAAGACAGAAGACTCGAGAAATGGCGTAAAAACACATGAAAACAAGACAGTTTTCTTTGGGAAGCCGCTGCCTGGTTGGCATGAATTTTTGCTTAATTTTTCTTACCTGTAATTCAGGGCACTGCCTGATTCGCGTTATCATTCAACATAATATCATGTTGCGTTAACATTTTTTTTTTTACTTATTTAACTGTTTGTGAATTTGTCAACAATGACTGAGGCAAGTGCCTCGGTTTGCCTCATACTGGCTACGGCCCTAATGAGGAAGTTTCATTCGATCGTTACAACTATGGTACCTTAAAAAATAAATTTACTCAAATGTAAATACTACAATGCAAGCGTTTTCTCTTTTCAGGTATGCAGTACTGTAAGCAGACCCCTGGTTAAAGCTGCTCTAAATGGATTCAACGGAACGCTGATGGCGTACGGACAGACAGGATCAGGTCTGGTGCCTGCGGGTATTTTTGTGTTATGATTAAAATTAATTAAGGTAGAGCCAAAAATATGAAATTCTTGGGAAAAACGTTGCCTAGTTCCTAGGCCTCTCTTTGTCTTTCATCTCGGTCAATCCGTTTCGGGTCACGTTGTCCGAGCAAAAAAGCGAGGCTTTCCCCGGCCGTTCGCCATGGTTACGTCACCGAAACGAGTTGATTGTAAGGGCTTGAGAAAGAGCCGTACAAGGACTAGGCAATGAAAACGGTCATACGCATGAGCGTGTTTCAAAGGAGAGAGCTTGCCCAGAGCAAAGGGGCGTGGGTAGTTCATGGAGGAAAAAAAAAGTTTCAAATAATGATTTCGTTACAAAGGATTATGCCTCGCCCCAGTCTCTACGACAACAAAACATGACATCATGGGCTTGTTGATCGTTTTAGGTAAGACGCATACACTAATGGCCCCGGATGGTATCACGGCTGGTGTGATTGAAAGGTGTTTTAAGAAAATTACACAGGATGATATCCATGAGTACAAGGTACAGTCTGTAATAGGGTGATTATGGTTTCAGTGTCTACCATGTAATACAGATTCCAGAAATGTTCGTTATCCCTTTCAACGGCCACTAGTTAAAAGATCAAGGCAAGGCCTTTTTGGCCACGCCTAAAATAGAACGTTGTTCACTTGACTAATCAGATTTCTCAAAATTGAGTGACGTCAAAGAGAAATATTGATTGATTTGCAGGAAGTTGTTAGGCAACAGTCCTAAACCGATTAAAAGCCGCTCACGTATGTTTTTGTCGCTCCCCCCCATCCTCCCCCCCCCCCCCCCCAAAAAAAAAAATTGAAAGGTATTTTCTAGGTCGTTTATTGTTTGGGGTTTCTTCGTGCGTTTATCATTTTAGGGTCATCAGTGCGAAAATTGGTCTAGCCACATTGCCCTGGTGGTTTCGCTGAATGATTCTGCGTACATGCGCACTATGGTTGCGTCAAATCAACGTGTTAATAGAGAGATTTAACTCCAGCAGCGCGCCTCAAGCAATAAACCCACAATGTCGATATTTCTCTGCAGGTGACCATGTCGTACTTACAAATTTACCAGGAGAAAATCTACGACTTACTCAACTCCACCAACAAGGTCGAACTAAGCCTTAGGGAACATCCCGTGAAAGGTTTGGATCTATATAAACTAACTGTGACATACTTTCTGGAGTACTTCGTACCCTATGTTTTGCTTTTGAAACTACGTACTTTTGTGCAACTACGTCTTTTAGAGTGGGTTCCCAGTTGTGTGTTGCGTGTTGCGTGATGCGTGATACGGGCCGCGTGTTTCGTGTTGCTTCCTACCTGTTCCATACTTCATTCTGAGTACTCAGTGCGAGACCAGTGTTAGATGCTCTTTTCCACTTTTCCACGTCACGTTGCATATTGCGCACTGCGTATTCTACGTATTCCCTCAGTTCATGAAGATGTCAAATAATATACACCAATATGTGTACACATGATTATTACATATATCTTGCTAAACGTCTGTCACAATTTTTGATGCATACAAGGATTCCTTATCTATTTAATTTCCTTTACAAAAAACTTGCGTTTTTCATAAACCTATAGGTATCTACGTGGAAAACCTTTCAGAGTTCGTGGTACGAAGTCCCTCAGAAGTATTAAGTCTTTTAGCTGTAGGAAAGAAAAGACTTGTTTTCGCCGAGACTAAAATGAACAGGAACTCAAGCAGGTTTGGGGACATCTCTTTATACATTAGACTTAAAAATCGTCGAGGACGAGAATGAAGACTTTTCGTGCCTCGTTCCTCGCTTGTTCGTGCTTTCTGCCTCTCTGAAGTAAAAAGAAAAAAGACTGTTTTTAGTCTATTCATTTTCTGAATCAGGGCCGGTTATTCGAAAGCCGATTAACTCATATCATTTCGTTCTTTGAAAATGTTGTTGAAACTAATTTTAATGTCAAGATACAGAGAAGTCTAAGTCAAAATTGAAGGGCAAAATCTGTAGTGGTTACTGAGTAATTGAGCTTGAACGAAACGGAGTTTACTCTAATTCCTGGGTAAGCTTAACCCGGCGTGCTTTGATCATCTCGGATCTTATCGTTTTTTTTCGATTAATTAGGCCTGACTTTGTACATAAATGTTTTCCGATGATGGCAGCTACCAACACATTCAAATTTAAAAGACAATAATAGACCTTAACACTGGCGAATGATGACGGCGAGGTCGATTGTTCTCCTTCTGAAAATGACATCATCACATGTCATGTAAGGTTACTGACTCATTGACTGTTTTGCTCTTACTCAGGTCCCACTCTGTTTGTCAGTTGAGTATTGAAAGAACTCTAAACAAGAACAAGGTCCAAACAGAAGGGAGCAGCAAACCAAGTAAGTCGATCAATGCCGTATCTGTGCCGCTTATAGCCCTTCGCAAGGGCTTAAGGTGGCTTATCAGCGTTTGAGGTAGGGGGGGGGGGGGGAGGATAAAGGGATTTTTAAGAGCACAAAGGAAAAAACGATCTGATAATGGAATTGTTCTTAACTAATTACGGCAGACACACAAACAAGCTCTTTCGTGTGAAATTGCAGTCTCCCAGGATGAGAAAAATAACCGATACGTTTTCATATCCTAATCCATCAATTTCATTCGTCTTCTATCCGAAATAAATGTGTTCTTAGAGACTGTGTAAAAATGCACCAGAGTCATGAACGTGAAATTCTAAGCAAGGGATTTTGAAGAGCACAAAGGAAAAAACGATCTGATAATGGAATTCTTAACTAATTACGGCAGACACACAAACAAGCTCTTTCGTGTGACATTGCAGTCTCTCAGGATGAGAAAAATAACCGATACGTTTTCATATCCTAATCCATCAATTTCATTCGTCTTCTATCCGAAATAAATGTGTTCTTAGAGACTGTGTAAAAATGCACCAGAGTCATGAACATGAAATTCTAAGCAAAGTTCTGCTGGAAACTGCAACGCCATAGCTGAAATTGAATGCAATTTGTGATTACGTATCAGCTAATGAAACCTTTTTTCTCGTTCAGCTTCAAGCCAGGTGCAAGATCCCAAAGAAGGAACGGCAGCTGGAGTCGATAAGAGCAGTGAGGTATGAAGCTGAAGATATCGACGTTAAACTTAAAACGGTGATGGGTTATCATCATAATTTGTTTCCATATATAATTATTATGTCTAGTACTTCAGTAACTATCACATATCATTGAAGTTAATTCACCATTATTAGTTTGATTCTAACAGATGACACAAAAGCAAGCTAATCACAATGCTGGCATTGCCGCAAAGTTGCAGATGGACTTATTTGCCAAGGACTAGTTGTTCCTTAAAGCATTACGTTTACGCGATTAAGACACAGCATTCACTTTTTTCTAGTCGCTAAGTAGGTAGAAATTTAACCTGGTGTAGCACACCAGTTTATTCAACAATGACAATTCTGTTTTTGTTTCATCTTTCACCAGGGTTTGGAAGATGATGTGAAAAGTGACGTGACAGAAGAGGAGGTAGAGAATATTTGTCGTTACCGAATAAGACCTTTGCTTTAAGCAGTGATCGACAAATGATTTTTCTTGCCAACATATAGTACTGCATTTTCAACAAATTAGTGGTGATTTGAAAAAGAAAATATACGTACCAGACTATTGGCTTAATGTACCACGATTAACTATTTTAAAAGGATGGAGTCTTGGTGTTGAATTGTTTCAATTTCAAGTAGACCACGAGTAGTCCCTTCCTCTCCCTCCCCTTCCCGTAGTCTCTTATTTATATCTAGAATGGTAGACTGGGTGGAACACTTGAGTGCTCAAGGAAAGGAAGGAAAAATTACCTCCTACACGGAGATGGGACACGCCTTATTTTACCCGGCACGTCGCTTTTCTACTATCCCTGAAAAAAATAAGAGACTACCCATAGTCAAATTTAATATCAACTTTTAATTTACGATTCTTTCAGGGAACGGAGGAGGAAGATGACTCTTTGGCAAAAATGGTTGCATTTAATGACGATGTGCTCATTCGTGGACGAATATATTTGTATGCAAACTGTTGCTTATTTCATATAACCTTTACCGGTATAATATCTAGCAAGCTGAGCAAGCTGGAGTTTTCAAATCGTTGTCAAAGCCGTATATCGTATATCCTTGTTTACGCGCCCACTTTCCTCGAATAAGCACCCTCCCCCCCCCCCCCCTGTTTTAACACCATGTTACAGCTAAATTATTGAAAACTAAAATTAGTAACGGAAATAAATAAACAAATGAATGAATAAATAATAAACAAATAAGTCATTTTAACATTATTATCTAATTCAAAGGATATACGAGAGTAAATACTGACAGCACATATAATTTTCCTGAAACTGCAGATGTGACTTGGCCGGCAGTGAGCGACTCAAGAAAACTCAGGCGGAGGGTGAGAGGCTGAGTGAAGCACAGCATATCAACTCTTCTCTGCTGGAGTTAGGGTGAGAATTTGTTTTCGTAGCTTTGTTGCTTTGTTCCTTTCTTTCTCCGTTCGTTTCTTCATTTATTTGTTGTTTCCCCCCTTCCTCCCTCCCTCTTTTCCTCTTCCCTTACTTCTTTCTATCCTTCCTTCCTTTCATCGTGCCTTAGTTCTTTCTTTACCGTTCGCTTTCTCTGTTTTTAGAAAATACTACTAATAAATAAATCTTTCTTGAACACGCAAGATCCCAATCGTATTAGAACTCAAGTCACACAGGTTGTGATCATTTTTAATCAGGAATGTTATCCAGGCGTTAGCAGAAGGAAAGAAGACCCATGTTCCATTTCGGAATTCCACTCTGACAAGATTGCTCCAAGAGAGTTTAGGCGGTAACTGCAAAACAAGCTTAGTGGTAAGTACCTCTGTAAGTGGTCTTTGATCTCAGGAGCTTTTATAATAATGAACGTTCACGTTTTCTTTAATACAGTCCAAACAGGTCCTTAAAAAGCATGTAAGAAATGTTTCTAAGCGTTTTCAAATGAGCGTCTTGAAATAAAACGCAGTTGTGCAGAGAACAAAGGGTAACTGAAAGTGTAATTTCGTTGAATGCATTGAGGAATAAACATGGTACTTCTTGCTAGAAGTGGTCACGTGAGCAGATCGATAGCTATCGAAACAGTTATGTTTCTTGGGAGTATCGACATTTTCATGGAAACCTCAATCATGAAACTTTTGCTTCCAGGGCCCGGTTGTCCGAAAGCCGATTAACGCTAATCCCCCATTAAAAGTTAACCGAGGTTTTCATCTCGCTCGTTAAGAATGTTTTTCAATGCTGATTCTTAAAGTAAAGATAAAGAAAAGTTTAAGTCAAAACTGTCTTTTGGAAAAATGCTTCTTGATTAGTAATTAAACTCGACTCAAACTTCACATTAACCCAGGATTAGCTTAATCGGCTTTCGAACAACCGGGCCCAGGTTTTTGGGTCAGTGGACTTGCGCTTGCGTCACTGGTGAAAAAAAGTACCCAGGCTCCAGCCCCTGGTTAGGCACACAATTCATATTACTCTTTAAGCCCCAATATATAGCGACCAGCATGTAATTTCTCCTTAGAATGTGCACTACTTGATTAAACATACAGATGATGAGAATAAAGGAAATGATCACCAAAGATAAATTTCTCGATGTTTAACGACGGTGCCTACTAATACCGAAGTATTTTTCCACGGTTTATGACTATGCGGAAAAAGCAGATCTTAGCAAGGGCTATTGAAATCCAAAAAGAAAATTGGGGGTAACCACGCTTTTTTTTTTTTTTTAGAGATGATTAAGCAACAATTGTTCTAAAAAACAGTAAAATACAAATTAAAGCAATGTTTGGTGTTTCTTTCCAAATAGAAGCTTTATTATCTCTTAAAAATGCATTGTTACCCCCAATTTTCTTTTTGGATACCAAAAGCACTTGCTAAGTTCTGCTTTCTCCGCATAGTTTTAAACCGCGCAAAAATATCCCTGTATTAGTAGGCACCACCCATAGGAAACTCGATCTCAATTCTCCCAAGCACTACCATAAGAAATATACTGAGAGCAGTGAGAATATATGTGTGTTGATAATGGGATTAAAGGATCAATTATCAACGGTGTGAACAGAGCACTCCTTTAATATTTTCATGCCTGTTAGGTGTGTGTATCGCCGACCATGACTGATGTAAGTGAGACCAAAAGCGCGTTATTTTTTGGATCCCGGGCGATGAAGATAACCAACACTGCATACATCAACGTTGAGGTGAGAGACAGTGGAGAAGTTTCCTATCATTCAGAAGTTCAGTTAGTTTATCATATATCAATAATAAAAGCAGTTAAAGTGATTCACGTTGTGATGTCATTCAACTTGCTCATTTTTTTTTGTAACAACAAACCATTTTTTTTTTAGTCTCCGATACCGCATAGTTTTTCTTTTCTCGGCGTTCCTCGAGCAAAGTACCAAGCGTTTTCTTCCTAAACTTGGTCTTTTAACCTTTTTCTTCCCTTTTGGCACTAATCTTAATTTTAACAAACCCAGCCCGAGAAAACATTTTAACGGCATTTCTTTCTCAGGTTGATTACAAGAGACTCAGCGAGGATTTGTCAAAGATTGTAGACATGAAAGGTACTTTGGTTTGAATAGCTTAGGTTTACTTTATACTTTATGCAGTTAAATTGGTCACGTTAATTTCTATCCGTTGCTTAACACTCATTTTGTATTGAGCACAACTGAAACCTGACTTAAGAAAGAAAACGTTAGGTCGGTTTTAAGGAAGAGATACATGTAAGAAATCAATCGATATATCGTTATGGTAGAAAAGTTGGACGTACGTGACCATTGCAGCGTATTTAGCGTTGCAACTTGTCTGTTACTTTAATTGTTTTAACAATTGAAGTAACTGTTAACAATTAAACTGTGCCGACAACAACAACATCTGGGAGTGGCGTGCAATTAATAAAAAGTTAGACTACATTCAACTCTTTTCTATCTCAGCTAGTCATTTGGGTTAAGAGATAGAGAGACTAGAGAGAGACGAATATTTAACTCGCAGTCGCCTTTATTTTTCTCATAGAATTCTTTAAAGAAATTGAGAACTTGAATCAACAAAACTAGCCATACATACTGCACTTTTCAGTATACTTGTATATTTCTTCCAACAGATAAAGATCTCGAAGAGTTGAAACAGTCGTACGAGCACAGGATCGGGAGAATCAAACACGAAGCGGAGACAACCGTGACTAACACCTTAGCTGAAGCGGACAGAGCTGTAGCATCCGTAAAGAGTCTTTACGAAAGCCAGGTATATTTGATCCGGCTCTTTGGAAGAAGTTTGTTGTAAACTTTACCATTTATTCGAGTGCAAGCGGCAAATTTGTAAAGATGATCCAGAATTTCCACTAAAAAAATTAAAAGAACAATAGTGCATTGAAGTATACTTTAGCAGCTTTCATATATTTGTATGGTTACACTTTCAAAGTAGATTTCGACAATGTAGTTGTCTTCAAGTTTATACCCAAAGCAATACTCAATTAGTTTAATAAACTTGAAAACAGAATTCGACTGCACAAAAAAATTGTAAAAGACATTTTTTCGACAAATTGACTGTTTAAGTCAGTTGCATAACTTGTTATATAAATTTAACTTTCCACTGTACCCCTGTATGAAAAAATCTGAAAGCATATATACGCTATCGCCAATCAACGTTTCAGAATAGATCTTTTGTTTCAAATCTAAGTATTCCCTATGCCACATCTTATCATAATATTTCTTTTCTTAAATTACAGCAATTAAGTTTTCAAAGCGATATCGAGAGTCTTAACTCCAGTTTAGAAGAAGAGATGGCGCGGAACAAGAGCCTCCAGGACGAGATGACAGTTGCCAAATGTAAACTGGAAGAAGACCTGTTCAGAACAAGGACCTCTCTGCTTATGGACATAATCTCAATGCAGCTATTTTACGCGGTCAAGGATGTTTCTCTCAACGACGCTTCCATTCTCTCGGAAAATGAATTAATTCCCAAGAATCTCAAGGATGATTTCGTTCACTCTGCGGCAACCAAAGGCAAGATTCTGGAAAATACAGATCTTCTTCTGGAACTGTTTAAAGGATATCTAAATATGATGAATTCCAAAGGTGAAAAAATGTTGGAAAATTCTGGCAGTTTACGATTCTCGGATGGAGCGGAAGAGTTGTTTAAAGAACGAACGTTGCTGCTTGACACTGAAGATTTGTCATTATACATGACAAACAAGACGGACGACGATAAGGTGGTTGCTTCGACACGCTGCTTAGAAACAATATTTGAGTCACGTGACGAAGATATTCCATCGACCGAAGAAAAGCCTCACGACAATGGTGAGTACCCGAGCTTAACAGACAAATTGGTTTCGCTTAAAAGCAGCATCGATAGTAAAGCCTTGGATTTCCTGAAAAAAGCATTTGAATTTGACGTGGAGATCAATGATCAACCAATGCGCACGAGGAAAGACGTTTACGAAAGGATAAAAGAGCTTTTGCAGCGGAGGGAGTCTGTTATAGGTATGTAAAAGCTTTAAGGTGATGTTACCTGGACGATTGTTAACGCAAAACTGTTGCCTTAAAAGTTGTGATCGTGTAACCACGCGCGGATAGCTTTAAACGAAGCAATTATGTTGCGTCAACAGCATTGCAAGTTTTTTATCTGTCAACGTGTTAACGCAACAAACTGATGCTTTTAAAGTTGTTCGCGCGCTATGTTGCGTTAAAAATCGTCGTTAAAAGTTGTCTCGTGTAACATCATCTTCATTTCATTTCATAAATCCTTTAAGGCCGTGACCCACGTTAACCTAGTGTAAGTTGTTTTGCGCACTTTCGTATTTCTGGTACCGAGGTGACAAATAAGCCTGTCAGTGCATTCAGTGTCTTAAGGCGATCGATGAACCATAGAATATACCAGTTAATACAAACGCGCAACATTTCTGGGCAAAGTTGTTCATTAAGCTGACATTTTTGTTCAGTTTATTTCGAAAATTCTTGATGCCTGAAGGCAATTTTCTCCTGGTGCAACTAGTGATTTTCAATACTATTCGTCTGGCTGACTGCCATATTGTTAATAGTTTAACGAGACGTATGATTTTGGTCACATTTAACCTTGGTAGGTTCAGTAAGAATCAGAATACAAGCCTACAATACGTGACTATGATTACCACTGATATTTTAGTTGAGGGGGCACGGAAACGATAGTGTAAGTGGTCATTTAAACCATATGATGACTTGAAAATAAAAGGAAACGAAACGTTCCTCTGACCTCACATGATACAATTCTACAGCGATTAACAACCGTGCATTGTGAAAGGTTGTCATCAGAATGATGGGCTTTTGCTACGGAATGTTCAGTTTTACGTACGCATTAAGGACCTATCTGAAAGTTACGTCGAGGTGTATCAACTTTTATAACTAATAATTATTAGTGCCGTGCTGCGTTATTGGTAAGGAATGCAAATTAAAAACATTGCTATTATAATCACTATAAATGAAGGACAGCGACTTTGTATGGCTTGGAGCTCTCTAGTCACGCTAACTACAGTTTTTTTTCTTTAGATGCACAAACGAATTCAGAACTACCTTGCCTGGCCAACAACCTTGCTCTACTCGATCATTGTCACAGCCACGTGATTGTAGACAAGGCGCTTCAAAGTGCGCTATTGGTTCTAGAAAACAACATCACCACCAAGCGTTGCCATGACATTCAGAAGCAGAAAAGTATCTTGGAAGACGAAAACAAGACACTACGGAAACAGATTCAAAGTCTGACAAATGAAGCCGAGAAGCTGAATAGAAAACTCGGCGAAACCTCCACCTTGTTGAGCGACGTAAAGACGAGCAAAGAACAACTGGAAGATGATTTGTCATCAGTATTCCAGCTTTACAATATGACGAACGGTGAAAGGAACGAGAAAGAAGAAGTCGGGATGGAGAACTCTTTTAGTCCAGAAAAGCTTCAGGAGCAATTTTCAATGTTGGTGGAAAGCAATGAAAAGCTGCAAGATGAGTTAGCAGTGAAGGAGCAGGAGAAGGAAAGCCTTCAATGCGAGCTGACATCTGTTAAGGTTAGTAATATGGCTTTTTTTTTTAGTCACCTTAGGTTAGTTAATTTTTCCACTGTTTATAGTGTACCTACAAATTTTTGGTTCATTTTACGCAAAAATCAAGTCTGACACGGTAATGGGATGTTATATATGAAACATCAATGCGCGCCGTTATTTCAGCTATGGATCTGACAATCACAAAACGAAACATGTGATAGCGTTTTTTCTCTTCCTCTGTTAACTATTATAATTTATATCTGGGATGCCAACTGATTTTGCCATTAGAACCCAATGCTACTGGAAACGTTTACTATTCACTAAAGGAAAATTAGACCGGAAGGGTATAGCTTTTAAGAGGAAATGAAGCAAAAATTGAGCCTGGAGTGATGTAGTGTGGTAGTAAAGTTTATTAATGTCACGTCATGTAGCGGAAAGTGTAATTGGTGACAGAAAAAAAAGGTACAGAATTGATTGGTGGCTTGCTAGCGACCAGAAGAGGCTTGTACAATAGATTTGGTTTCGAGTGGCCGTGAGTTTGGCTTTTTGAAAGTCTGTGGAACTACAACTGGCAATACTGTTACCGACACTGAGGATACAGAACACACAAACTAGAAAACATTCTTCAAGACAAAAAGAGTGGAAACGACAAACGTAATCAACAACAGTATTCTAAGAGACTACAAAATACGGACGGTTTCCAAACTTTATCGCAAAATCGTCTGGTGAACTGAAGAACGGACAAGTTAACGACGCTGTAGTTGAAGTGGAACTGACGGACATCTTTGCGGCAGCTTTGACTCCCTTTTCTTCACTCAGTTGACTTGCTTGAAATTCTTTCAAACACCTTGTAATATTTATGCTGTTCACATTTCTTATTATGTACCAACAGAAAAATGGTGGAAGAAGACTACAGTATTGCGCAGACCTTAATTAAAATCTGATCCTTTGTTTTTGAATGTAGCAAATATTATGTTAATAGAGAGATTTAGCTTCGCGTTTACGGCTAACGCCAAACAGGAAACGTCAAGCCGCTGTTTGCTCTAAAATGCATTAACTTGTGTTTCTCGTACTCACTTCTCTCTTTAATTTTCGTGTTTGCTCGATAGCTGTCGCCGACTGGGTGGAGATAAGCTTAAACCAAAAAAGCTTCATTGTTTTTCATCAAAGAGAAAATTTCAGCCTGGCGTTTGCCGTTTGCCGTAAACGCGATGCTAAATCTCTCTAATGCCTAGTGTACTACTGGAATGTACTGAAAAGTTTTGAGACCAACGAAGTGTTATCACTTTATCAGGGTCCAACAAGAAGCCTGTGGGAAAAGATGAAATTAAGGAATCGCAAACCTTCACCGGAGAAAATTCCAGGCTGAACAAAGGGTTTGTTGCGCCTGACGCATTGTGGTCAAACATTCTTGACACCCTTAACCCACCGAAAGGTTGTAGTCCACCTAATTATCTTCAGTTGAATTTGAAGTGTTCAGCACTTCTGAAGGTGAATACGCTATATACAGGATTCTTTGGTGCTGTTGAGGGATTGTCTTTCGGATGCATTGCCGACCTGCTGAGCAGTACTCTTCCTTTTTTCAAGAATTTAGCACGTGTCCAAGAATTGTCTGAGCCTGTGGTATTGGTATCCATGTTACTGAAGATACGATGCATCGCAGTGACTTCAAAATGACTGGTAGTCGTTTGGAACACTTGCACGTTTTTCCAACTGGACAATAAGAAGTCGCAACTCTTTGGATTCTTAAACATGGAAGTACCCCGGTGCCCATCTGGCCTCTCCTGACTTTCATCGCTTCGTGTTACAGAAGTGTACAGAAGTTGTATATGACCGATCAAAAATATAATAGGGGGGGTTGAAGACTGTCCTTTTGTAAGCGTGGAATGTTTGACCTTCGGCATGCTGACTAAGAGCTGCCACGGAGATGCATCTGGGTCAACGATCCACCAAGACAAGACGCGGAATGTGTAACAAAACTTGTTTTAATCGACAATCAAAGATGGCTTCCGAGACAATACAAATCAATCACAGAGTAATCAACAGAAAAATTGGACAAGAAAAGCTATGGCGAATTTTGCGTACTGTACTACTTGACTACTAATTTTAAATAAAAAAATATGGACTTGGTCGATTAGCTGAAATTTCCTATCAGAGTTTAAGTATCCGTTTAGAAGTACTGTATACTCTTGCATAATACATACTTTAAGGTTTTCAAGACAAGAATACAGTGCAGTGGAATCTTACTTTTTGTCTTAATCTGACATTTATGGTTTTTTTAAGTATCCGTTTAGAAGTATACTTTTGCATAATATATACTTTAAGGTTTTGAAGACAAGAATACTGTGGAATCTTACTTTTAGTCTTAATCTGACTTTTATGATTTTTACTTTGCCTATTTAACATAATTAGAACTGCTTTCCTCTTTTCTATTTTCATTGATAGTTATTTTGCATTAAGTGACTGCCACTTGTATTTAAAAATTTAGTATTTTTTTAAGTCGTTGTACTCATTAATAATTGTAATAAATACCCTCTTTGTTCATTTGATCGTTACATGTATCAGTCTTTTAATATAAACATGCAATATTTTAGCACAATAAACGTTTACAAGTAAATCAATGTAAGGCCAGTGGAGAAGCGGTGGCCAGAAAAAGTGTCCAGGGAAGTGGATGGGATGGGGTGAGGACAAAACTAAATAAGGACAACATGCAAAACTTAGTGGGTCACATATTTATAAGGTTTTATTTAACAACGAGAACTCTCAACAACCTACCGCACGAAGTAACAGTTTTTTTTACTTTGGAACTGTACAATGGCTGTTCCTGTGTTGAAAGCAAATAAACTGTAGGGGAAATAACCTGCGTTGAGACTCTATCAAACCGTTCTAAAAGTCTAATAAACAATTTGAAATGCGAGGCTAGTGCTAAGGAAAACGCTTCAGAGCAGATTAAGGCCTAGGCCAGACCTTGGAGACGTTTTTGTTTGTTTGTTTGTTTTTCAAAAATACTATTACAAATCGTAATATCACCTATTGAGTCTTCTCTTTACTTTTTTAGCACATTATTAGCCTTTGTTTTGAATAACGTTTCTGTATCGTCTTAATAGCCTGGACGGTAATAAACGATAATTACATACTTCAACTCGACCTAGAGATTACTGGAGACAAGCTTTAAGACTGTTCCAAAAAAGATAAAGAAGACCGCGCCCATAAGAGGGGGTCTTTTGCCCTTCAGAAGCCTGGTCCTCTTTTCGTTGTTAACTACTCTAGAAGACATTACAAGGCAACACTTAAAACTGGTTATCTCAATAGTTTAAGAACGTTTCGTCCGTTCGATCGAGGAAACCTGCAGATAAAGATTTTTCGGCGTCTTAGCTTTGTTGAAAGAAAAAAAGAGATTTAGAGTCTATACCCCTGAAATTTTGTTCACGTTTAGAGAATTGGATATAATCACGTTCTACTCATCTAAAGATCTCTAAATTCGTGCCAGTTTCTTTCTCCTTCAAACTTTTGCTAACTACTTTATCTCTTCCCAGTTTCTCCTTGGTCTCCTGATCTCGGCCGAAAGATTGTGATACATGCTATATATTAGCGTTAATGTTACTTTAATATTTTCTCTCATTGCAGGAAGAGTTACGGAGAGAAAAGGAGAAACATTTCGAAATCCAACGAGACGGCAAGAGTACACAAACGGAAAGCAAAGACGAGGCGGAATTCACGAATCCGAATCACAGTGATGGCTCCATTAATTCCCAAGAGGTTGAACTCCTTCACGGGATTTTGTCCTCTCTTCACGAAGATTATTCGTCTTCCTTGAAAAAAGCAGTTTCTGCCGCACAAACTAACGACTCACTTGATGTTTCTTCTTTGAGAGCAGTTATCAACAAACGCCTTGGAGAAGATTGGTCTCTTTTGGTCCTTGAGAACGCCAAAATGAAATCAGAGCTTGATAACATTAGAATTAGAATAAACGAGGAGAAGAAGAGCTTTGCCAGCGAGTTGACAGCTTTGCAAATTAAAGGAGAAAATGAGAAGAAAGAAGAAGAGGGAGCTGTCTCGTCAGACAAAAGTATGTTGTCTGAAGGTGAAGAATCTGACCTTGGAAGCGACCAACAAATGTTAGAAATCATGGTTTATGATCAGAATAAGGTCATTGCTAAACTTGAAATGGATAGGTTAGAGGTTATGAAAGGACTACAACGATACAAGGTAGACTCCAATAAAAACGATGATGTAGATGGTATGATTGACAGCATTAGTGAGGGTCATAGCGAAGGCCCTCAACAAACGAAGGACAATTTTGGGACTATAGTCAAAGAACAACTCCATCAGCTATCCACAGCTCAACTGGAACATGAAAGCCTACAAAATGATTTAGGTAAATTGAGAGGCAACTACAACTCTCTTGAGCAAAGCTACGAAGATTCTATTAAGTTGAGAGAATGTTTGGAAGAAAAGCTGAAAAATCTCGTAGAAGAAGAGAAAAATCTTTGTGCGGAGATTGAGCAGATGAAAGAAAGAAATAATGAGTTAGAAGAACAGTTACTTCGATCCACCATACAGAACAAAAAAGTAAACGAGAGGATTAAAGAGTTAGAGTGTAAAATGTACCAAACGCAGCAAGAAACGGAAGCAACTACAGAACAGAAAATTGCGTTGGAGGAAAGTTTGCGCCAAGTGCGAGCCAATACAGAACACGAGCTCGCTTCGGAGAGGGGGCAAAAGAACATCTTGGAGAAAAAACTGCAAGAGAAAACTCAACAGTTTGAAGAGGAGAGACGCTTGTTGCAGGTTAAGGAAAACTGTTTGTGCAAAGTAGAAAAAGAATTAGCAGAGACCAACGAAAGCTACAAGAAATTGCAGGATTGTGTTAATGAATTCGAGACAGAGAGAGGCAACATGATGAAAGAGATCAATAGCTTAAGATGCTTGCAAGGTTTGCCAACTATAAACCGTGCATTTAACAACAGAGAAATAACCTCGAAGCAAAGGTCTCTACTGAATGGAGGAGAAAATCGCGTTCAAAACAACCGGAAAAACAACAAGCTGAACTCAGAGTTGACGCGCGCAAAGGAACAGCTTGTGAGACTCAAAGCGGAACTCACGCTGTCCAACATGCAGACAAGAAACCTCGGCACTCAGTTGTCGTCGTTGCGCGAGGACAGCACGAAGCTGGAGGCCGAGCTGTCGACGGTGAGACTTTCTCCGAAAAATTTACGGCGGCGACGCAATTCTTTCAGCTACTATGACGAAACTGTGCGACTGGAGATAGAGCTCGGAGAAGCTAAAGAAAGGATCATTGACTTGCAAGAGAAGCTTTTGGTTATTTACAAGGAAAAGTTTGCTCTGGAAGAGAAGATACTGAGTTTGGAAGATCAAGGAAAGAAAGAAACGCATGATGCCGTCTCATCTCCGCAGAAATTAATCAAAAACGAAACAAGCGTGGTCACAGATTTCGAAAATAACACCGAGAAATCATGCGCAACTCAGTATTCAATGAAACACGATCAAAACCAGGAGATGAGTTCAGAACAAATAACATTGTTCAAACATAAAATCGATTCGTTGGAAGCTGAGAAAGCGCAGCTAAAGAAAGACCTTGAAAACACCAATGCTGACAAGTCTCGCCTGCAGGGAATCGAGTGTTACGTACAACAACTGGTTGCACTTGAAGATGAACAGCTAAGACTGAAGAGCAGATTGAAAATGTGGGCTCAGAGTGTTGGCGATGAACAACATAATCACGAGGTTAAAGAAGACGGTACCGTCTTACCGAGGGAAAACGATTCGAGCAAAATGATTGAGAACATTCGAGTTGATGAGCTCAAAGAACTGTCTGTGACAAATGTCGCACTTCAAGAAGAAGCAGAAATTTTAAAAGAAACGATTGTTGATCTTGAGAGCGATTTAGCAACCTTAAAGCTGAAGTTATCCATGAAAGACAGCATTCAAGAAACGTCACGTGACAAGAAAGCAGTTGCTACGCTCCTCGTTTCGGTTAAACAAGAAAGAGCTGAATTGCAAAAGGCTTTGGATAGTGTGCTGATTGAAAAAGACGACTTAGAGGAGGAACTTGCGGAAATAAAAATGAAGCACACGAAACTTCAAAGAGAATTCGCTATGACAAGCATGGTTAAGGACGATTTAGAGCTGGAGATCCTATCTTTGAGAAAATTGAACTTGAGTCGTGGACTATCAGACATTACACAAAACAAGGAAGGATGTACAAGCGAAATTCCCAACTCTTCTGTTGAGGATCTAATATACTACAGTGATGGAGGTGTTGAGGAGAGAGGAGATCCACCAGGGTATGGAAGAAACACAGCTGACGGAGCGAACGAGGGAAAGAGTATGATTACGCCTTCAAAAGCAAAAACAGTGAGTATTGTTACACATTTTGTATTTCACATACAACTTTAAAACATCATAGCAAGGCAGACACAACATACGCAACACAATCGAATGTCAACAAACAGAAAAAATAAGAGTAGTGACGTCTGATCTTATTTTTTATGATTCTAGTAGTTATTGTCAACATTTTAATATAATATGCGCCCTATATAAGCTGTAACGCTAGTTACAGTCGTTGAAAGAACGGCAAACAAGGGCGTACTGCTTGACGCCGGGAAGGACACGAATCTCCTTTCTACTTATATAACAGTCCCACAGCCTCTTGGGGACGAGGTAGTTCTTTTCTGTTACTTTTAATTTCAAAAGCACTCCGCATATAAAGAAATCAAACTAAAACGGACCGGCTATAGATTGTATTGGATACGAGGGCTAGCAACTGTGGTGTTGGGTTGGTGGGGAGTGGAAACGCATGTTTGGTTTTATCAAAAGGGTTGATAAGGTAATAGAGTCCTAAAGTGATGACGTCATAAAAACTAAATTTTGCCTCAGTTCCAAACGTTTGGAACTGAGGCAAAATTAGAAAGATTTGTATGGAGTCATCGGGGCATAACAGAGCTAACATCTCGACCCCAAATCGCAATAAAATGCTGATTTTTGGCAAGTAGGCATTTTTCGTCATGCTCTTTCCAATCATATGAAAAAAAATCCCATAATTTCAAAAATTCAAATATTTGTGACGTCACACTTTAGGACTCTATTTGGCCGCCGTAAAGGGATTTGAGTGCTGACGTTTCGAATTTTAGCCCTTCGTCAGAGCGAATCGATTCCGTCTGACGAAGGGCTAACGCTCGAAACGTCAGCAGTCGAATCTCTTTACAGTGGCCAAGTTACCTTGTCAACTCTGTTGATAAACTCCAAACATATAGATTATATCAACTGATTTCTTTGTTTCAGAACGAGAAGAAATCGTTGCTGCCAAGGCCCACAAACCTACACGGCTTAAAATCGATAATGAAAAACTCATCCAGACAGCGTAAGTTGAAGCACGAGTTTTATAGTTTAACTATGCTTGAGGCAAGCTGCAGTTTACTACTAACAGTAGACTCTGAATTGACGCTACTTTAGTCCAAGTTTGTGGTAACCTTGAAAAGATCGGAATATTCACCGTATTAGACAAAAGCCGTGAAGGACTGTTGTTTCTTTTTCAAAAATTGCCCGAATTTTCAAAGCTTGAAGGAATCTTTGCCTCCCGGCAACGGTGCTCGTTCTTTTAGCGCAAGGGATATCAGCGCCACAAGCCGGGAGATGATGATGTTGACGATGAATATATATATATTTTTTAATTCAGTGACTCATGTTAGTATGTCAAACTGTAATGGTATCTGCTCCTCAAAATAACTCTCTTGTCTTTTGATTTTCTCCAGGAACTCTTCCGTCTGAGCCTACAAGTGAAAAGCTGGGCATCAGTGTTCCAAGGTAGCTATAGAAACATCAGTGTGTTTTAGGAAGACCACTGGCACCATCCATACAACAACAACAGCAACAACAACAACAACAATTTATTATGACAAAAGACAAATTACAATATTACATACCCACAATTAGCAAGGGCTATTCGAGGTGTGTCACCCTTGGTTGAATTCGAAAGAACTCAAACGCAGAATTGTTAAGATCCAAAGCAGACAGCAAGTAGTGGCCGACTTGAAATGCCAAAAGGTGTATTTCTGTAATGCCAGGAGGGGAAATGAGAAAATGGACAAACATCGAATTGCCACACAGTACTTTCACCTGTGTACAAAGTTTTATGGCACCCATTGTTGCTTTCTAGGAGTACGACCGTGACGTAACGAGAGGGATGCTGAACAAGATCATATTAGTTGCAGGCGCTGACATCTTCTCAGTGGAATGCTTATTTTACTTATTAGATAGCGTACTGTTTCTTCCCCTTTCAACTTCTATTTCTCTCAAGCTTGCTCCTTTACCAAAAATTAAGTTTTTACAGTAACGTGATGCAACTTTAGAACCAAATCTTGTACTGACCAATACTGATTACACTGACAGGTTTCACGCGGACGGCGACCAATCAACGACTAACAGTGAACATCAAAGCGTGGCAATAACCTACGACCTAATAAGGATTGATGACGTGAACAATGACGAAATGCATGCTGACGTCAACTACACTGACAGTGGGCTCTTGCGAGAAACCCCCAAGGGAGAACGAGAAAAACCCGAGGGAATGGAACAGGACGGAAGTACGCATGACAAAACTGCCAACATTGATAAAGACGACATAAGTGACATTTTGTTGGAAGATGCTGTTGAGTGTGAAGAAAAATGCACCCCATTTCAAGGTATTGCAGGCTCGGAATCCCTGGTAGTTCCATCGACAGAAGTACTTGTCAAGACTGCGTGGTCTATAAAAAACCTTTTCCGCCGACAAAAGTCACTCCCCCTTCCTGATCACAGTCTGGGCGCTCTGAAACAGTGATGCCGTTTATAATCGTCAATGGGCAATAACAATTGTAGTCACCAACTTTGTCTAATTAGGTGCTAAATACGCCGCGAAACACATTACATGTAGCGACATTACAACTGAAACGATACCGAGACTTGAAAAAACAAAACAAAACAAAAAAAAAAAAAAAACTTAGAAACGATGAATGAAAGCGATCGCTGATGTTGTGACCTCTTGGCAAGCGTTTGGTTGCGTCTGCCAGTCATTAAAACCTCGCCGGTAGCGATCTCTAAAGGTTGAGTTGGACCCAGCTTACCCTACTCTGCCCTCTCTTCTCCATAGAAGATCATTCAGAAAATGAGAAAAGCGAGTCCTGAATCGTTCACGGTAAAGCGATCGAGATTTTCATTTGACCTTGAAATATGTTTTTCGTATGCGTTTGTCATTTTCTTCAGATCAAAACAAAGCCATGTTCGTTTTAAATTTAAATCAAGTTGTTGTTGTTCAATTTATTGCTTTGGTTTTGCTTGCCCACAACCATTTCAAGGTCAAAAGAAAATCGTTCTTACAGGTTCCTAGTTGTAGCGACATTCGTCGCCCTGTTTATTCGTAACTGTTGACTTTTCACCCAAGGCATAATGAAAGGAAGTTTCTAAAATTTGTACTTAACTGAAACTGGAAAACTTACGGCTCTACTGGAGAGCTGGCTTTCATCATACACAGACTCAAGTCTGTTAGAAACACCTTGCAGTACTGTTTACTGAATAGATTTTATTAAATACGTTTAAGGATCTGTACAGGCCCGCAAATGATCCCGGCCCGCAAATGATCCCCGGACGGGAAATGATCCCCAAATTGGACCGCAAATGATCCCCGGACCGGAAGTGATTCTAATAAAATGTACCGCAAAACAAAGGAATGTCCTGGACTCCATGTCAGTTCACGGATATATGAGGAAAACACAAATTCCTCAGGCTTTTATAACAACAATAAAAACCGGTAAACGTACTGTGATAAAAGACAAAATTAACCTGGCAATATTTAATTTTTGGACAAAACATAAAAGCTATTGATTTTAACGTGTCAGTCTCGGAGATTATTACACCTTTGATTTGAAAATACATTTTCCTTCACAATTAGCTGTTGCTTCAATATTTTAAAACTCTGTTTTAAAAATGTTAGATAAGATACTTAACTCTTTTAAAACGAAATTGAATTTTTCTCCTTGATCTAGGTCGTGCCATTAACAAACTTTATCGGAACCCTTTCGACAGTCCAACATACGCTTAGGTGGCTCAACCTCAAGCTGTGAGCGATAATCACTTGTGCAATAGCTGTCAGTGCGAAAACATGACAGTTTGTATGGGAATATCCCGGGAATATTTACGATCGGGTTTACGAAGTGGAAATACTGTAAAGTTCGTAATAGAAATGACATCCCTTCTAAGAACTTTACAGTATTTCTACTTCCTTGGCCCGATTATAAAGTGCAATAGCGGTCACGGCACAAGTATGGGAAAACATTCCCATACTTGCGCCGTGAGCGCTATTGCACAAGAGACCGTCACAAGATGATCATCGCTCACAGCTTGAGCTGGGACTACCTGTGCACGTGGGATTTTTTTTTTTTTTTTGGGGGGGGGGGGGGGGGGGAGGCGTGAGAACAAGGAAACAATCCTCACTAGCGAAAGCGACAGCTATTTGGAGTGAACAGAGCTCATAATTTAAACCAGGTTACTGTGGGAAAATGGCACGGTTGAGTTTGCTGTTTCTCCTTGCGCTTTTCGTATAATTCGTACCCATTTTTGGCGTTTTAATCGTACAAGTTAAAAATATACATGTATGTTCCAGTTTATACGACAATTGATTTTCTTTTTATTTGCACTTAGCAGCTACACTTTAATTTTTAAACTGAAAAAATTTGCATGCAAAGCATTTAAATAAAACGATTGTTGCGTTATAAGACAAAAAAAATGAAGTGTATGAAGTTTAAATACAATGTCCAAATTCCCGAGTCCATTCCATTCTATAATTATTGATGAGGCGACGAAATCCGGTCGGGGATCATTTGCGGTCCAATTTGGGGATCATCTCCCGTCCGGGGATCATTTGCGGTCCAATTTGGGGATCATTTCCGGTCCGGGGATCATTTGCGGGCCGGGATCATTTGCGGGCCTGTACAGATCAAATCCATAGAACCCGACAATTATTCGTCTGAGGTTCCACTCCTACTGAGAGGGTTCCAAATCACGTTTGGCCAAAAAAAAAAAAAAAAAAATGAACATTTTTGCATTCATAGTGTTTATAGTAGTATAAGATTTAATTACCTTTTATAAAACCTGTAGATTTCCGGTGTCAATAAAGAAAGGATTTATACAGTTCAATTGATGGCCATTTGTCTCCTGCAAACCAGCTAATCTAAGAGAAGTTTCTAAAAGCTTGTTCATAAAAACGACTTTTGATGAAATTTTTGTCTCAATAAACAGTGATTTTCTCGTGCTCACACTACAACTTCAGATCACACGTGTCAACGAGCTGCATTTCCACCACGAGTTCGGGCTGATTTCAGCATGATATTGCAAAAAACTGAAAGGCAACACAATCCAAAGCACTATTCAAGGTGACTAAATGATTTGTACTCCTTGAAAGTGCAAACCTTTTAGCCAACATTGTTCAAAACATTGTACATTATTTTGATACTTTCCACAGTTCTTGCACTGACAATTGATGCTCATGAATCAATAAGAAAGTAACACAGATACCATTTCCATTGCAAAAATCATGCTGTAGTATTGACAGATCAGTTATAAAATCTAATCACCATAATAATTATTGATAAACACTCATGTATATACCACACCTTTTGGTGGACAATGCATGAGGCCATTGGGCACAAACATTTTCAAAATTTTAATGAGAACTACAGTTTTTCTTGCATGACTCAAATGTTTTCTGAAGGTGCATTTTCACTTCCTTTTCGTTTCTCCAAAACTGAAATTCTTCAAGTTTGGTGTGCAGATTATTTAGCTTACAGCTTGCACATATAAATGAGTGTTTCCAATATACCATCCAAAGCTGAAGAATATTTGACAATAACTATAAATTTCTAACTACAAGCATTCAAGGCATACATGCATAGCTGTCCAAATCACAACACTCAGTAACTAACATAGCCTTTATATAGCCATACCCACCTCTAACTGCCTTCATGCTTTTTTTTTCTTGGGGGAGGAGGTGGCAGTTGGGTATGGTTACTTTTAAGTACATGTAAGGTCTATAGTTACTGTAATATGCAATGTTTCACCAGCCATTTAACATCTTGTTCAATAGCTTAAGCTGTTGTTTATTGCAGTAAGTTGGTTTCCGTAGATGCATGCTTCTCTTGGGTCCCTTGTGCATCATTTTGTGATTCTTGCCTGCTCTCCATCTTTTCAGTTTTCCTTTTCCAGTTCTAATGAACCTTGCAGCAACAGCTTTGCAAGTTTTCCTCTTGCCAAGTTTACTCTTCATGTTAATACATCTTGTGACAGTTATTTTGCTATTGGATTTAAGACACGTATCAATCCGTTTCTTAAAAAGTGATGGAGAATCAAACAAATAAATACTTTGTCCTCCAACAAGTTGTCTTGGTGGACATGTCATCCCACAGATGCCTGTTTTCCATGCACTGGCTTGGGAGTTGTAAGTAGAAAATTTTGATACCCGAGTCTTCAGACTTGGCAAAGTTATCATCCTGTTGTTTAAGCCCAGGGCTAAAGAAATAAAAAATATATATATTAGTTACAAAAATAACATGGAAAGTCCTTGTTGGCCCAATTTCTTTTAAGCTAAGGGTGTCTCCTGTATGTTTATTTATTAAAGTCAGACCCCTCAGCTGTGATGTTCTCAATATGAAGTAGAATATAATTTAACGATTCATCATTTCGTTTTTGCTCCAAATACTAACCTTGGAAAGTTCAAATCTCCTTATCCCATACCCACTAAACTTCTAGTGCGGAACGTTAATTTGATACAAAATTAGTCGCAAAATCGTTTGCCTATTTTCTTATGGACTTTT
The DNA here is from genome assembly GCF_977016875.1 of Pavona decussata. NCBI lineage: Eukaryota > Metazoa > Cnidaria > Anthozoa > Scleractinia > Agariciidae > Pavona > Pavona decussata. The sequence goes on from NW_028145572.1 coordinate 2,749,146, forward strand.
AAGCTTAACTTTTGCCATAATCTACTAAAAAAAAGAACATCGTTTGTACTGGTAAAATAAGCTAGTAGTGCCTTAATCTTATATTGCGACGGACTGCATGCCAGCAGAAATTTTCCACTGCTGTCGTCACATAAGCTCAAATATTAATCTTCCTTCGATGTACATATTTCTAACACAATTTCAGAAATATGAAAAAAAAAAGAAAGTATATTTCTTCGAGAATACCTGTTGGCCTAAACGATGTACAGATCATCCGCAGGGAAGGTAAAACAGCACAAGAGAACAGTCTCTTTGAAACTGAACTCATGCAGGCCGCCATCTTGCTTCTGGTAGTGTAACCAGAAAAAGACTGGGACGATTGAAATAATCCGCTGAGCGCTCAGATCAACGGCGCAATAATTCCCATGAGCGATAGCAGCGCCAAAATCAAAGATGGCGCCCCTAGCACAAGAAAACAAGAAGGAATCGGCGATAGACCAAACAAAGCAGAAAGAACTGGCATCTCAGAATGATTCATCGAAGCGAGCAGAAAAGGCACAGAAGATGAAGGAACAGCTGTTAAATTCTCAGGCTCAGGGATCGGTAGCGACAAAAGCGAAAACGATGACAACTGCAAGCGGTGATATGAGCCCAGAACAAAAACAAAATATGGAGAAATTCTTCGAGTGGACTCCTCCACCTCCACCAGAAACTATGGGACAGAAACTCGAAAGGAAAATTAAGCAGAATCCTCTGGTTCCTGTTGGTGAGTACTGCTGTGTAATGTATAGTAATAATTTAAAATCAAGTTCCTTGTGATAATGCTTATGCAACCAAAGGCCTGGTTACACGGTACAACATTTAAGTTGGCTTACTACAGTTTTCTGGAGTGAGAGAAGGCCTTAAATCAAACTTAAGAAAAACGCCAAGAGGAATTTTCTTGGACATTTTTTCTAGTACAGTAAATACAAAATAAAAAATTTTGAGTCAGGAATTGAATTTCGAATGCTCAAAAAGTGTTAAATACAAAAGAATAAGTCTTAGTGGGGGCCTGGAAACTGCACCTTTTAGAGTTGTCTGGCTCTAAATCTAGCCGTACGACGTCACTTCAAAATTTCAGGATTTGGAAAGTGGGCAAAAATAAATATTTACAGAGAAGGACACGAAATTTTGTCAGGGAGAAATTTGGCAAATGACAAAATTGGGAAATTTTGCCTTATTTGAAAATTCCTAAAAAAATTTCTGACAGATTTTCCTTAAAAAATGTTCACGTTTCCGTTTTAGTGTTTTCTGTCAACAGCAAAAATTTGAACATAGGTTGTACAGCTAGATTTGGAGAAATTAAGCGAAAAAAAATAACTATTGCGACCTACGGTGAGAAGACCATTGCGCATGCTTGTTCTGGGAAAACCCGCATTCCAGCGCGCTCCAACTGGTGAGTGCATGCTGCCGTCGTGTTCAAACATTTGGCGCAAAATCACAACTCTGCAAAGGCTTTAAGGCTGTTAAGGAACGGCAACCATCAGAGAACACGTTTTTTCAGTTATCAAGCCCAAACACGATCTAGCTACAGTAAACACACCTCTTTGTAAACACACCTTTTGTTTTTGTGCTCGTGGGATTTCCTCAGCAAGCTTGCGTGATTTTCCTCACTTGTGATGCTTTCGCGTGCTTTGGGCAGCGCACGCGCATATCAAAGACTCGCACAGTACAAAAGCTGTAGTAAGCCACCTTGAACGTGACAGAAGGCACAGGGATCTTCGAATAGGCCATTTCCGAGTTGCTGTGAAACTCATTATGAAAGCGAGGCTAAGTGCAAAGTTTTTATTAAGAAAATTAGTTTTCATTCATATGCAAACAAAACTTATTTTCATATGAAAAGCTTTATGCACTTAGCCTCGCTTTCATAATGAGGTTCACAGCAACTCGGAAATGGCCTATTTTTTCAACAGCAATGACATTAAAAATAAAATATATCTTGTTAGCTTTTATTTCATTACCCTCCTACCAGCGAGCAGTGGTTTCTCCACTGGAGGCTAGCTACCCTTTCGTACTCGTACGTAGCTTCTGGTGGAGAAACCACTGCTTGTAGGTTATTATTACATGGAGTCTGCCTCAAGCGAGTGTGCACCCTGTACGTTTAATTTGCACCCGTCGCATACCCAGAGTCCTCTGGCTCTTTTTGTCAGCGGTTGGTCCCTAGTCCGACTCTGGGGAATTTGAAAAAAAAAGTTAAATTCTTTGATTGGCTGCCTTGTAACTGCTTACATTGTTTTTACCACAGAAATCTTGCAGTTATAAAATTCCAGTTCCCCAGAGTCTCTCCTGGCAAGCAACTGCTGGCCAAAGAGCCTGAGGACTATGGGTTTGAGATTGAATTTGCACTGACATGGATTTCACTAATCAGCATGATGCACTGTGATACAGATTACTAAAGCTTGTGTATGTTTCATGTAATAGATCAAACAGGTCAGGAAGAGTGTTTCCTCCAATTTCCAAACACCGAGAAGTAGGTTGGAAAAACGAGGTGCAGCCGAGTTTTTTTAACCAACTTCAAGGTGTTTGGAAATAGGAGGAAACACTCTTTTGACTGTTTGATATAGCTTCTCAAATTATTGATAATTCTTGGAGAAATTCGAAGCAAAAGTTCACCAAATTTTATGATAATTAAGATCACATTTCCAAACCTCCTTCACGGTTTGTTTTCTCTTCATGAATTAATAATGAGTTTGAGAAATATTGATATTCAAAGCTTGTGTGGTAGGCTCTAAAAGAGGATAGAGAAGAGAAATTTGCAAGTTCAGTGTGAAGTGCAAGGGGAGGAATGAGCACTCAGTGACACTGCTCTGATCAATCATCTCTCACAATACACCCTCTTTCTTTCCTTTTGGTGTCTTCTTTACAGGCAAGGTTATTTCATTGAGGCTATCAAATTGATCTTGTCTCCCATTCCTGGACTACAAGCCGGCTACAATAGTATGCCTGTCTTGTGGAATGCATGCTTTGGTTACCCCATGGCAGTCATAATCAGGTATACATGTAACAGGGGTGGGATCAGCACTCCCAGCTCTGAGAACTGGGATCACCAGCTATTGGAATGGGAGCAGCATTCTTTAATAAGGGAATCAGGGGTTGGGCTACGTTATATTTGGGGTATCTGGAATCAAATGACTTAAGTTTCTACATGTAAGTACATTTTCATGGAGTCTAGTCTGGTGGACTTCTCTTGACTTTACGGCTTGTCTTGTGACTCATACCTTAAAAAGTCAACTTGTGCCAAGTCTGGAATAAATTTTTCATGCTTTCAGGGGTGAGGATACAATGGGATCAATGATCAATGGAAAAATACCTCAAATTATTCTACCAAGGAGACTGACATAGTGACTTTTTCTGGTTTTCATTTTTTTCCATGCAGGTGCCGTTGCTACCGTTGGTGCTTTGACGTATGGTCTGATATCATTTGTGCGAGGTGACACGCGGATGCAGCAGTACATGATGAGAGCTAGAGTTGCAGCTCAAGGAGGGACAATTGTAGCTGTTGCTGTTGGTGTACTGTACATGCTTATCCGTGATCATCAGAACAAAAAGGGACAAAAATAGTGCAGGGTAATGCACTTACATCCAGTGTGCAACCTTTTCTCCCAGACACTGATATATGGAAAACTTTGAGGAAAGGGACGTATGATGTGTTTATTGTTTTGGTAATGATGACCACAAGTGTGATGGAACAGCCACTGCCGTAAACATTATTACACCGCTATTGCAAATTCTGAACAGAGTGGCTTGTGGGCATTATCAATACAACAAAAATTGTTAATGGAGTGAAAGTTTTCCACATTTGTCTGAAAAAAGTCGAAGGACCATGTGAAATGGGTAGATAATGGCTCATAGCTACCTGTAGGAGATGTCATTGGTAATAAAATCTGTTTTTGGTTAATGATACAGTGAAATTACTAAATGTCTTCCACAGACCAAAGTTGATTGACAAGCAGAACCGTTGAGTCAAATGACAAACAAGACGTCAATAAACTTAAAAACATAAGGGTGGTGAGATTGAGTAATCTGAAATCGGGGAATTAAGTGTGGTGCACTAAATGTTTGTTTTAAGTAATTACCAATCATCAGTCCTTATGTAATGTTTGGACAATAAATATTGTACTATAATAAAACAAAAAGTGATTGGAAAATTACAGGTTTTATTTGCTTACATTCTTTACATTATTTTATTAATTAATATACAAAACATTTAAGTTTAACCTAAACTACATTAAAAACATTGAGTTTGGCTGCTAATGCATAATTTGCATAATTTATTACTACAATTTACAAAGAATCTTCTGTTCTTCCAGCTACAAAGTTGCAATCTTGTGACAAGGCTTTTTTTTGAAAATTAACATAATTAATTGCTTTTTTTAATAACGAAAAGTGCATCCTACAAAACCATTATTTTGATCAAATGTCACACATAGATATACTTTAAGCATGGAAGAAAGCACAGGATGTTGACAAAATATTGTAAAATTCTACCTTTATTATTTAAGGATGGTACCCCCTACCAAGATATTTTTGCAATGCAGTGAAAAACTCCTTGGTGTATAATGCATTTTAATATTATTTTGTTAGCATTGAAATTAGCCCTACTAGCCTTGTTAGAGTTAAAAAAATCAAAAGAGTATTTTACCTTGAATGACGGTAGTAGGGCTAATTTGAATTCAGACAAAAGAATATTACAATGATAATAAGCTATTTTGCATAAGGTCTATGACTATGTGGGAAAAGGAAATCTTGGCAAGGGTTATTTTATTGAAATCCAAAAACAGAAAATTGGGTAACCATGCATATATCAGAGACAATTAAGCAACCAGTAAAATGCTTAAAAATACAAAACAATATATGTCATTTTTCCAAAATTGAAGCATAATTATCTCTAAAGAATGTATGGTTACCCCAAATTTTCTTTTTAAATTCCAATAACCCTTACCATCTGCTTTTCCAAGCCATAAACTACATGCAAAAATACCTTTGTATTAGTAGGAACCTCGAGTTTCTCAGACCATCCCAAAATGTGCAGAACATATGTGCCACAGCAAAAGGAGGCACCGTTCTTAACAATGACTAACAATAATTTGATTTCACATTTATTGTGACTTTTTAAGTCCATTTGTTTTGAATTCCTAAATATGGCAAGCCTGGACTACAAGAAGTCTCTTATACCTGATACATGCACACTTGAAAATTGCTTGCCATGAGAAGACACAATCATGCGGAACCACATTTCTTATACAAAGATCAAACTGAAACTAATTATGGAGAAATTTCAATAACATTATTATTATAATAAAGTTGAGTTGCGTTGAGGTCAGATTCTCTCTTACTCCCTTTTTTTTCCATCTAACCCTTTCAAAAGCACAGTCACAATACTCACAGTTAGTGTGGCATTTGTTTAGCTACGGATTAAATGAAGAAGCGAGTTCATGAATAGATTGGCCATGAATTTAGCAAAAAAGTAAAGCTTCACAGAGATCTTCCTTAAATTCATGGATAATAATAATAATAATAATAAAAATAATAACAACAACAACAATAAAAACCATTAACTTGACCAACATTTTTCCAATGAATACAGATAATCCTGCCCCAGAGGGTGACTGTGGCTATTAACAGAAGGTCTATTTATTACAAGTTCTATTCATTTTCTATTTATTTATTAATTATTTATTATTTTGCTCAAAAAAATCAATCTGTTAATAGCGTTTGATACTTAGCCTAACGAAATAAGAAAATATATTATTATTAAAAACCCCTAAGAAAAAGCAGAGGCATAATTCCTAGCTAACACTGACAATAGAGGTATGCATTGTTGGCAATCAGCGATCCTCTTCAAGCAATCAGTTCCACATAGTTTGCTGGAAATAAACCAAACTGGCCATCTGGCCCTTGACCTCGCCACCAGCCATCATCAATTTGCTCAATATTTGTGATGATGTCTCCAGGATCAAATGTTATCTCTGATTCATCACCTAGCACAACAACAACAACAACAACAACAAAACGCACTTTAGTTAATATACTGCAATTTAATGTGAAAATGTACTTAGAAATTAAAGAGTTTTGTGGGAGATCTAACATAAGTGTCCTTTTTTTTTTTTGCCTTTGACTAAACTGGACATTTGGCATACATGTATGCCAGGTGTGAAATATACCCCTTAGTGGCTGTAATGCCAACTTACCACAGTTTTGTCAGATTAAATTAGAGTGGAATTGATAAGAATAGAGTATAAATGATGAGTGATAGGAATAGAGTATAAGTGTAAAGTAAGTTGATAAGAATAAAGTATAAGTGTAAAGTAAGCCCCACAAGATCACCCCCATGATTTTGATCTGCACATACTTGCTTGATAGTCATACACTGCTCTTGCTGTTAGGCCTGATATTTCCTAGATGAGAAAAACAACATGATGGATTCTAATAACAAGCTCATAACATATACACTGTACAGTCATGCAATTTGAATTAAAAGCCTGGGTTCGGTTTTTTGAATCCGGTTAACACTTATCCCTAACGCTAATCTTTTGGAAAAATCTTTTTATTGACTTAGCAATAGTTAAACTCAAACCAAAGGTCATGTTAACCCAGGATTAGCTTAATCGGCCTTTGAACAATTGGGCCCTGGTGAATAAAGGATAGAGGTTTTTTTTTTTTTTCACTCAATGACAGAGGCACACTCATAAAAAGACAATCCAAGTTTCTCCCAACAGGAGCTGATGTATGCATGTTGATGATTGCATGTTTCTGGTTGACTCCCAATTTCTGTAGTTAAAACCAGGCAGTACAGTACAGTATTCTTGTACAATCTAGAGTTATCACTACCAAGTATGGAGTAAACACTTTTGGGTACTATGGACCAAAATCTGGAACTCTCCAAATGATGCACTACGAACTTCTCCGACCCTAAAAAATTAGTAACATGCATCAGAAAGATCACCTTTGACGTATGTAACTGCTCTATATGTAACTGTTAGACTGTCACTGATATTTCCATTCCATTTTAGTGGCACTATTGTAAAAGTGATATCGTATCATGATGTAAATAGCCTTTTAATTTTAATTTATTCATTTGTTTTATTTTTACATTTACATGTTATTTGGTCGGTAAAATCATTAGTATCACACCAACCGCATTTTATTTTATTTCTTAATTATTCTAAACTTGACTTATTAGCTACTTAAACTAGGAGCCTAATAAGCTCCAGGTCCTCGAGTATAAATGAAGTTATGTATGTAGTAAGCCAGCATGTTAAGTACCTCCTTGGCTGATGGCTCCGGTTCAGATGTTGCCACCTCCCCTGGACCTTCAATAAGCTCCACATAATTAGCAGGAAACATGCCAAATTGACCATCTGGACCGCGCCCTTTCCACCAGCCCTCATCAAATGTATCTACTTCAGTGATTATATCTCCAGGATCAAATGTAATTTCCTCCTCAGTTTCTGATGAAGAAAATATCAATAATAAAAATTTCAGAGTAATTTAAATTGTTATGGCTATTCAATCTCATATCAAATATAGTTACATAACAGTACAACTGTGCGCATTTGACCAGTGTCTTCTCAGTTGTCAAACAAATTCTAAATAGCTGCTACAGACTAGTGATTGCTAGCAGTAGGATCACAGAAGACAATAAAAAAATCCAGTTGTTGGTCCAATATTGCCTCTACATCAGAAGTTAGTAACCCTTGAAACTAATATCAAAAGTACAACTTACAGAAGTACCTTAATTTAATCAAAACCCTAAAAATTCATTGTAAGATATTGACACTGATAATTATTACCTTAAAGATGGTAACACCAGAAAAAAAACAACTCGCAATAACTTGCACAAAAGTATCTCGTATGTACCTGCTTGATAATCATATAAAGCTCTTGCAGTCTTTCCTTGATCTCCACTAGGCTGCTGAGGCTGGGAACACAAACACAAGCAAACCTCAATGACAGCAACATTCTGGCACAACAAACTCAAACCACTCTGCTAACCAGTTTACAGCATGTAGTTTTACAGCAAAACTAACAATTCATGAGATTACACGTTATACAGGCAAACAGTATCTGTGAGAATCAAATTAGAAAAATAATGCCCAAGAAATGTACAATTACATCGAAGAAGTATCAAGAGTTTCAGTGGTATTTAATTTATAGTTTATGCTAACAATAATATTATTCACCAAAGTGGGTGTGAACAGGGGTGAGTTTCAAAGAAGTGGGGAAACATCTGCCACTTATTAAAAATTCAATTATTTTTATATTTGTTACTTTTTCAGCTAGTGTTATAATTTAGTTACAATTTTATTTTTTTGTAATTTTAATTTCTCCCACCCCGCCCCGCCCCGCCCCGCTCAATCAGCCAGCTACATGCGGATGGAAGAATTTTTGTATAAATAAAAATATTTATCTCGTGTGTTGTAACAAAGTAATTTGTTGTTGTTTTTTTTTTTTTGTTATTCCCATTCACAACTGCTTCATGCTACAAGAAATTGCTACTGATAGTTATCAACCACCATAATAATATTATAATAAATAGCACAGTGATTTCATATGGAACCTCTTGTGCCAAGTAATGTCATTATGCACTGTGTGATTCAAGCACTGTACCTGGGCTGGTGCAGTATCTATGTCCATATTATCATACAGCTGTTCCTCGTCACCATATCCAGCATCTGGTTCAGGTGGTTCAGCTTCCTTCTGGACTAGTTCATCCTGTATTTGTTCTTCAGCAACATCATAAGGGTCAGGCTCAGGTTGTCTCTCTTCAGCTGCCTCAAAATTTTCATAAATGTCTGTGGGTTCTTCCTCAAACTCTGGCTCTGGCTCTGGTTCTGGCTCTGGCTCAGGCTGTTTATCAAGTAAAGGTGAATACTATGTTTAATCAAGTGAACATAGTTAAAAAGGTAAATTTGTCCATAAAGAAATGAAAAAGCTTAATAAGCTTTGAGCATGAGTGCTTTGTCAGAGCGTACCACAGAAAAGTGGGTTGACTGTGTGGTTTATGCCTGTATGGGATACACAGCGATTGGCAATTTAAAGCAACTTGCCTCAAGTTGATATTACATTTTGTATGTTTTACTTAAACCTATGGTGGTTTGCTCTTGTTGGCCTTCAGCTCATACAGAAGTTCCATTAAAAATATCAAACTATACTGATAGATAACTTACTTTCGCAAACATGTACATACCTCATCAGGAACAGGTTCTGGTTCAGGTTCTGGCTCTACTTCAGGTTCAGGTTGAGGCTCTGGTTCTGGTTCTGGTTCTGGTTCTGGTTCAGGTTGGCGTGGCTTCACCTGTGGAGGTGGTCTCCTGGGCGGAGGCCTTGCCTTCATTGGAGGGGGAGCAGGTCCTTTTTTCTCTTCAAACTTTGGCTTCTCTTCTTGTCCTTGACGAATGAGGCTTTCTGCTTCCTGTCAAAAATAAACCCTGTTTGTTACAGACTGTCCAAAGAAAAATCAATTTTTCAATATTGCATTATCAAAGAAATGAGACTGTGACCTCTGAGGGTAACTTAATCACCTTTAACCTAGCCTGCCGTAAGGAATCTGATCTCTGTTTCTCTTGTTGCATTTCTTTTTCGTCCCTTGCTTGCTGTTGCTCCTAAAGTCAAAGAAGATTGTGTTAAAATGACAACTCAACTGATTTCAGCAGATGAGTTTCCACTACTACCACCTACTGCAAATGACATTTTCATACATGACTCATATTAAATATTTATTAATAATTTTAATGGAATTGGTGCCTACTTTGCTTTGGTTTTAAGTGTGCATTATACTACACAAATATGTAACTTATGAAAATTTGTTCGTCAAAGAGTTGTCTACATTTACTTCAGTTAGGTTCCTGATCTGTCATGTCATCTTAAGATTGTTGTATCAGATGTCACTGGCATGGCTAGCAGGAGCTTTCTTCCAAATAATTATTTCTAAATACTCCTACTAATGATACATTGTATGTATGATCACTCACACTCTTTGTGAGTCTACCCTCTTTAAAGCCTTATAAACACAGTTGTGTCAACCAAAATGATAATAAATTAATATTTATGAAATGACTTGAAGTAGATTTTATCAAGTTTTTGGTTAGCATATGAACACTATCATGTATCACAATCAACAGAGCTGTATTTTCTCACCCATCTTGCTTGTTCTTCAGCTTTTTTTCTCTCCTCTACTTCTCTCTGTTTTCTCCTAAAATTTCAAATAAAATTATACAAGATAATTTTAATGATTATTAATTACCACTGACAGTGATGTTAATTCATTGACATGCCCAGATATGGTTCCTTTAAAATTCCTCTGATAAACAACCTCTGACCCCTGCAACCAAGTTGTAATGAAAACAAAAATAAAAATAGTACAATGTCAATAACAGGTACATTATGCACTCAAACTGGTTACTTTCTCATGAATTCAGCTTGACACTTGTTTGTTTCATGTTCTTGAGAGCATTTTTGGTCTCAAACAGTCTGACACAACTACAAATATGAGATTTAAAACTGTGCTAGAGAAAATGATCAGAATTTACACCTTCAACTCACTTTTGTTCATCAATACTCCTTGACCTCTCTCTGTATTGCTTCTCTCGGACATCAGCCTCCTTCGCCTAAACACGGCCAAGAGTTGAAGTGTTAGTAAGTTGCATTAAAGACCACAAACAGGCCACCCCTTTTGTATGTTACTAGAGGACAATATTAAGTTAACTTAAAGTTTCCATTAAAATAATAATTATTAAAAACAATATATATTGTACATTCATTTGTAATCCTACATTGTGGTGGATCACAGTTGTACATACCCATGCATAAGCTGTACAGTGTATCACTGATTTTTAACCTTCACTTACCTCCACATACTGCACAGAAATGTTCAATAATGAAGGGGTGTGTGGAATAAGGCCCTATGTGAGTTTTGATGTAAGGTCAAATTCTCCTTTCATTTCACACGCAAATAAGAGGCAATTTGGAAGGAGAATCTTAAAATTTATCAGAGGTCACTTAGGGCTTTTTTCCACCCCTTATATATGAAGGGCTGGGTGCATAAGCATCTTATGTTGAATGTTGGGTTAATTTTTTGTTTTGCTCAAAAGTGCATGATATTTGCACTGTGGCTTTCAATTTTGTCAGAGAACGTTGCTCTGCAGTTCTTTTCCCACTTTTTTTAGCTGCACGATATGATGACTACTGGTTATATGTTGTTATGTTATGGGTTTGCTCAATTAAATACAAACCTCTCTGTCTTTCCTTTTTTTCTCTGCTTCATTTTTAGCAGCCATGGCTTGCTTTCTATCTTCTTCTTTCCTTTTCTTTTCAGCCTCCTGATAGATATTGAGAATTGTTCTGAATATCAGTATATAAATTATTATGTTATAAAACTTTGAGGAGTGTATAGACATGTATCATCAATAAATATCTTAGTTTATAATTATGGTAAATTAACTTAATGCACCTCAGATTTAGACCAAAACTTGTCTCTCTCCTGGACATTAATCTCCTGCTGAACTTTCACTTTCTGGTAAACAGAACCCTGTAAATATATTAAAAAAATAAAAAATACCATGGTATAATTTATTTGTTTAAAAAAAGTTCGACAACTATGAAATAAATATAATGAAAATTTTCAAAAATATGCAATGAAATTGTTTGAGTAAATAAATCGATACTGTGAAAACTGGCAGATAAACTGGACCTTTTTACCCAAACATTTTGCTCAAAATTGAGGGTGCAGCTCTTCTGCATGAATATCTGGAAAAATATCTGTAAATTTTCATGAATCGCTCTGGACCAATAAATTTTATAAGGGAAAGGAAAGTCTAAGTCAAAACTGAAGAAAAAAAATCTTGTTGATCTGCAGTTAATCTGAAATCAGTGTTTTCCTGTAGGTCGGTTACATTTACTTTGATTAATTATGCTTTGAACAAATAGGCTATGGCCTTTGATAATCAAATCCTTATGGTACAGAGTTATGGTTAATGCAAAAAACTGTGGTTGTTACTAACAATAGGTCCAATGGGTTCTGCTGGTTTTGCTTTCTCTTTATGGAAACTGTAGTTTGCACCTAAGTAGAGAAATCATCAGTTTAATAAATGGAGGTGCTGTGGTTGAGTATTTTGGATGTTAGACTTTCAATCTGAAAATCACAGTAGCCCCTCGTTCAACACTTTGGCGACACTTATAAAATAGTCAACTGGTCTGCTTCCTGCTAGTTGGCATTCTTCATTTGTCACGTTTCAGTTGCAATAATACCGTATTTATTTGATTAACTGCCCACCTTTGAATAAGCACCCACCCTGAAAGCGCAAAAAAGTTAATAAGCACCCACCCTTGAATAAGCGCCCACCCCTGACCCCCTTCCAACAAAAAACATTTCTGTACTATCCAGCTTCAAGAAAGAGGAGCGTCAGATATGTTAGTGTTTGCACTTTGTTTGTCTTGTTGAAGCGAAATAAACTTGTTATCCCTTGTTTTTTTATTCTCTAAAAATGTCCTCGCTTGCTGAAAATGTTGGATAAATAATAAGCGCCCACCCTCATGGGTTCAAAATTAAATAAGCGCACCCAGGGCGGTTAATCGAATAAATACAGTAATTGTTTCAAATCATGTTGTTTGTTTCTTTAACCCTGACAAGCCTCGGGGGGGGGGGGGGGGGGGGGATGACTAAGTTTGTTATCATTATGAAGATTACATGTCCAAACAAATGAAAATCAGTCTTTTTTCTCAACATGTAACATTCTCCAAACACAGTCTGTACTTCATACTGAATTGTGCACTTAAATACCTGAGGCTTTTTTAACTTTTTCAAGGACTACACTTTCCTCAACATCATCTGTTGATCTTGCATTGATGGTTACATGGGCTCCCTTTAATAGAAGAAGTTAAAACAAAAAAATATATATATAAATACTGTACATTTCTTTGATCTGGAAAAATTAATTCCTTACATGAAATTAAATCTTCATTTTGTTAGTGTCCATGCAGTAATATCTAAGATGTAAATAAGGCCAAAAGTACAGAGCCAGCAATAGCTTGGATTTTAACAGGCAACCATTTTTACTTGAATGTATATGTTGTGGCTCAATTTTACCCTTGCCTGAAATTTTATTTTCTGTTGTTTCAAACTCATTACCATACATTACCATGTACCACAGAACAATAAGAGGTAACAGTAGATTAGATTAAAACCAAGGATAAATTTGAACCACAACATATACAGTCATGTAAAAAACAGATTGAAGTAAATATCAGTAAATTTTAATAATTACTCCTATATGAGGGGCCCATCGACCCTGCAGTTAATAATGATCAGGGAAGGGGGCTAGCAAATATAACTTTCTCACATTTGGGATAGGACTCCAGTCAGAATTGAAAGCTCAACCATTGTTAGTAATTTTTTCACATTGCATCTTAAAATGCAAATTAAATAATAGATTTCAACAATCCTACACAATAATTTTATTGCTGGATTATATCCAACTATAATTTATTGACGACTGATTGGTTGGAACAATCTGATTATTTCGACTTTCCCGCCACTTTTGCCAAAGCTTGATGTCAGCCCTGGGACAAGGTGTATGAAATGCAGAAATTTAAAAGTAGAACCACTAACCTTGAAGAGTCTTTCAACATCCCTTATGTGGTTTGCGCAGACACCCTTTCTTGATGAGGGCACCCCCTCACCTTGCTGCAACAGAGAATCATTGCTATAAAACCTGCAGTTGCTTACACAAGTATTTTATTGGCCAAGGGTTTCTGTGAGGGCTTTTTAGGAGATTGTTATCTTCATAATCTCCAGAATGCACTAGAAACAGCCAGATTTATTTTTCATTTATTAATCTTGTGCTATTCTGCAGGTAAATGAAAAAGCTTCCTACGCTTACAATTCAATGTCTCGTAAAATACCAGTATTGTGCATTAATTGGAATATCAGTACATATTGAGCTGGCATATATAATCTCTGATTCTCCAACAATAGTGTTCAATGTATGCTCAAAATAATGCCATGATGATGTGTCAAAGCTCTAAATGCATTGTGCATAACTTCAATGCATCATGTATGTTGACAGTTTGTCTTGTGCTTCTTCTGATATATAATATCTGTAAAATGTCCACTCAAAACGTAAGGTTAATTCAAGGAAAATTATGTCCAGCCTGACAAAGATATAAAATAGTACAACATACCCAATTTATGAAGACAATTTTTGGCAGGTCTGTGTTTGGGTCCAAAACTTTTATGACAGCATATAACATCTTTCCTTCATTAAGTTCATCTACCAACTCATCAAGGTCTCCATCTAAACATCAAATTAATGTGAGATTGGAACACTGTATTTATCTACTTGTATAGCTACAGGCATATTGGGGGTCTATCTAAGAAAACTATTATTGTCCTAGTGGCTAAAATATACATGTAGATTGAAATTATATAGCCCTTAAAATTCTGGGATTTACCTTGGTGCAAGAACCTGTAAATTTAACTCACAGCTAACATAAAACAAAGGAAAGAAAAAAATCAAAACAATGTAAGGAAGGAAAGCAATAACCTACAACACAAAGAAATACTGGTTGTACGTTTTTAAATAAGGAAATGCTTTTTCCGAAGTTTTCATTCGAAAGATTCAAGTACAATCAAGTATAATCTCAGTGTAATAATTTTTTTCAGTAACATTTTGTAAATAAAGTAGATAATTACAAAACAGCAACGATGTATGTTTACTCGTGAGGGACTCGGGCACGTGGAATGGAACATTCAAGACGCGCATACATATCACTGATAAATTTGCATAAAGTTGTTTTCAATGTTGTTGACAATGGGTTTTCTTCTTCCTCGCTATAAGAGTTTGAAATAGTTAAGACTAGGTATTCGTAATGTGGTAATTGAGACCACAAGTTTTCTCTTGATAGCGCCTGGAATCACAAATACAATTTAATTGAATTTTTGGTTCAGAAACTGAAGCCGACTGAAGCATGCGAGGAGTCTTGGGATCCCAGACATTCTATGGATTTTGTGCGTGTATAAAACAAGGGGTGAAAAGAAATGATTTTTGTTTTCATCCAATGCGTTGTTCTAGTTTCCTTCTTTTCCTAAAGGAGTTGAATGGCACAAGAAAACAAAGAGGAGTAAAACTGCCGTAAATGGTGTTTATTATTATAGCCAAATTCGGACTTAAAAAGAAAATTTCGCAGCCTGGCCACTAGCGGTAGGTTTTTCTTGTCGCTGAAGAGTAAAGCTTGTCGCCTAGCGCTGCTAGATCACAGCCCTGAGGAGGCATAAATTCATGTTCATTTGTTCATATAGGCGTTGCTAAAGTCGAAAATGTACTTCCCAGAAAAACCGGAAATTCTGAAGGGGAGGGGGGGTTCACGATTATGGAACTCTGAGGGCATGGGGGGGTAACGCATTTTGGAATTTCCGAAGGCAAGGGGGGGTTAAAACATGGAAGCCGTCCGTTGTTGGGTATGGATATTTTCTGGAATTGCCCATTGCATTATATTGTCAGTTTAATATTGAATTGTTGCAAAACTGAAAATTTCAGTCTAAGGTATGGGATTATTCACACTAGTAAAAGCGCAAGTGAAACCAAGTGGAATAATTGCCAAATAACATTATGTGAAAGTGAAATACTGTAATTCAATTACTCTCTTTAATTTATAAGTGTCAAAAAATATATATATATATATTCTTGAACACAGGAAACACAGGCCCCTAAACATTACGGCTATGCTGAAAAGAAAAGCCTCTACAATATCACCATGCAACTACAGTCTTTCATTAAATAATATTGTTTTGACATTTCTGTGCCACACACCCCTTCTGCGCTGCACGGTCGCCTGTCATGATACACCAAGATGAAGACTCGTTCAGATATTATATAGTTTCGAGAAACTAAGCATAAACTACCAATGTGAAACTTCTCATCAACTTGCTTGCTTTAAAACTAACCTTCTGTGCTTCAAAACTGAAGAACAAATTCCTAAGCACGATTAAATTGCCTAAAAGGGCATCAAACTTCCTTCTCACCTCCAGTTTCCGCAACTTTGAGGTCGTTCGTCTTGCCATCGTAACCAAATACAGCCCTAAAACCCAGTAGAAAGTTATCGTAATACAGGATTGAACCGTATAAAGTGATGAAAATCTTACCAATTAACGTCTGGGGTATCATCAAGCACTTTCTGCCATGTTTTCAACAGAGAGTCACGATTCTTCGCCAAGTTGATCGCCATTTTGTTGAGAAGTCACGTGACTAAGACGGGGACGCATCGGGTGAGGGTCTGGGATAGAGGTTGATTAGGGCGTGGTAGGGGGAACATCGGAATGGGGGCGAATTCATCTTCGCCAGTTTGGTATAATTGGGAGATTAGCATTTCTGCCAATAGACTCGAACAGTTTCTTGAGCCATAATTTTTGCAGTAGGAAAAGTTCAACAAGTGTTATGTCCTGCTTTTAAAAAGTCAAGGAAAAGTTTTCCCAACTAAGTTTGTAACTCGAAACTTTCTAATGTTTTCTGGCTGCATTCTATTTAACAGGTTAAAGAAACATTTTAAAAAAAAGCACAAAAATTTCTTGATATAGAGTACCATAATTTTGCGTGCACATGGAGCAATTTTAAAGTAAAACAATGGACATACCAGTGACATATGCTGCAAAAGTACAAGTCTGAAGCTTTATGCATGAAAGAATCAATTAACACTACTGGTAAATCAGGTCTTCAACAAATGAAGGGCCCTGTGGAAAACAGGCATAACTGATGATTTGGCCTTGAAATCCAAAGTTTCTTTAAATTTGGTCTAACTTGGCATGCAGACTGGTTCCATGTGTCAGAAACATTTGAATAATTGCCTTCTGATTTAAAGGCTTTGTTTTTGCCAACAAGCTTATGGCTTTAGGCTTAAGACTAAGACAACTGTTAAATGATCCTTAAAATTATTTCCTTTCTCCTCTGTTTAGAGTTAAATGAAGGTTCTCATATGATAAAATGGGCAGAGAAATTTGGATTCTCTGAAGGCCAAATCGTCACTTACACCTGTTTCCTGCCAGGCCCTTCAAACGATAATAAATCTCAATCCATTCAAAACTGACCAAGATAAAGGCATGAATTTTTTTTTATTATGCATTATTTTCTTTTTCCACCATAAATCATACAGCAATGGGGGTAAACAGGTCCATCAGTGATTATGGGGTGGGGTGGTTAGACGTAGATCCCCCCAAAAAGTCTTATTAGACAAAAACTTAACTCAAAACAGTCCAATGGTTCAAAAAATAACCTGAAGAAATCCATTCTTCTTTGCATATCTGAAAAATCTTCAATCTTCCCACCTAAATAAAGTTCACCAGAAAATTTCTAACTCCTTAAATGTTCCCTGTCTTGAACCTCTCCATCACTAATTTATGCCTGAGTACACCTCCCCCATCTGGATTCACACAGTCTTTGTCTTATCATTGAAGTGTTTTTTAACAATGTTCCATGCTTCCTTTGCCTTGCTCTTGACTTGTTCACCAGGAATTGAACGCTCTTCTATTGGTGTATTAGTAAATTTGAGTACTATTTCTTGATTTTGTTTTTAGTGTGTGGTACTTCCTTCCACAGACTGGGCATAATACACTCTATCCAATCTGCAGATTAATAAAGGATTAACCACAGACCTTGATCAGTAAAATACTTGAGAAAGAATATTAAAGAGGGCAAGGCTAATCTTTACAGCAATAAAACAAATAAGGAAACAAAAAGTTGGACTTATAAAGTAAAAAAAGATATGTACTAGAGAAATTACCTAATACTTTTGGTTTGGAAAACAAACCTTTGGGGGCTATGCAGTGTTTTGGCAGCCCCCAAAGATGGTTTGGTTTGCAAAACAGATCAGTTACTTAAGGCAGTTCCTGTAACATTTATGTTTTCACTGTAGTCAACCTTTTGGTTTTCAACCCTCTCTTACCGTCATAACAACATAATATTATTCGCAAGGAAGGGGGTTTTGCCTTCACTCAAACTATCAAATATTGTTGGCTTGCATATTTCACACTTGGACTGAAGTTCCCAATCCCTTGCCATTTTTCTTTCATATTTCTCCCACTTTCCTTCTTCCCACCATCTCACAAATACTTTTACTGTACTTTTACCCCAGTCCCTTTCCTCTTCTCCCACAGTGCGTGGCCCTTTTCTCCCACATTCCTGCAGTTCCATCGCCTGTCTCTACAAGCAGGCCCAAGTCTCTTCATGTAAAGAGGAAAGAACCTGGGAATGAGGTTGCAATCATGTCCTCTTTCTTCCCAGGGACGTATTTGAACTAAAAGAGAAACACCTTATAGAAGTGAGCACTCCTACTTTTGACTACAAAAATATGAATTCACAGAGTAAACAATGATTACAAAACCTGCTCCACCAGATCAATGCTGTGCACATCGGACAAGGTTCAAAGTTTGTGTACAGGCTACAGCCCTGCAGATTCTCTGTTCCTAGAGCTTTTCCTGCATTTCTTATAGCTACTACTTCCCCATGTGCACTTGGATCACAATCTTTAAACACTTGATTGAATCCCTCACCTTTAAAAACAAATATACAAGATCTTAAAGTCCGAGTAAATAGCTTCACTTCAACCTCTTCCCGTATAATATTACTTCATACATTGGAATTTGAACCCTCTGACTGTCTTTGCATTTTAGCCAAAGGCATCAGTTACCCATTTATATAAAGGAGCTGTGTGACTCTGGACCCCGGGGGGGTATTCCCCAGAATTCTTGGTGGGGGTGTGCTGCCCAGGTCTTCAAATCCCGACCCTATTTCAGACCTAAACATGCCATTTTCCACACCCGTTTTCAGACCTGATAATTATGCATCAGTGCTGAACGGAAGTTGACGCAAGGAGTAAAAGTAAGCTGGAATGACATAGTTTATCTATTTCTTTTTCTCGCCATCAGTTAGTCGTTCCAGTTACGTACTGAGAAGAAAAATATGTTTGTAAGCTTTCGTAAATGTTCCCAGTGCCCCAAAAACCCGACCTGATTTCAGATTGTAATTGTCAAAATCTATACCCTATTTCAGACCAAAACGGCTCAAAAACCATACCCTTTGGGACGGCACATACCTATATTCCTTATATAGGGGAGTAACCCCTCCCCCCCCCCCCCCCCCTGGGCTCTGGACTCAAAACCTTTACCTTGATATCCACTGCATAGAAAATATGGGCAAAATCTCTACCCACCTTCTTTCAACCAAAATGGCTAAAAATGCATTCACTTTAGGTTACGAAGTAGTGGGCCCACTTTTTCTAAGGGAAGGGGTGTTATACCCGGCACCACCTATTTGGTGAACAGGGATTAAAATTTACTAGCCCAAGTGTAAGATGAGACATCAATATTCTGCTTTCATGAAGCTTTCCTGATTAGTAAATCAATACGGAAAGCTAAGGTTTTCAAGTGGTCTAACTCTTGATAGGACAGGGCCTTGAGGTCTATACATGTGGAGGATGGGGTAAATCAAGAGACGAACATCGTCTTTGTGGCATGGTATTGCCTGGTGCCGTCTAGATATTACACCCCTTGGCTCATCATCGTTTCCCGAGTCGTTTTTGTACTGACCAACTATCTTGCCATCTTTAACAATAACCGATCCAAAAGGTCCCCCGAGTCCCTTAGACGCCCCTTCCTCGCTGAGTTCGATCGCACGAGACATAAATTTCTCTTTTTCCTCCTCAGACGGAACGTAAGCGGCCATCTTACGTAACCTACTCAGGCCTCCGTAAGGTGAGGGGGGAGTGGAGAGGGAGGGGTAGGGGAGGACGAGAAGAGGAGAGGAACTTTTCTTCCCTTTTCCCCTTCCTCTCGTCCCCCTCCCTCCCCCGGAAAAGCCAGGAGCTTGGAAAGGCCTGATGCTCAGGCTATCTTAACCGGGTTAGATAGGGCTCACGGAATGCGTGACCTGACCGCGACCGACTGACCTGATTTATCCCAGTGGAGTGAAGAAGGATACTCTGTACGGTAGCGAGGGACTGTGGGTAATAGGGTCCAGCTCCCTCGAGCGAACGAAAAACAAAATGGCGGCCGTGGTGGACCAAAACAAGGTATTTTTAAAATGAAACGATAGAAAGAAAAGAAAAAAAAGGCCTTCACGGGCAAGAGAGTGTTGCAAGTGGAGGCATTATTTAAATTCTAGAAACGATTTTTGGTCGATCTTCCATCGGTCACAACAGTTTTATTGCGATGGCGCTAGTTGTGTTATTTCGATCTCCTACACCAGCGCCGAGGGAAGATGAATACCACAAGGTAAGGAAACGCTCAATATTTTTTTCCAAAGAATAGTGGGTGTGTTGTTGAAAGAGAACTGCAATCGGAGCACCAAGCCCTTGAATTTATAATGGGTCATTCATTTATTATTCACACACCACCCCCCCCCCCCCCCCCACTGTTGAGGGCTTTTGTGTCTACCCCTATCAGAAATAATTTTTCAAGACCCCTTCAGAAATAAGATCAAAGTGCTGACACATTCCCCCTCAGGATAAAAGAAATAACTTTTAAAGACCCCCTCCCTCCCCCTCAGATTTCCCAGTCCCTCAATGGGAGGGGGGGGGGGGGGGTGCAGATATTAAATGGAATGGCCCAATAGTGGAAAGGTGGCCCTCATATGTGATAATAAGCTTTGCATGGGGAAAAGCTTAATAGTCTTTAGTTTAACTTTAACTCCAGTAATCTTTCATACTTAACTTCAGTGCCCAACGTTTTTTCCCCTTATTAAATCTTAGGTTTTATTGGATAATGGTTTTCAGCCATTCTCCCTTCCCGTGCTTTCATTCAAGTTTGGCAACCAGCAAGAACTCGTTCGGAAACTTGAAGAACCAAGTGAATATCAAGGTAACGTATGATCAGACTTAAAAAGTTTATTTCGTTTCCTTACATGTATCGTGAAAAGCAAGCTTAATGGATATTCGCTAAATTATCAAGGTGCATAGGAGTATTGAAACTTCAACCCCTTACCCCCCCCCCCCCCTTCCTTCTCCATCCCTGGGCATTTAAACTTTTGAAGGTTGGCTTGTTCGCTTGTCGCCTCTCAGGGCCAAAAGCCATTCAAATGCCCAATCGTAGCTTGAGTGCTCAAGTGTGTCGATCTCCTTGAGGGGAAATTTTCAGCTTTTAATCGATCACTATTCATGCTAATTACAGGTAGTACAGATATTTAAGCTTCACGTACCTAAAACCTGGGAAGAAACCCACACACCATTCTACATCGGTAGACAGTCAAATGCCTAGGCCAGGGCATGAGACGGTGTTGAAGGATCAAATTAATATTGATCGGCTTATAAAATTTGGATCTGTTTAGGTATGGTCCTTACAAGTCAGCGTGCAATTGAAGCTATAGAACACTGTGTGAGTGACTTCATATCACATGAAGGTTGGAGCTAGTTTTCTTCTTTTAAACATCAAACACAGCTTATTACATTACATGTAAACATCAGCATGCAGGTGACAGGCTTAACATCCCACTTCTGACACCATGTTTAATTTAAAGATTTTTGTAGCTCTTGCACATACGTACTTGCTGACCAAATTTTAAGCACTGTAATTCTAATTTGATGATGTCCTTACTCATTTCCTCAGTCTGGAGAACAAAGATTGCCAATGTTTGGCAAGAAAAAACAGTTTTTGTTGTAGGGAAAGCTACTGCAAAAGCAGGTACAGTAAATTATTTTCTCAATCAGTTAATGTACATCATGGTTGGCAGTATACTTCACTTTATTTTAGAATACATGATTGTATGAATACTAGTCCATAAACATCCTTTAAATGCCAGAAATGGAAATGTCAAAGTTGTACAGCACCGATTCACTTGTTATGTTTCTTCTAGCCAAAGAGAAGCTAGGACTAGAAAGTACTGGACATGAAGCTGGTAGTGCAGATGCTCTGGTGCCGATCATTCTGCAGTGTAAGATTTTAAACCCTTGTCATGAAGTATTTTATTGATGTAGCCTGCTAAGTTTGAATAACACAAAGTAATGTCTGTTTTCTTTGTTTTATCTCTAAAGCTGTTAAGCCAGGTGGTAATCCACTTTTATTTCCCTGTGGTAACTTGAGAAGGGAGACAATACCAACTGAGATGGCAAAAGCAGGTAATAATATTAGAAAGGCTGTTGTTTGGTTAGAAGCTGTTGGGCCATGCCACCAATAAATAGTGCAACTGTTAGCTAGATTTAAATTTAAGAGGATGACCAAAAGTAAAAGACAAAGGGGCAAGTCAAAATATTTCAGAAATTTAAAAATTGATGTTATAGAGTCCCTTTAGATCTTGTTTTTTCTTTTTTTCTTGTCAGTCTGGTTTTTGTATTTGCAGGTCTGCATGATCTACTTCCACATTTTTTCTTCTAAAGATATACTGCTCATGGAGACAAGCTAAGAAGCAGGATTTTCCTAGCTGATCACTCTAGGGTCCTGACAAGTGGTTTCATTTTGATAGGCCAAATTTGTTTGTAATAATTGACCCCAAAGAATTGACAGAGGCTTAATTTCAATAATAATTATTCCATTAGACACAACTGTGAATTAAAATTTCATGTGGTTTGACCAAAACAATTGTTTCTAGCACATTAGAAGATGGGATACTCCCCTACGTTATCTCAACACAACTGGTTCATTTTTTTTTTCTTTCACAGGAATAGCACTTGATGGTGTTCAGGTATATAGCACATGTGCTGATCCAACAATAAAGCAGGCTTTGCAAGATTTTATCATGGAAAAGGTACTTGCAATAGTTCTTAATACCAGCAAATTTTTATCCTACATTTGGTTAATAACCCAATGTGTTTGACAACTAGGTAGTTCCAAAACATATCCCTGATGGAAGGATGTTTTCCAAGACCCCACTACCCATCTGGAAATTCCCATTTTGTTTTTGTTTTTGTCCTGACCCCCCCCCCCCCCCCAACCCCCTCCTGGAATTCCAATCCCTTCTTGGGGGAGGGGATATTGAACTACACAATTCACTATCAACGTAGCTCTGAAAATATTCTGGTTCTATTTTGGTTATTGAAACAGAAGCATAAGTGGATGTCATCAGCAGTCCTTTTCAGGTCAACTCTCATCCTGTTAATTATTCTAGATAGACTATCAAGACCGCTGGTTTTTAACCATTAATTTTACTGTGAGGTGTTCAAAATAACAACGGCTAACAAACTTCTCACCAAATACCTAGGGTCCTCCATTGTATGCTGTCTTTTTCAGTCCCTCAGGAGTTAATTTTATAGAAGAGATTCTTTCTGCCTTTTCTGAATGGTGGAATGGAGTCAAGGTAAGTTGTTATTTATAGAATGAGGCTCAGAAAAAAAGGCGACACCAAAAAAATAAAAGAACATTTGTCATTCTTTCAGCAAAGTGACAGTACGTAGGTATTCTACTTGTGGATGTGTCTGGGAAAATTAAACATCAGACTGTCTTGCAATTCATGCCAAGATTGCACTGTTAGTGGGAAAGGGAAGGCTTTCATTCTTTCCTCAAAGTAAACACTGGACAGCAGAGGTGTCTTACACATGTATTTGAAAACTTTGGTCACGCCATTTTGCCCACCCCCGACTGACTTCCCCTGGGTCTCTGAGAATGACATACTAGAGGCTGAACTGCAACATTGTTTCGTTTCATAGCTTGTTGCGATTGGCAAGACAACAGCAGAAGCAATGAAAAGCAAACAGTGGACAGTAACAGCAGTAGCAGACCAACCTAATCATCAAGCTTTGGCTCAGTGTATTGTGGACAGCACAAGAGACAAGAAATAAGAGCCAGTGCTCTGTACAATAGTGACATGCATTTGTGAAAAGGTGTACAAAGTTGAACATTGCAAAGGTAGTGGTTTTGCCAATACAGACCAAACATTCCCTTTTGATAAAGGTTCCATTGTGGAAACATTGTAGGCCATGCATTTCAATTTTGAACAGTTTAAAACCCAGATCAGTGATGTATGTCAAGCAGTATGCATTCTCATGATTATTGCGAGTCACTGCTATTACTGACATCAAACTGTGATCAGAATGATATCCACTACGATGGAAGTTGACCGTTGTGGAAGTGCCTTGTGTGCCTTTGAATAACTTAGAAATGCTGCAGCTAGAAACCAATCATTGCTGATACTTTACATTTAATCATAATGTAGGAATCAGTGGACCCACCAAACAAAACATGGGAAGACAATGGACAAAACCCACCAATGTCTGCCCACAACCATGTGCTTTTGAATACACTTATAACCAAAGTCCTCCATCGCATACTAATAATTATTAATAATATTTTTTGACAGCAGTGTAAATTCCAACTGTTGGTTATGGTGCACAGCAAAAGAAGGTACTTATTCACGCACTCTCAAAAATGATGACATTTGCAAAAATTAATATTGTAGCCAATAGTAATGACATAAAAGAACGAATTCCTTGTTCTTTATTGTAGTAAACTTGATGCTACATCTTTTCTCTCTTTTGTTTAATGGTAACTGGTAAATAAACTGTTTTTCTGACTACACATGATAAACAGAGAAAAACATCTAGCAACCATTTTATGCTAGAGCTAAATTAGAAGCCGTGAACCGACACTGTTATGATGTTGTAACTTTGAATTTAAGTGGAGCGCTAAATGTCCTCAAAAATCTAAAACTGCTAGACTGACTATTTTGCCAGGAAGACTGGATATCATGTACAGAATGAAATTCTGTATTTTTATTTACCTGAAAGCTTAGATTCTAAGACTTGGCACAGTACTAACGCCCTGAAAAACAATGCACCTGTAGGTTGTAAGGGTCCAGTGAAAATAGAGCTTTTGAAAGGTGCAGGTCTAATGTTTTGTTTTGCAGGTATGCAGAACTATTTACAGTGAGGTACAGTGTTGCAGAAATTTTGTTTAAATGCACAGGTCATACTTAAATGCTACACCAAAGTAGTTTGCTAAAGCATTTTGGAACCAAGCATAAAGCTTGAAAAGTAAGGGTCTCACTTTGCAAGATTTTGACGTAAGATAGAAAAACTTAAAATGCACTGTTAGTCAAAAGATCTTGAGTCTGTTTACTGTTTCTCTACCGCAAGCATGTGCGGTAAGTTGTTACTTTACAGTCTTCCTTTTGAGAATGTTTTCTGCTTGTGAAAACTATGAAAGCATCAGATAGTGATCCAGTGATGATGGATCTTAGGTTGCATCCTGTCTGCTTATCTGTTCTTCTGCAATCTGTCAATGATCCTCTCCAGTACACGCTTGGCCTCACACATGGGAAAATTTCTCATGTCATAGTACTGAGGTGCAAACTTTACTAGCCTGTAGAAAAAAGGAATAATAATTATTATGTTCTTGTGAAACTCGACTTCAAACCAAAAATGCTTATGCGGTTTCTCTATCCTCAGTTATTTAACAATCCCACTAATTTTTTTTACTACAGTCAAACCTGTATTAGGCGGTCACCCTCGGGGAATGGCTAAGTGACCGCTTAATACAGGTTGCACAGAATACATGTCAAACACAATAAAAACAACATTTTATATAACATTTGATAACTTAGTGTACAGTTTATGCGCCAAAGCGCTCAAAATATCACTTACTTGGTTAAGAAAGTTTGGCGATAAAATGGTATGACAAAGCAGATTATGGTACAGAAACGGACTAAGAAAACATTAACACCACGATTGTGGAGCTCATTAGAAACTCAATTGCCTGGCACGCTATTTGTTACCATATTTAAGTGGTTTACTTTTACAAAGTGGCCTTTTAAAACAGGTTTGATGTGATGTCTTACAAGATTTTATCAACTTAATAAATGTACAGTAGATGTAGATGTAGATGAAACACATTTTACGGTCAGCAAAGTTCCAAATTGTCTTGATGTCTGTACCGGTGATCATTACTATTACATTACATCACAAGATACAGTCAGGCACTACAAAATGCAGTCATACAGTTATCCTCCTTGCTTTTTATGTTTATTGAATGACAAAAAGTCTCAAGAGTTTACATTTGAGTACAATTGAAATCTAAGATTTTTTCTTTCCACTGGCACCTTTCTGAGAATCCCCCCCCCCCCCCTCAAAAAAAAAAAGATCCCATTGATTTCATATTTTCGTCCACACAGTTTTCCTCCTCTGCATACGAAAACAACAATTATTTACTGAGGAATGGAGAAATTGTGAGACTAGTGTTCCTGAGTTGAAGTCACAGCCTAACTTTTCTCAGTCTCCCATCTGGTACAGTATTGTACCCAACCCCGAAGGGAAATTTGACACTTTTACACAACTCAAACACGGAGAAAAATTGATAACAAATTTTTGTTTGATTTTCATACGAGAACAATATGAAAATTTGATCAAGCAAATAAGAAGAAAAATCTGTCATATTATACTGTACAATTAAAGAATAACAAAAGAATGAACTCTTTTTCAAAAAGTATGTTTTGGTAAAAAATAAAAACTGTCAGTAACTAAGAGTTCAGTAGAAAGCCACGATTAAGAAACAACCAGTTACTTAATGTGTATGTTCCCTTCATCTTCCATAATCTGGGCACCTGATCTACCTATAATATATTGTATGTATTGAGAGCTTCTAAGGTCTTACCAATCAGCCTTGATGTCAGTGCAGGTCCGAATGTAGTTCTTTGTAGTCAAGACAAACTCATTGTACAGCACCCATTCTGGCTTATGGTCCAAACAAGTTGATGGATGCAGTTGTACAACCTGGAATTCAACCAACCAGCCTCCTCAGAAATAATTATAACAGCATGCAAGATTTCTTTACTATGTAACCCCACACAACATAAAAATTAATTTAATTTGTTATACATGTACACTGTACAGCTTTAGCTCCAAAACCTGTGGATAAAGTGAATTCTAAGGGTAGTTTTTTACTAAGCAGTACTTTCCTGTGGTGCTGTTTAGTCTCAGTACTTTTGTGTATACAAGGTGGTTATCACTTTTGAGTTTGAGGATGAAATTAAGTGTGACCATTCAGTTGAAAACTGTTGAGCAGTTGAGCAGTACTGCAGTCCTTTTGGTATGCTGTATGAAGTGGTTGCAGCTTTTGAATGAAAACCATTCAGCAGAATTTTCCTGTAGTAGCCTATTCTAGGTGTTTAGATAGTGGAGAGTGGTGCAAAGAAAATTTCAATGCGAGCAAGTAATAAAGCAAGAAGACAGGAGAGAAGGCAATAATCTATTTTGTTTGCACGCTGGTTTTCACTACTATGTACCCACTAGCTGAATGTGTGGAACAGGATGATGTGGTTCTAACTTTTTTGAGACTAAGGACGAAATCCTAGTGTGTTCATTCAGATGAAAACTGAAGTACTGAAGTGAACTTTTCTTTGATGGTGTACACCAATAATTTTGTCAAATTTTGCTGAATGCAAATCTACAGCTGAGAGTTTTTTTTTTTCTTTCATTTCTACAAAAAGAAAAGTTGTACTAATGAGACTAATACTGACCTGATTGTCCTTGACGGTGAGATAGTGTCCAGACCTCTCCAGGTGAGCTACCTACTCGTCAGTAGAACAGTGAAGTGGGAGGGCAGGGTGGGATTCACAGATTTTATGGTCAGTATCTGAGGTACTTCAAATGAAATTACTGTATCAGTCAGGGGAACAATGCTGATTTTCGCATGTACTTATGTACAAGAGCCTAGCTATTAGAATCTCCAAAGCTTGCTGCCTTGTTGTGAAATCCTCTCTGATCCAGAATCTGATAGAATTAATTGTGGCAGCTTCATAAGCCAATTTTCAGATATTCAGATATACCAAAAAAGACTGCTGTTCCCCTGACTGGTAACTAACTTACTATTTAATAATAAGGTGCAGTAAACAAATTTGAAACTCTAGATCTAGACTACACATTCTTCAAAGTTGTTGTAAAATTCACCTCTTTGTTTCGGCACATAATTATTGGCACGTACATTGTGAGCTTCCCTGTTTATTGTACCTTGAACCACAAAATTTATGTTAACAGGAAATTATGAGAGCATAAAAACAACACCACACAATTTGCATTTTCTTAACTAGTTTGTCCAAGACTGCAGTATGGGCAATACAGTGCAGTGATATGAATTCCAACGATAGAGTACTGTACTAACTGAATAAAACAACAGGCCTCACAAGAAAATGGCATTCAGTGTGGTTTAACGATAAACAGAAACATTTTTGCTGTGTTCAGTGTTAAGAAGGTCTCCTGTATGCTGAGACAGCAGACGGGAGTTGCATGGGTTTTTGAAGCAAACGCCATTTTCAATAAGGACTGCATGTATGTGTGGTTACGGTACCTGCATAAAAAATCCAGCCACCAGAGCCTTCCTGATGTTAAGGTAGTAATCACGACTGTTGAAGTCTGTGCTGCGACGTGCGAGGTTGAATCTGTCCATAATTCTAGTGAGTTGTTCTCTTACATTGTCGGCAGACTTGAGTGATCGATGCTGAATAAAATTGTCATAACACCACTGGGTATCGTCATGGTCTGCAGGCAAAGAGAAAACAAGAAGGTTATGGTGTGTGATAACTTTGTGAAAATCCCAAAAAGCACAAGATCAGAATAGGCAAGGGTAACTTACTTTGTTTGTATGCATGGTAAACATTGAGCAAGGTCAGATGGTCACCATCAATGTGAGCAAACTTCATCTTAGATTCATCAGCAGCTTTCTTTGCTTCGTTTGGCCTCAGAAAAACTTGAGGAACTAAACAACAATAATGATCATAAGGACAATAAATTGATTACTTCAGTTGAGGGTATGTGCAACACAGCTCAATCATATATAACTCTTTTTCCTCAGAAAAGATTCAAAACAAAATAATATTTTGTAATATTTTTTTGTATTTCTTTTTTTTTTACAAAAACTGTTATCAAGATCTTGCAACTTGATTCCAAATCTGTAAGTAAAAATAGCAAAATTACTACAACATACTTAACATTAATTTTCTGTACTGGTGCTGTAGCAAGAGGATGTTCAATGATATAAACAACATCTCAGTCAAACTTTAAACCGTTACTTTATCTTGAACTTTACTAAATGAAAGGATAGAGCTTGTTAAACAACAAACAAGTTATGCATTATGTTCCATGTACCCTTTACATGTGACATAATTATACAAGAACTTCATGTAGTTTATCACAAGAAAGGTTGTCAACCTCCAAAGTTAAAAGGGAAGCATCACGGGTTTTTTGATATCTTTTGTTAAAAATGATGAAATAAGACCTTCACTCCGCTGCAAATAATTCTAGAATGAAGAGAGGAAAGAAATCAACTCGATTCTTGAAAGGAACAACTTGTGATCTGTTCTAGCGCATTTCGGAAACAAAAATGCGGGAACTTGAAAAACATTAGCCTAATATTTTTCAAGTTTCGATCCATACCAGCCTACTCTGTCTCTGAGCAGAGGCACTAATCGGCATTTGTTGCACTGGGGTGATAATTTATAACAAACTTGACAATTATTTTGTTGTTTCTGTTGACTGACAAACATTTTTGGGTTTTGAAATGTGTAGTTCCAGAAAATATCCATACCCCCACCACGGAGGGAATTTCACATAGGACCCCCCCACCCCCCAGGATTTTCCATTTTTGAGGTATTTTTTTAACCCCCCCACCCCTTCGGAAATTCCTCAAATACAGAAATACACCCCCACCCCCCTCTGGAAAAGTTTTATTTCAAAAGAACGCCTCATAAAACAGTTTGATGTGAACATTTCAGAAATAACAAGGACTGCCTACACGAGGAGAAAATATACGTTATCGAAGAGCGCGCGTGCTGTTCAATTTCACAGATAGAGTTTGCCAAAAAGCTCTTGATACTGAAATAATTGTTGTGTTTTATATTTACCTGTGGTCATTGACATCAAACTTTACCATTAGCTTCGCCGAAGATTTTAAATCTAAATTGTTGGAATAAGTCCGGCAATGCAAAAAACATGTGTTTGTATTTAATTTGCATATGTCATGTTTACGTTCCTATGCAAATTTGTAGGAGATCAAAAGGATTATCGCTTTAGTTCTACTCAATCAATATTTCTTATGGTAATCGTTAAGTCTAGTTATTTTAGTCAATAGTTTTCCTATTGAATCGGAATAGCTTCGACAAAATAAGCATTAGCAGGGCAGGGAGAAAAATTGACCTTCCAGATCGTAACTTGAAACCGCAGACGAAATGGAGCCGAAAAACGAAATTAGCAAGTTCACGTTCTTATGCAAATTTTGTATGAGATCAATAACGCATTAAAAGATTGTTGAATTGGCTCTATTTTGCTGAATTTTGGCATAGAAATTAAGTTAATAGTTTTGGAGTTTGAGTTGAAATACTTTGGGCAAAATAAGTTTTTACACGGGTCAGTTTTGACAAACTGATCAATTGATCCCGGCAATTGACCTTTGCCCGTAACTTTATGCAAAAATAACAAACAAATATTTCAATGTTTTATGTAAAATTGGGGCATTCACTTTACAGCCATACAAAAGTTTCCTTTTTAAACATTGGTACAAATAATTTCAATTGTAGCCAGTGAACAATAATTTTCTACGCAAGAAAGTTTCACAAACACAGTTTTATAATAACTGAGTCACGCAACGCAGACAAAGATTTCTTGTCTCACTTGGACTACTTCGCTTACAAAGGCTTTTCGGAGAAAGGAAACATGTTTTTAATGTAACAAGGGTTTCTTTAAAACAGTTAAATAAAGTTACGTCTTCAAGAAAGATCTACGAAGTTGCTAAGTTGGTAAGTTACAATTTTGAACAACTATGTCTGACATGAACGTGAAGTTGACCCTCTGGAAACTTATCCAACCATTCACCCCTCCTCCCCTCTGGAATTTCCTGGGCCATTGACCCCCCCACCCCTCTGGAATTTCCAATTCCCTCCGTGGTGGGGGTATGGATATTTTCTGGAACCACACAATGACAGCAAATTTGCGCGATACTTCTCCTTTAAGTGGTGACAATTACTTTGTTCTTGCATCACATGGTGATACCTGTAGTTGATAGTGTTACATTACCTGACAGCATAGCTGTGATGGAGAGGATTTCATTGGAACAGTTATGCTCACAGCTAGCGATCACCATCTTGGCCAGCTGTGGATCCAGAGGGAACTCAGCCATCATTGATCCCAGGGAAGTAAGGTCACCACTATCATCAAGAGCACCCAGGTAGTTCAAAAGTTCGAGGGCTCTCATCAAGGTCTCTGGTGCTAAGAAGGATAAACACGCAGAAAATTGACTGTACAGTTTTGGCGGGGGGGGGGGGGGGGGGGGAGAAAAGAAGAGAGGTACAGCGTACTGCTATGTCCCTTCCCCACCCCCTAAAGGGTATCAAAGAACCAATAACCAAGAAGCATTATAGTGTAATAAGATAATTTTGATAATAATTATCATAAATTTCTACCCAAACTTGGAATGGATAATACCAGGAGAATGTATAAATGGCACTTTGCATGGTCAGCGGTTTATCATTTTAAAAGACTGCAATCAGCATAAGGATGATTATATAGTTTCAACAATAAATTATTCAGGAGCCAAGAGGGATCTTTTTACATGTACATGGAAGCTGTGAAAACAACAAACATACCAGGAGGGTCCATAAAGTCAAAATGCACCAAGTCATCAATGCCCAACTTCTTCAGCTGAAGCACCACTGTACCAAGGTTGGACCTGAGGATTTCAGGATATGTGTTGTCTTGCATTTCATTCTGATAAGCCTTCTCGGTATACAGCCTAAAACACTTGCCAGGGCGTGTACGGCCAGCACGACCTGCCCTCTGCTGTGAACTGGCTTTTGAGATGGCAGAAACCAGCAGGGACTCTACACGGATGCGAGGGTTGTACACCTGTACGTACAGAATATGTTTAAACAGTCAAAGAGACCCAAAAGGTACATGTACATGTATATGAATAATTATGTATCTGATGATGTAAACAACAGTCCTAGCCAAGGAGACTGAGAAGACGTGGGAAGTTAGAACCAAGATAGCCATAGTTTTTATTGGAGGCACTTAGTAACCTAAGGTACACTGTACAAATAAGAACACCCTTGGGATCTCTTTCAATGTTCTACAGTTAGGTTGCACTGTGGGTTACTTTGGGCAACTTTTTGATGCTTGGCACCCACAGAAATAACAAATATAAAGACAGAAGACCCTGCCGATATTTTCAACATCATCACCACCACTACCGCCATCATCATCAACATCATCACCAACAACATCGTACATTTCTAGGGCACATGGCCTTCTAAAGCAAGAAAAATTATTTTCAGCAATGATCTTGTAAATCTGGATTTTTTAACCACAACTGTTTCTAATCTCGCAATCTGATTGGCTAATTTTCCATTGTCGATAAGAGTCTAGACGCTGCTCGCGTCAATCAGCGTGTGGAAATTTTGACAGTTGATGTAAAAATTTTCTTTGACGCTGATATTTTGGTAAAAATAAATTGAATGTGGTTTTGCATTGTCTGTACTCAAAAATTTGTTGTTTTGACCACTGTTATGACGAATATTGTTGTCGATAAGAGTACAGACAATGCCAAACCACATTCGATTTGCTAAACTCACTCATACAACAAAATACCCCCTCTTTTCTTAAATTAAGCCCTACTGAAAGAAAGGAATAGGACAACTAAATGCCTGGGTGATGTCTACGCTGTATTCAGTAGTGATCTCCCTGCATCATTCAAACAGCAAATAAAGCAAAATGGCAAAACTCAGGTATTGATAATGACTTTCTGCTTCACATTTTTATAAAAACAAACCTTCTGTTTTGAAAATCCAGGATCAATAACAAACACAACACCATCTATAGTGAGGGATGTCTCAGCTATGTTAGTTGACACCACACATTTACGGCCGATTGCACCATTGGGTCTCTTAGGTGGGGCAGGGTCAAAGATTCTTTGCTGCTGAGCAGGAGGAAGAGTGGAATACAATGGAATGCAGCGTAACTCTCCAATTTCTGGGCCTAGGTTATCTATTTCTTTCTTTAACCTCTTACAAGCTTCCTCGATTTCCTGCAGAACACAAGACAAACAAACGCATTTAGTTCATGACCAAAGCTAGTAACATTTCTTGTAACCAACCCTCCACAGATCATGCTTAGAATGGCAGTTCAACACTACTGTGACTTTCTATCAGTCCAGAAAAAATAGTTGTGTTCTTACAGTCATGTTTTATCCTTTTTCACTCCTGATATTTTTCTTAACATTATGTGTACATGTAAGTTGTTAAATTCAATTTCTTTACCCTTTCGTTTCCAAGGAAAAGCTTCATGCAGTTTGAAACTGAAAACATTTATCTATTTCATTTCTAACAAAAAATAAAGGCAATAAAAAGGAAAACAAAACTACACGTAAAGAGCACATAAGAAGCTGGAAACACACCTCTTGGCCAGTGAGAAAGAGCAAAATGTCGCCTTCAACGTCTTCACTCATGTGAATCTGAACCACAGTCCTTATCGCTGCTTCTAGATAATCACGCTCAGGTTCAGGTGTGTAGAATATCTCTACAGGGTGTGTCCGGCCAGGTATTGTCATGAGTGGAGCTTTGTCAAAGTACTCTTGAAATTTTCCAGCATCTAAGGTGGCACTCATGACAATGATCTTGAGGTCATGTCTTTGACGCACAACCTATACAAGTACAATAGCATTTTTATTTAGTGATACATCAGTTTTGTAGTCTGGTAAGTGACATGCATGAGTGCATTGGACTAAAATCGTGTTGTTTGTGTACCTCTTTCAGAAGACCCATTAAGATGTCGGTGGCAAGCGTTCTTTCATGAGCTTCATCAAGTAAAATAACAGCATAACGGTCAAGGAGAGGATCTGTCATAGCCTCCCGTAACAACATACCATCTGTCATGTACCTGCAATGAGAGTGAATTCAGAGATCCAAACAAAAATTCAGTGCCTCAGTGATCCTCCTTATTACAGGTTAGGTAAACTGCTTGCAACTCCACCCCATAGGAAAATGCAGTGTTACAGAAACCTCACATTCACTGATATTAATTACATTATTTTCAAACTAAATTTAATTAATGATATTATTCTGATACATTTTTAACCAGTCATGCAATTCGACTTTAAAATAATTTATACTTACTTCAGCACTGTTCTAGGGCTTGTGCAATCTTCAAATCGAATGGTATAGCCAACTTCCTGGCCAATCATCACATCCAACTCATCAGCCACACGTTGGGCTACACTCATGGCTGCCACTCTTCTTGGTTGTGTACACGCCACAGCCTTGCGCTTATCAATGCGAGTTTCTAGACACCATTGAGGAATCTGTACATGCAAATATCAACACATGAAAACTTTTAAAGGTGTTGATTTTACTACACCAGGCACGCAAGAGAAAAATTAACCACAAATATAATAATACACATATAAATGAATACATTTTCTTCAACGCCTTTCCATGGGAACATGTACAATGTAAATAAAAAGGAACTCGTCATATCCCACACAAAAGCAATGGACAAATAAATTAATTTATTAACAGTATCTATTTCTAAACAAAATTTGTTAAGTAAACATACATGTAACCAATGCTCTTGAAAATCTAGCAGTACCTTGCCAGCCACAACCTCATTTTATTTATTTCATTTATTAGCTTAGCCAAGGACAATACAAATAAATACAAATAAATTTGAATAATGGTGACACAGACCCTACATGTACAAGTACTAATAATTCTAGTATGTATAGCCTGTGGTACAATTTTTACCTGGGTGGTTTTTCCAGATCCTGTTTCACCGACAAGAACAAAAACCTGGTGTTCTTTCATGCCTTCCATAAACTTCTCCCTGTACTCCCATACTGGTAGTTCAATTCTCTTCTTCAGAATGTCAAAATATCTGTCTGTGAACAACTTTCCATTGAATGGATTAATCTTTCCATGCAGGTTACTGGGATTACTGATTAGAGAGAAAATTATTCATAAAATGAATAAAATAATTATTGGTCTCAAGTAGTGTAATCTTTAGTTTCGGCATGTCTACCAGCTAAATCCAAGTGCTAGAGGGTCATTCAATCCCCCCTCCCCCCAGACTCTATTTTGATGACTCACGAGGTCAAAATGCCCTCTTGAAAGGCAACAACAAAAACAAAAAAAGAAATAGACTTTTGGCTTGCCTTCCCCTCTTCTGGGCATAATAAAAAAATCCACAATCCTCTTCAGAAAATCTCACCAATAGGTGGCGGGAGGGGGGGGGGGGGGGGATATGGATACAGCATGCATGGCATGCAAATATTATTATGGCCAATGTTGTAGTAGTGAGTGGTAAATTTCACATTTTCAGGGAGTTCAATCGGGCTTTAAACAGACTACATGAATGAAATAAATCAGTATTCTGCTATATGTACACTATCAAGTGAACAGCTTTCAAATTTAAGGATTCTATATTCTGTACAATAATATTCGCTTCCCCCTTTCTCACTTTGCAAACTGGTCTTATTGTACACTCTTAAAATGAAAGAGAAACATTGCATTGCGATCAAAAGTATTCCCACAGAGATCACTGAACTTTACCGCCACTACAAAATCAAGCAAGGTTAATGAGCTCGAGGTCCAAAGGTATCCTAATGTTTTTTTCATTCGCAATTTGTATTAAGCTTACCTCAACTCTTCTTTTATCCTTTTAGCGGTAGTCAGCGAACTAGAAGAACTCCCATCGACGTCTAACCTTCTTTTCGACATCTTGAATTGATACCGAACCGCAAATAACTTCCAAAACCTCCAAAAAAGAACACTTTTACCGTGTAAAATTACCTACCATGTTCGCCGGTAAAAAAAGCAAAGAGCGAAGAGCACGCGCTTAGATCCTGTTCCCATAACTCTTTGCCATCACACAGACCTCGTCCCAAGAACGAGGATGGTACAATCGCGTTTCCCACAAATAGTTTCGAGCTTCTTCGAGCTTGGCGCGAAACGTCAAAACATGGTGGGCTTCGGAGGGCTTCGGTGCTACTTTCCAAAAACTGCTGCTTCCTAACTAGTGCGGTCGGCGAGTGCCCTTTGTCAATTTCACTCGTCGGCATGAAGAAGGAAAAAGGATCTGAAACGTATTATTAAACGGTTGAATAACTGTGTCCAGTTCGAGAGTACTCCATCGGAGCAATGGCAAACAGCGAGGCCAAAGTCAAGTCGTTTTATGGGGGCACTTCAAAGAGGTAAAGCATCCAGCTGGGTCTAAAAACACGAAGAGTGTACTGAAGAGTGAGACAAAAATGTGTGTTTATAATATTAACTTGTTGTATAAACGTACAAATCGAAGAATATACACATTCCTCGTTCTGCAGAAAAAATATCCATACCCCGACCACAACTGCACTGCAGACGGGAGGAAATTTCATATAGCCCCACCCCACCCCCAACCCACCCTTTCGAATATTCCTTAAAAATTAAGAAATATTGGAATATCAAAGAAAGTTGTCTCAATTAGGATGAAGGTTTGCTGGAATGACGTAGACCTCCCTGTTCAAGTTATCAATACAACAAGTATATTACAAGTGCCCATCTACTTCCCCTCCCAGGAACATACAAGTGTCTTGAAGGATTCAAAGTATGTTAACTGCCAGGGCTGTCATTAAGGCTGATTTACACAGTACGACTTTCTCACTTGTGACAAACTCACAACCGGCCTACTACCCGAATTGTTTCGAGTAAATCAAACCTACAACTCGCTTATGAATGTCGTGTATGTCGCCAAAAATGTTGTACATGTAGGATTGTATAACATGTTTCAAAATCTTTTGACAATCGTAGCATAGGCAATGTTGAATGAAGCGGGTTGTGTGCGACTTTTTGCATGACGTGAGCAGCGCGTGCTCTAGAAGTCACATGCAACAGTGGTAAGCAAAAGTTGTACCGTTTAAATCGGCCTTTAAGCTTTGGAGTAGCTGGCTTCACAAGGAAAGTAATGGTCTTGAAAAAAGTATCCCCTTCTTTTCCTGTTGTTTTCAGTTCTAAAGTAGCTAGCCATTTTTTGCTGTCAGTAGTACTTATTATTGACCAAATTTAGTCTGGTGCTGGCTACAAATGACTGCCCTGTAATTTCTAGTCTGGTTAGCCAACTCCCCAACCCCCCTCCCCCCTAATTAATCTGCATCACCCCCACAGTTATACTTGTAACTATAGCTTGTTTTAAATTTCAATTCACGTTGTGTATGGTTAAATGTGGCTAAATGTAATTTAGGCAAAGTTAAAATCAAGGCAAGTGCCGGTCAGCGGTGCCCGCATGGCCGGGACATGCGGGGGTGGCAACCTCATTTCACTGGGGCCCCTGGGTTCTTACAGCTCACATGTTTGTGCCAATTCATTTCGCATCTGTTCACTTGCCGGAGCTTGTGCTGTCTAAGTTTGTAACGATGAGTTTAATATGATATTAGAATCAACAAAAGCTGGGAAGAAAAGAAGAGAAAACTGGAAAAATGTGCCAGTGACTTCAGACAAAAACCAATCTTATCCACAAGGAAACTTAGGTATGTAATGAAAAGTACTGTCATGATGATTTTTTGTGGGGCTTATTTTGATGGGGAGGGAAGAATTGTTGGAAGAGTTTTGATATTAGTTGGGTTTGGTAGCATTAAAAACACCCTGAAACAATATTATGTAGTAACAGCAGTCCTTGGGCTTATATTGGGATGGGGGAAGGGGGAGAAGGGAGCTGGGGGTGGAGTTGTCTTCAGAATGGTATTCAAACTTCAAAGTACTGCAACTGTATTCAAGTTTTCCATTTCTATTTAAACCAACATGAAGTAATATTAGTTGGCCTTCCATGTTTAAGCTATGGGCTAGGGGTTATAGATGAGGAAGATTATATTTCACGTTGTATCCTTCTATAAATTTGTAACTACAGTCGAACCTCCCTTTGCGACCACCTCTCGTAAGCGACCACATATCCTTGACATTATGGGTGGTCGCTTATGGGAGGTTCGACTGTAGGCTATTATAGCTAAACTCAAGTTATGTGGGTTGCTTCACGCAGCATCAGGTTTGCTCACCACTTACTGCTTAAAGAGGAAATGAGCTTCTGAAAGTAGAAGTCTTCTTGGGGATCAAGAAAAAGCGACTCAAATGTATATATAATGAGACTGGGTGCATCCATCCATCCTTTGCATACATGTAGTAATTGAAACATTTTGAGACAATTCTGCATGTATTTCATCAATTAGGATAGATGATCCTTTTCCTGTATTTGAAACCTTTCCACGTCAGCAAATGGCCTTTGATTTTGCTAGAACTTGTCACGAGGTAGGCAGTGATTGTTCTCATTTTTAACCCTTGAATCCATGCATGGTCAGCATCTAAAGAGACCTTAAAATTTGCATTAGTTTTCATTTACATATATTAGGCTTGCATACATTTTTAGTTATCCTAAAACTGCATAAATTTGCATAAATGTTACTCATAAAGGGTTATTAAAGCCAGAAGGGACTTGTAAATTGAATGATTTCATTTTTTTAGTAAGGCAAATAAATGATGATGATGATGATGATGATGATGAAGGGTGTACAGGTATCCTATGGATACCAATTTTTTGAAAACATTGTTTTAGTGAAATTCCATTTTCTACTATGTGCATTAAGGCTACCAAAACTCCACTTAGTCCCGTGCACACATGCTTACGATACTGCAATTTTAAATGACTGAATCTGTCGGTGTTAGACCTTTTGCATGAACTGTCTAGTG
Source organism: Pavona decussata (assembly GCF_977016875.1). Taxonomy (NCBI): domain Eukaryota; kingdom Metazoa; phylum Cnidaria; class Anthozoa; order Scleractinia; family Agariciidae; genus Pavona; species Pavona decussata. Next base: position 2,787,821 of record NW_028145572.1, read on the forward strand.
CCATTTTAATATGTTTGTAAATTTTAGCACTTTGATATACTTGTAGAGGGTTAACATCTATTGTACATCTACATCTAAATAATTTTTTATAGATCTATGATATACATGTATGTAACAAGCTACATGAAGAATTTTACAATAGATATTATTACTGGTAACATTCCTGCAAATATTTTTTACTGGAAGGATGTTCATGTGTTTGCTAAAGAAAAAGATGTCCATGGAAAGCGTGTCTACATTGTTGCAACTTTGCCACAGTTTTGGTACAAGTACACAAGGTATGATGTTTCTATAGGGTAGGAGAAAGGGTTTATTTTTCCACAGAAAAGCGGCTGTCCATTTCCAGAATGGGAAATTCTTGTCCAGGAATTGCAATTCCAAATCCAAACCCCAAATAAATAGCTATATCCAAAAGTTGTGGTGTTTGGGTTGGATGAAAAGCATTAAAATTTCTGTTCCATAGTAGTTACTGTTCTAACAAAATACCAAATTGGATACCCCCAGAAATGCACTACCCTTCCCAGAAATTCCATTTGAGTAAGAAATGATCATTGCTATTTTGTATTTTGAAGGACTTGAATTTTTGTTATTATTGCTTTAGCTATAACAGTGTAGCATCAAATCCTTGATGATTATTAACTAAACAGTGTTTTTTTCTTTTATGGCCAATTTAACAGAGAGTGTTCTCCTGAAGACAGAAATTACTATGAGGTTATACCAGAAGGTACTTTTATCCCCATAATTTATCTTTTACATGTATATTCATTTGAATCTTCTTCTATTGTCACCTCAACGTCCAAAACGTATTAAATAAATTACAATAAATGGGAAAAAACATACACTGGTTGTTTTGTTTTTGTTTTTGTTTTTGTTTTTGTCAGGAGCTGCTTGTAGGTTGTACTTTGACTTGGAGTTCAAGACAGAATTTAATCAAGAGAAGAACGGAATGAAAATGGTTGACATTTTCATCAAGGTACATTATTAATTTTGGCTTTGAACACTTTTGATTCCTTCACTTTTGCATGTGAGTGTTAATTCTATAGGATGCCTGTCAGTAGAAATTGCTTTTTACAGTTAATTAAATTCCATTTTCAGTCTCCCTGTTTGAATTGAATCTCTGGAATTAAAGCGCGCCTACCTTTCTCTCTATTTTGATTTCATTTTTAGTGGGTTTGTTGCCACCTGAAGGATATATATGGCTTAAACTGTGACCGAAAGTCTATCATAGATTTGGATTCAAGGTATGTCACTGAAAAACTGTCAAATGACAACTTACAGAAACCTTTTGCCACTGTGAAGGCATGCATGCTGCACAATCAGCTATCAGAAGTTTTGACTGGATCTTATACCTTTTCTAAGGTCATGAACCCATTTTTTTTTTTCCATTTCATGTTGCATTGGAAACATGAAATGAATACATGGGAAACAATTGAGTATTAGAGTGTCACGTTGACAACTTTTATTTTTGGCTGGTAGTTTAGCTATCCGTGAGAACTGTTCTAATCAGTTGTATCCCTGCTGATAATATTTGGCCACATTGCAAGTACACAGGGTGATTGTGTGGTTCCAGAAATATCCATACCCCCACCAGGGAGGGAATTGGAAATTCCAGAGGGGTGGGGGGGTCAATGGCCTAGGAAATTCCAGAGGGGAGGAGGGGTGAATGGTTGGATAAGTTTCCAGAGGGTCAACTTCACGTTCATGTCAGACATAGGTGTTCAAAATTGTAACTTACCAACTTAGCAACTTCGTAGATCTTTTTTGAAGACGTTACTATGGTTAACTGTTTTAAAGAAACCCTTGTTACATCAAAAACATGTTTCCCTTCTCCAAAAAGCCTTTGTAAGCAAAGTAGTCCAAGTGAGACAAGAAATCTATGTCTGCGTTGCGTGACTCATTCATTATAAAACTGTTGTTTGTGAAACTTTCTTGCGTAGAGAAATATTGTTCACTGGCAACAATTGAATTTGTATCAATGTTTAAAAGGGAAACTTTTGTATAGCTATAAAGTGAAAGCCCCAATTTTACATAAAACATTGAATATTTGTTTGTTATTTTTGTATGCTGTGTAAAGTTACGGGCAAAGGTCAATTCACGGGGTCAATTATAACTGGTTTGTCAAATCTGACCCATGTTAAAACTTATTTTGTCCAAAGTATTTCAACTCAAAGTCCAAAACTATTAACTTAATTTCAATGCCAAAATTCAACAAAATAGAGCCAATTCGGCATTCTTTTAATGCGTTATTGATCTCATACAAAATTTGCATAAGAACGTGAACATCTAAAAGGTGTCTCCCTGCTAATGCTTATTTTGTCCAAGCTATTCCGATTCAATAGGAAAACTTTTGACTAAAATAACTAGACTGAATGATTACCATAAGAAATATTGATTGAGTAGAACTAAAGCGATAATCCTTTTGATCTCCTACACATTTGCATAGGAACGTAAACATGACATATTATGCCCGGACATATGCAAATTAAATGAAAACACATTTTTGCATTGCCGGACTTATTCCAACAATTTAGATTTAAAATCTTCAGCGAAGCTAATGGTAAAGTTTGATGTCAATGACCACAGGTAAATATAAGACACAACAATTATTTTAGTATCAAGAGCTTTTTGGCAAACTCTACCGGTGAAATTGAACAGCGCGCGCGCTCTTCGATTCTCCTCGTGTAGGCAGTTCTTGATATTTCTGAGATGTTCACATCAAACTGATTTTTGAGGCGTTCTTTTGAAATAAAACTTTTCCAGAGGGGGGTGGGGTGTATTCTGTATTAGAGGAATTTCCGAAGGGGTGGGGGGGGGGGGGTTAAAAAAATACCTCGAAAATGGAAAATCCTAGGGGGTGGGGGGGTCCTATGTGAAATTCCCTCCGTGGTGGGGGTATGGATATTTTCTGGAACTACACATTGTGACTCACTGAATGTCATATCCATGAGTTTTATGCTCAGGCCTGCTCCTCAATTCTGAATTGTGCAATTGTGACTGGATCATGTATGCCGCACCTTGTGTGGGATCCTGAATCTGAATCTCTTTTAATTTTTTGGCCAAGTTGCATGAAAATACATGCTTTCCGGTCGGAGCGCCATCTTGATGTTGACAACTGCTGCATTCAGAATTAAGCTTCTGCCTACAGGAAGCTGGAAACCTTCGTGCATAGTGTATTTTTGGTTTTTGACCTGACTTAGTAAATATTCAATAGAGTGTTTATCTTCATTAAAGACTACTACAATAGGGTAAGTGTCATTTAACATCTCCCTTTAACTTCTTTGGGAAGTCTTTTCTGGCTTTTCTGTTTCAATTATTATTTTTTGAGTTCTTTTCAATTCATTAGTTACTTGAGCTATAACAAATCCTTCCACTGACCATGCTCCTTTGAGCATTGCTAACATGTTGGTCGGTTTGCATGGTTTCAGCACTTCCTCAAAGTTTTCAAGACATCTTATATTTCACTTGCCTGGTGCAGTTTTTAAGGATAACATCAATGTAGGTAAGGTTGGCACATGAAAGTGTGTGATTGTTGCTTGATTTTAGTTTGCCACACAATCTTTTAGACATTTGCTAAAGTATTATTAATACTGGCCTGTGATTATTGTAACTGAATTGTCCAGACTAAAGAAGAAGACAAGTAGAAGAAAGAGGGTTTTTTTTTGGAGGTCAAACCTCTAAAAGAAGTGTCAGACTAGAGCGACACATTCAGTCTTTTTACTTACAGTATGTATTTTAATACCTTTACTCACAATCATGCTTTATGATTATCATAAATTATTTTAAAATGTTTCATTCACAGGAAACTTTGTGCGACACATTTGTGCACTTTTAAAAACAAGGCTTGAAATTGGAACAGAGATGTTTCACAAGCAACTTGCAGAAAAAGACACGCCTGCTAAGGATTGTGATGGTAATTCTAATAACATGATGCAAAAGGATGATCAGTACTGTGAAGGAAAGCCAGCATTGTCTGCAACCCCCTCTATGGGTGATGTGCCATCACCTGATGATGGTGAAAGCAATGAAGGAAAAGTTGAAGGAGGTAATTGTAGCTTAACGAAGTGTTTTAACTCTTACTTGATACAGTGGAACCTCGATTTAACGAACCTCTATTTAGCGAAGTCCTCGATATAACGAACGATATTCTATGTCCCGGCCAAAGTTACAGTAAAATGTATGGAAAAGAACCTCGATATAACGAACATAATCCGGAAGCCAAAACGTAAAATCTACCTCGATATAACGAATTACAATGTCAACAGGCGACAGAAGATTAACGCTGAACAGATCTACAGTCAAAAAATCCTTTTTATCCTTATGATAAAGAGACAGCAACTTTTCAGTCAACGGCTTAATATATCTCGTAGACATTGGCACTATACTGTAGTATTTCGACATCAGCATTGAATTCCGTGACAGACGTCACCTGTGTTACAAATCAATCATTAACTATGATCTCGATATAATGAACATTTTGGTCGTTTCCCCTCAAGTTCGTTATATCGAGGTTTTCAATATAACGAACCCTCGATTTAACGAACAAATTTGGCCGGTCCCCAGCAACTTCGTTAAATCGAGGTTCCACTGTAAAAAGGTTGCTAAAAATTAACTCTAATTTTAATGGGCTCCAAATTTTTTCCAAGCATCGACAAGATGTTTTTATGTTATATTTTTGAACTGTTACTTTCTCTCATTTACAGCATCGTCAGTTAGCAATGTTGTGCTAAATACTTTAACACTTGAACAAAGTTTACTATTAATCTCATTTTTATTGTTGCAAATTATGCAAAATGTTTGCAAAAGTGTATAGGTTGTTGCACTTCATGCAAATTTCTGACCCTCCAGGTGCAACAATGATTGTTTTGGCCCACTACCAGCATGCTAAGATGGACCTTGTTTAAAGCTTTGTAGCATGAATTATTATAGTTACATTATGATGTATTTCTTTTTTTTTTCCTTTAACTTTGACATGGCTTTTCAGTTTTAAAAATCTTTAGCTTGAAAATGACTGCTGTCATGTGTTGGTATTTTCCTCATGATACATTAATTTATATTTTATTTGTAGTTAACCAAGATGAATTGAAAGAACTTATTATCAATGATGGAAAGGGTGGTTTTGGCACTTTCTGTGACGAAGGTATGCTAGTTGAACTTATAAAATTAATGTTTTTAAAACTTTGAATCTGTAAAATACTGATAATTAACGGCTTCTAATCAACATGATGTATTTTATTTCTCCTCTTGTGTCGACCATTGCCAGCCCTTACCACTTAAATGTTCAATTTCAAGAGTTCATTAATTTCCCAGCTATTAAAGTTAATGACAAGAATTTAGTAATATTTACTTTGTGTCTTTTAGGTGTCTACACAAAGAATCGTAACTTTAGAATTTTCAGGTCAACCAAGATCGGAAAAAACTCCCATCTTCTTGTATCCAACCAGAACACCTTCAAGGTATGGTTTGTGAAGAGACCAGGCTGTGTTCAAATGAAATTAATGAAATAAAGAACCTCAAAAAAAAAAAAAAAAAGAAAGAAAAAAAACCCCAAAACTTAAAGCAGACTACATGGATTCCAAGTGTCAGAAGAAGTTGAATTCCATACTTGACTAAATTCAGGCCGGTTCTGCTTGGTTCATTCATGTGTTCCTTACATACCTGTATATATAGTTATGCAAGTGTAGAAATCTGTAGACAGATTGTCAATTTTCCATGGCTGAGGTTTTCTTTTTGAAAATATTAAGGAAAAATCGGTAGAACTCTGGAAGAGGTTTGGCAGAACTTGAAGCAACTAGAAGTGGGAACGCTTGCCTCATTCCTTACGTTTCTGCAACAGTTTCTTTTTCTCCCAAACATGTAGTCATCCTTCTGTAACTGTATACATTCAAAAACAAGATATTTGCACTGTTTCTCACGTGTCTTACCACTTATACAACTTTGCTGTTGCTTCAGCCAAGTTTAAAGGATAGGAAAGGCAGCTTTTCAAAAGACCCTGAATATTTGTTATTTCTGGATTCACTGGTTTCCAATGTCAGGTAAGAACATGAACACACCAATGCATCCCAGACGTTTTGTTTAAACTATAACCAGTTAATCATTTATGGTTTCTATTTGGTACAATAACGTAAAGGAATTTCCAGCTAAGTGAAAAGTGTTTTCCAGGCGGCGTTTTAATAACTCGTGTTTCAAAACTGTTTCTGTTTTTATTTTGTCATCCCACAGCATGCAAGTTGGTGGAAAAGATGTAAACGTTCTAACATGTAAAAGTTGCATTAAATCTAAAAAAAACTCTTCCCATTCAGAAGCAGATGATTCAAGTATGTTGTGTTTATTTTGTTTTCCATCATGTGATTGTACAGGTGTATACACTTTATTGTTATTGTATCTACCACGATGAAAAACAACCTTTTCCTCGACATTGTGAGTAGTTTGTTCAACTGATCAGTCACTCCTATGAGTCAAGCATTGTTACTTACGTGACCAATCAGGTGTATAATGACCAGTGACTTCAACTGATGATCAACTTTTCATGTTTTTCCTTTCTGACGGAGTGATGGTGATGATCACTCAGGTTGTCAAAATAGCAACTTTTAAAAGTGAACATGACAACCACACCAACAAAAACGTCATTTAAAACTATTAGGTTATCATTTAGACTTCTTCATCATAATGTCACGATGTGGTAACAATTTCTCTCAAATAGTACTATATTAAATATACGGAGAACAGTTAGGAGAATGTACATGTTGGTATTTTCTGTTAGGTTGCCAAGTGCCTTCCCAGCATGGCTATGAACACTCTCCTTACCCTGACATTGATGTGTTCATCTTACAAGTTGTCAACAAGGGAGGTGTGCAGGGTGAGATCAGAAGATGGGTCTTCTTTCCTCAAGGTATCTTGTTAGGCCATACTACTGTTAGCGGTTATAAAATACAGATTCAGTTGTGAAGTAATAATCGGTTTCAGATTGTGCAGACCACTTAACGAACACTGATCTTGTCCTTTCTAACAAGTGTTTGTTCTGATAGAGGAAACCATACTCGGGAAAAAGAAGTCCAAGTTCTCTCAACAGCAGTCAAACCTGTGACCTTCCGATTACTAGTTAGGATGCTCTGCCGTTGAGCTATAGGAGACTCATGGGAGTCACATTTCTTTCACGTATTCATTCTGAATAGAAACAAACATGGACCAATCTTTTTCAGGATTTTATTTCAGCCAAAGAGAAAATCTTCGCTTGCTAAATTTGGAAACGGGTTCAAATGAAAGATACAGCACACAACTACTACAGCTTATGGCCCGCCTGTATTGTTTTCCCAGTCTTAAACCTCTTTGGATTTGAGCTCCTTAATCCTGTTCCTAAAGGTGTTTTTTTCCAAACTGATAGGGAAATCGTTGACTTATGACATCCTCAAGAACCGATGGTGTGAGAATATTGGAAGGCCCCACAAGAGCAACCACATAATGTAAGAATATCAGCTAATGACAAGGACCGTAGGCAGACACCTCTCGTAAGCGGCGGACACTTGATCATGTTCTCAGCTACATACAAACACTCCATTTTTAACTTCTTAAAACCAGACACACTTTTTCTGGTCCCGAGTGTGTCCGCTTACGGGAGGTTCGACTGTAACGAACTTGTTCGTCAATTAGGTCTCTTTTTTGCTTACGCTGCTTAGTAGATTCAGCAGTTTAAAATGACATATTATGGATGGAGTTTCTCTTGTGCCTTCTTTTACCTACGCTTTTAACACGTGCAAATAGAGATACAATATTTCCAAACTACTCACTTAGTAAATTGTAAATGCAGATACACATGCAAGCAACAAATTGCTCAATAAGTAGATAGCTAATTTACACCTGCTGATTATCTGGTGAATTTGGCCCAATTTGACAAAGGAAATGAGTGAGTAAACGGAAATCGATCCAATTTATAAAATTCTGTATCAGCGCTACAGAGTTTTTGAATCAGACCGATTTGCACTCCTCGCTATACCAACAGAAAAATAAATCGGCCGACAAATCAGTTGTAACGTGCAAATTGGCCCATATGATTGAAACTACTAATCGAACCGATAAAGCACACGTGCAACTTGCACTTAGCCTTAAGGACGGTGCCTACCAATACAGAGGTTTATGACTATACGGGAAAAGCAGATCTTAGCAAGGGCTGTTGGAATCCAAAAAAAAAACTGATTGGGGGTAACCACGTACAGATAATTAAGCAACAATTATTCTAAAAAGCGTTAAAATACAAAAAAATATATGGCTTTTTTTTTTTCCAAATTGAAGCTTTATTATCTCTGAAAAATGCGTGGTTACCCCTTTTCTTTTTGGATACCAAGAGCACTTGTTAAGTTCTGCTTTCTCCGCATAGGTTTAAACCGCGCAAAAATATCCCTGTATTAGTAGGAACCACCCATAGGAAATTAAACCCGTGTATCTCGAGATGCGCAGAACGTATGCACAGCAACAAAAGTAGGCACCGTCCTTAAGTGATCTTAGACTTTGTTTAATAAAAAATATGAAGAATTGATTTTTCTATGTACTTTAGTGGAGTTGTTTGTTTTTCAGGATTGTTGTTGACTTGAGGCTTGGTGTATATTACCAGAAGTGTCATGACCCTGAGTGCAAGAGGATTGACTATCGCTCTCCTGGTATGTACGTATCAAGAGGAAGTGTTCCCCACGACAATTTTTCTTGAAGGGAAAAAGCGATGGGAAAAAGTAGGCTTGATATTCAGAAGAAGTTAACTGCTAAACTGTTTTAACATTTCTTTATTTGCAGAAAAATCTCTTCCAGAGGAGATTAATCCATTGTTTAATGCTCAGGTAATAAAGGTTGATTGTGGTTGTTGTGTACTTGTTCATGAGGGAGCTTAAGCAGCGATGACGGCAACGGCAGCGAGAACGTCCATTTGTGTTACTTCGCGATTGTTTCAACTCGCTCAACTTATACCAATTAGCTCGCCGTTTCTCTACTTATAGCTATCCAGGAACCAAATTGGTAGGAGTAGCGGTCAAGTTAAGAAAGAGAATTAAAACTTAATTCACCGTCGTGTGCTCACGTTCTCCAAAAAACCTAGAATTTGGTCATTTCACGTTATCGTTTTGCAGAGGACGGCAAAGAAATGTACTAAAATGTAAAACGCACGTGCAGAGCGATTGTTTTTGTTCATTAAACCTATTGTTCTGTGGCGTTGTCGTTGTCGTCGCCGTCGTCGTTGCTTAAGCTGACGACGACGACGACGACCCGATGATCATGTTTTCTTCTCCGATGGCTTTAAAGTACTGACTGTAGCAGAATCACAGTTGCGTTTCTATACGTCACTGCAAACTGGTCACATATTGAAATTTGCTTTGAATTCGTTTCAATAAATATGAATATATGAAACATATATTTGAAACGTGGATGAAAGATTAAACAGAAGAAAGACCCTCGCAGTTACTTACGCAACTTAAGCAGTTCATTTCATTTCATTTCAAGTTTGCTGTCAGTGAAATGTAATTTTATTTTTAGTTTGGTGAGTATCTTTTTGAATCCGATGACGACGATCAAGACCTGTGCAAGGCTACAGCTGAGTTTGAAGAACTCAGTTCGAATCATGCACACGGCGAATTCAGCTCTGAAAATCAACATTCTTCAAATAGAAATAACTTCAATACTGAGGACGTTAACGTCACAGGTGGTAAAAGAAGTGCCACACAAGGTGACTTTGATTTGCACGACGAGGAGGGAGATGAAGCGTTGATGGAAGTTGACGTCCCTCAAGGAGTTGATCAATCTACCAAGTTTCCGAAAATATGTCAAAACAGTACGTTTGAAGCGCTACAGGCAAATGGCCATAGAGAATGTTTGGAGAGTGCCAACAATCGGCCTACACTGAGAAAAAGGAAAGCTAATGATGCAACGAAAGATGATCATTTAGAAAGTATTGATGATTTGGAAAGTACTTCACGTGAAAAACAGTTGCTTGAAACATGGGGATCCGATGACAAGTTAGATTCTACATCAGATGAAGACGCTAGTGTCTGGCTGGTTGATGACCCCGTTAGTGATTTAGAGTTGTCATTTGCTGCGGAAGAAGTTGAAAATAGAACGTAGATTTTAAAGTTCTAAATTGTAAAGGAATGGTGGGGTTAAACCTTTAAACCGCAAGGTCTCTTTTTATTTTTTTTATTTTTCTATACTTCTGACGGAGCAAATTGCATGAATTTGTACATTCCTGACTGCTTTGAGTTTGTAACTTGTCAAAATTTTTTTTAAGTAAATAGAAAACAAGTTCCTTAAAGACGCAATCATACATGTAGTTTGTATATATTTTTTATCTAACGCAAACTTGGTTGTATTTTCTTTGAACGATTACTCCATGGAGTGCATTTAGAAGACTAAACTTCGCGTCTTGTATAACAATGACGATTTGATAAATAAACGTGTTAAATATGTTGCCAGTCTGACGCAAAGACCGTCCATTCATCTTTTGACCCTCCGCCATCTTCGAACTAAGGTGGCTCTATAGCATTTCTTCAGTGTTCGCTTAGTAGTGATATATATTTTTCTTGATGTTCTGCGGGTTCTTTCAGCCCTTTAAAATAAAAAAAAGCCTTAGTTTTCAGCCTAAAACTGGCCTTGATTCGCGCCAGCATAATGAAAATTCACGTATCAGTTAGAAAACTGCGCGCGCTCTCGCCATTTTAGTACCCAATCGCCGAGCGCCAAATAACCGTATGGAGTCACCTTAAACCAACCTTGGGTTACTGATACGCCCTTAGTATTATACCTTCTACTGGTACTTATTTCGAAGATAAAGAAGTCCTCCGAGCCGCATAAAAAGAACACAATGGCAAATCAAGATTCATGATCGTAACAATTAGATTGCGCAGGTGGTATTCAGAGTTGTATATACTGAAACTTTTATTGCGTTAATTTTGATGTAACGAAAATACATTGCCATTGCGGAAAAGAGCATCTTAAAATCAGTAAAACGGCCAAGTTTGTAGTTCCATAAATTCAGGAAATTCAGATGTTTGTAATTGTCTCGGTCCATTGTCTGAGCTGGAGACGGGCACACAAACGTCCGTAAAATTCTTACAAGAGTCTCGAACTTTTAAGTCCTTCTGTCTCGGCACTATCGGCCTGATAGTTTCCCTTGGAAATCTGATGTTCTTAAAACTTACGTATCGTAACATTTGTTTTGGGGAGATCAAGCCGTGAGCTTAAGGACATCACATTTAACTGGTATATCAGCCGATTGTAAATGTGTCTTTGACATAACGTCCTGAGAAATATTTCATCAACTTATTCCCGTCTCACCTTGGTGACTGCGTGGGATCCTTTCTTCTTCGAAACTCTCACGTGTAATCATTTACACAAGAACATAATGGCACAACTTTGATGAAAACTGATTGGAACGGCTCTTGTATTGATTTCAGTGTATGCATAAAAATCATTGGACATTCAAAACCTTTACTTCATAATTATCTTGCTGAGTATATTGCTTAACTATTGACTGTTAAAAAAGTATCTCTGTCTACTAGTCTAATTCTATTAAGGTATTCTTGTATAATGAACTGTCTGGAGTTCTTTCATTGAGACTGCTTGTACACAAGCAAGTTTCCTTTGACAAGTGTGCATTTGACAAGCTTAATATTCGTTTTCACATGTGTACGACAAAATTTGTAGTTTTTCACGCCTTGACAAGTCTCCGCCTTCAAAAATTGACTTTCCAGTTTTTCAACAAGTTCACAAAAAAACTTCCTCATCCTGGAACCACAGTTTTTACGCAAGAAAGGTTTGTCAAGAAAAAAAACTTGTCAAATTATGTACGCGCGACAATACTGATAATATTTATGAAATGCGAGACTTTTCAAGGAGCACTTGCTCGTGTATAGCAAAGGTACAGCCAACTTTACGATTATCAAATCAGCTGTCTTTTCTTGCATTGGTTCATTAGATTTTAACGATTAATGCCAAACAAAAGAAATACAAAATGATAAAATGTGACATAATAAAATGTCCCGTGAGTGCATGTTAGATATGACGCGTTTAGTTGGTTGTAATCAGCGCATATTCAAAAAGCGCCAGTGGAATAATTGTTTTATTAAAAACAACAACGAAAAAAGTGTTGTTAGATTTCATTCCAAGATTACAAGAAGGCCCAGAAAGCTGTTTAACGGCCGCTATTTGTCGAGCATGTTGAATGGCTGGCATCCCATGGCCACTAATTTAACTCAATCAAACTGAGGTGGCTCTGGAATTGCATTATCCAATGGTCCAGTTTTTAGGAAATGTTGATATTCTGCGTTTCGTCTACAAGCATTCAAGCCCTCAATGATCGTTTCATTATTTATAAATGAATCTCCTCAACACAAAGAAATTGTCCTTATTGTTTTATCCGTCTGCTGGAAAAATAAGACAGTTGGATCAATAACAAAACAGTAAAGCTTTCAATCAAATTAATTGCCTTTGCTTCAAGTAATGTTACTCGGTAGATGGAAGTTACCTACTGATTTGATGTAATGCCTGCTTGAATCGTACAATTCCTATCCTCTCATTGGTAATGGTTGAAATCCACGATCCCTTTGTCACAAAAAAAAAATTGTCCTCGTTGTTTGGCATAAAGTGAGAAAATATGATTTAAACAAATGACACAGTATCCTTCAATCAGGCAATCATTTCGGCTTAATGGAAGTAATTTTAGGATTCGTAAATTGCCATAGGACAACGTGATTGATGCAATTACTGGAGCTCGCTTCCCTTAACTAGCTACTTATCGGATATATGTCCAGATTCCTTTCTTTCTAACTCGTCACATCGTTAGCTTTTCATTGCCACTTTCAAGGAGGAGCTTGTATAACAGTACTTAAGGTACAACTGCTGGACCAAGTGATATTATTTTGATGTCCTGGTCATTATCGCCTTGGATGGATGAACACAACTAAAGGTACAAACGACAGGTGTGATGGAGCCATGGTGTCTGTCTCGTAGCTGCCTTTGATCACAACTTCTGTTGTAGTCTTGGGCGGAAATAAAGCTAGTGGACGAGAGCTTCTGGTTTTGTACAAACGAAAAAGGAACTCAAATTTTACAATTTTCTTTGTTGTAGATACAGGCGTGCGATGTATTATTGCTTTAATTCCCGTTACTTCACCCAGTTAGCTTAGTTCTTGAACAGTGTGAGAACTATTATAGCTGGTGGCTAAGAGTCGTTTTAATTGGACATTTATGAGTCAGGAGCTATTCCTAAGCAAATTCTTTGCATTATTGGCAGGCAGATGCACTTAAACATCATCACGTTTATAATAGGTTATCTAATGTGATAGGTATTAGGACTTGGGGCAGGCTAAGTTTTTTTTTTCCAGATGGAACAAATTTATAGCTTTGAACTAAACTGGTCGGAGTCTGTGGTCGTTCGCTTTATCATTGCTGGTCAGGATATATTTTCACCGAATTACGCAACTTTTTACTATTTCCGATGATCAGAATCAACGGCTTTGTACCTTAGTACTTCCTTTCATGCCTCGTGAAACTGCTGCAGTCAAAAAGAACAAACCATAGAACGATCATTAATTCTTAACTCTTCGAACAGCGAATTAGATTGATTCACCTCTTAAAAGTATTATATTTTCCCTAAGAAATGACATGCACTGCCGCAATTTAGACTATTTAAATAGTCCTTATTGTAACATGATTTATCTTGCTGGATTTACAGACAATTGAGATATAGTTATAGTGTTAAATTGTTTTATTTTTTACTGCTTTAAACTGCAAAATATAAGTGACATTTCCGATGCTTGAAAGTCAACTGAGCCGAGGTCGCTGTTTTAACTGTCGTCTACTATACAGTTTTATTTATTTTTAATTGTTTTTGTCTGCTTTTTCATTGTGTCTTCCCATTATTCTTTCATTTCACTTACTAAGTAAGGCTGATGTAGTAACTGGCTTTGTCTCCAACATTATTCTACCACTGTTGTTCTTATGTGCCAGATATCGGCAATATATCCCAGGTGGGTTCTGGCAAAATTTATTTTCTCAGGCAAGAACACTGTTTCTTGAGATCACATATATCGAGTATTGATTATCTTACACTTTTCTCTTTTGTTCTGAAAAGGTTCATTGAAAACTTAAGTGTATTCGACAAGCGGATTGAAAAATAACAATGGAAACACAAGTGCTTCGCAAATACCTGTGTGGGATTATTGCACAACTTACCCCCAAAGTATCTGTTCCTTTGAATCGATGTCACGGAGGTAGACAAAAGGTTTTATCATACGATATCCTCAAACGTTTTGTGGTATTATATACAAAATTTTGACCTGCAATTCAACCGATGTGAATTTGAATTTATCCCATGAACAACCGAATTAAGCCCCAAACCGTTAACCGTAAAAAAGTCAGCTTACTAATAAACGATTATTCGAGTGGAAAATAACAGTTCCACGATTTTTTATTATAATTTTTTCCTATTTCAAGAACGACTGCCATTAAATCTATTCGCTAACAATTCATTTGATGACATTTGTGAAAATGAGGAATGTAAGTCAAATCAAGACGAAATGACTCTTGTTATTTAGCCGGTTCTTAAGCTCTGGCCTCCACATAGTGATCGACCCAAACGCTGTAATACTCAGAAATTTCAGGACAACTGATTTCAATGCGAATAAAATAAATTGATTCAAACTCACTTTTAAATTAAAGAGACAATGCGAGAATAAAGACAATAAATGAACAAAATATATTTTCTAAACCAGAGTTGTCAGTCCGCCAGAAAAGCAATCATATGATGCCATAGACATTGTCTTCTCTAATATATAACATGAAAAATACTTTTAAACTACGCAAACTGAAACCTATTTAACCGAAAGAAGAGATACACACAAGCGCTTTAAAAATTGTGTCTTCCTAGTCATTGACGTGTCTATTGTTTTGTGTTATCGATAACAGAACTTTCATATGCTAACTTCAAAAATTCCGCTTAATGTTAAATATTTTACAAACAACTTCTTTTTATTCTGCCGCCGTCCCAATCATTGGACCTTACGAATTGGCTTGGGTTAAGTGTTTTGCAGTAAACAGTCTATGTCTTTGGCAACTGAGGTTTTTTGGCAAAATTTAGATCAGATCACCGATTCTGTAATTCGTTAGAAAATGTCGCGAACAGTGTCACATACCAGTGCCACCTCCTAATATCGAAGCTATTGCAAGTGCCAAACAGGTCTCTTTTTAGGTTCTAATTTTCCGCTGTGCTTGCTATGAAAACAATAACCTAAAATATTTGTTTTGACTAATCACAATTTAATTTTGAGCGAGGACGTTTCGTAAGGACAAATCGCCCGGTGTTTTGGTTCACTTGTCAGTACCGCACTCATTCTAAGTGAAGGAAATTTGTGTAACGTTCAACGGTTCTGTAGCCTTGCCATTAACCAGCTGGTGGTTAGTTTCCGGCCATGAAAATTTGTTATTTATTCATAATAACCTCACGGCTATGTTCCGGCATTTCGACAAAAGGCTATTGATCTTTTCCATTGTCACTTTTTCATTCGTCGTAAGAGTGTCTCTGTGTTCTTCATACGTGCAACTTAAGTGAAACTCTTTCACGATTTGTGACCATTTGTTTACATCAAAATTCGCACGGGTGATTCAGGTTTTTCTTTCATATAATCACAAAGTCATTGACTGTCAAGAATAAAGCAACTATATCGATTTAAAACAAAATTTTGTTGAAAAAGCTTGAGTGACAAAGGTGTACGAAATAAAAGGGAACGTAGCTTCAAGTATACTCACTTTGCATTACTGCAAGAGTTGAAATCTTTCTTTTTCATAGCGACAATTTTGGTTAAAATGCCATCACTAAATTTCTGTACTCCTTGTACGATAATTTTCTGACTGGCTGCCCTACAGTGGATTAACCTATATTATCAGTTCTTATGGCGTAGAGATTTTGGGTCGCATTGAACAGCACAATTAAACAATGCTAGAGTTACCGAGAATTATCGCCCTTGCAGTCCGCGATTCTCTCTATTGTCTGAGCAGCTTTCAATCTTACTAAAGGTCATCGCTTTATTTTGTAAGCCAGAATCTTAGCCGAAACAAAACCATTGAAAATAATCAACACAGCAAATTAATAATTGCAGAAAACGTGTCTCAAATTAAATTCCAATTATGCAATTAACTTTTGCTAGGACAATACCTGAGTATTTTCCCGCGTGTCGCATCTCTACATCAGTCGTTATCGCCCTTACTTATGGCGCTGTCTGTCTTTCCATTGCACTTGTACCGATGACATTAATTTAAAGCTCGACAAGAGCGATTTATGACAGGAGTTGCGTCCGTATAATGTTTCAAAAGAACTTGATTGCGTTTAAATAAGCCACGAGTGGAGAACAAAATGTTTTTCCCTCCCTGCTGGCGAACATATGATCGCCCCTGCAAGACACCAAATGACTCTGTTGTTTTACTTCCATGTTTTAATATGTCAAATTTCTTCCCGCTGAAGCTGGTTGAGTCGCGTTGTAGTAGGCCTTCAACGAAGTAATGAGAGATTCCGTTTTCACTGTGCAACGCGCGCTAGCAACGTGGGTCTCATAACAACCTCCAACGGGATACCGCGTGTTAACCCGAACGATGCCTTTTCGCTATCTTGTTGCTGACGCGCTAAAATAATTTTTTTTAGATATTTACATTTGTGGTCAGTGAAAAACACAGTCACTCCTCCCATATTTTCTAACTCAGCCATTCTTATCATTTTCAAAATGTAAACTTGGTTTCGTTTGAATCGGTTTAAAATTTGGAGCGAACTCAAAACAAAAAGGACATGAAGACAACACCTGCCATTTACGGAGGGTTTTTAAAAGCCCGTTTAAAGCCCAATATATCCATGTTTATGTTGTAGCGTGCAAACACAGCGAATTATCTACTCCTTTGTCTTGGGGGTTATCGATCTGAAACAGTGACAACTATTATCTCTAATAGGAGATTTGCAAGAAAATCAGTGGAGCAAAATGAGAAACTACCGCATTGGGGAACTGAAGCAGTACAAATAAAGGCATCGTACATTGTGTTGCCCACTGAGTAGATTATGTGTGTTATTTTATGGCATCAAAAGCAGACAGCTGTAAAAAGGAAAACAGGCACGTGTTTCTTTCCTGTGATTTCCATAACTCGTCCTTCAATGAAGATGTAATTCCAGCTCGTGGTATCAACTTGTTATGGTGCATTCACGGTTAGTTGACTTCATTTATTTTATGAAGTGCCCAACTAGGTTTTAAAAAGTTTGCTTCGCGTGCTACATGCTAAGTTACTTTAGCCTAATCTTTTTAAAATTTGTTTTGCCATTCGTGAGGGACAGTATTTGGATAATCATTAAAATCTTTACTATGAAGTAAAACCTCTTCATGTCAATGGTGTAATAGATAAACCTTAAACACACCTGTACAACATGACAGTTAGGTTCGTGTTTATACAGTGCGTGCAGTCTTTGAAAAGCCCAGTGAACAAGATATAGCCATTCACCACCGGCAGACTTTCGAAAAATTGAATTAAAATTGACTGTGACACAGAGTCGACCAAAAAGAAGGCAAACCACCCGTTGTCTTTCGATTTTGTAAAGTGACAATAAGAGGTTAAAACAAAATTTATTAAAGGCTTGACAGCCGACATGGGGACAAATTTAATGGATCAGTGAAACAAAGAGTGCAATCTTAACAACGTCTTTGTAGAGCACTCGTGAGATACAGCACCGCGTTGCGGCCGAACAATTTCATTATAAACAAATATTTTAACCACTTAAGTTTCTCCCATGTGGCTAACGGCCAACTTCATGCTCAGCCCAAATGTTCTAGTCATCCGAGAAAAATTTTGTATGTGTGGTTTGGCAAGTTTATTCAAAGATAACGACCATCTAATAATGAAGGGACATTTAAAATTTGCCTCATGTAAGACATTGTGTTGTAAATAAAAACTAGATGATTGAACCTTTCAAGCCACTGTGGGATATCTGTAAACACGACTTCTTTCTGTGCAAAACTGTTTTTGTTATTAGTTCAAAGCACGTCAAAACATGAACGTCTAATGCAAATAAGAACGCGTAAAGCGGCGTGCTTTTTTAAGTACCTCGCATCTCCTCGGCGCCTAGGCTCTGTTTTGTTGTTAGAACCACTTGTTTCTTTATTAACAGACTATACTATTTCTCCTGATTTTTATGACCATTCAAGTATGAGATAGTGCACCACACAAGATATTTTTCAGTCACGGTTTTGTTCATTGTGAATGAATTAGTAGAGTGTATTAAGAAACACTCGTCCATAACAATCCTTCATGCAATGAATTCACTGAATCCGTGGGAGTTCCCGCCACCAGTCTTTTTCTCCGTTTACTCAACTTACAAGACATCGTGCTACGTTAATTATTCATCAATATTCTCCAGTTTCTATTGTTCTTTCGAACTCTTGCTCGTTAAATTCATGTGGGTAACCCATTCTTCTTGGCAATCAATAATTTATACCCGTCAAGGTTCTTATAATAAACCACTTCTGAGGGATCCAATTCAGGCGGTCTATTGTTCAGAGCGTGGTTTCTTTTAGCTCCTAGCAGGCTCATCTAAGAAGGGCTGGCTTTGGATCACGTATAAAAACGACCTGCGCAGGGTGACCGCTCTCAAAATAAGCTGCCAACTCCACACGGTGAGGACGCATCGAGAACAACTTTTGAAACTGTAGCAATTGAAGATATCAGCAGAATGACAAAGCCCAATGAGCACATAAAACGGCCAATGAACGCATATATGGTTTGGTCGCGGAAAGAGCGACGGCGTATCGCAGAGGAATGCCCTAGAATGTTAAATTCAGAAATAAGCAAACGCCTTGGGCTTGAATGGAACGCTCTCTCACCCGAAGCTAAAGACCCGTATGTTTTGGAGGCAAAACGACTCAGGGAGCAACACAAGAAAGATCACCCAGAGTACAAGTACCAGCCTAAAAGAAAGCCAAAAACTACACCCAAGTTGAAAACACAAAGTATCAATCCTTACGGTTATCACGACGTGAATGGAATGGGATATCCGCCGCCTTCTTCTCTGTGTAGCCCAATGCCTCCAGGACATTTAATGACGCCAGGCCCCATCTTTAGCAATTGCGCGGGAAATTGCACATTGGCGGAACCTCCTCCGCCGTACCATTTTGCGCCTCATTATCCTGTAGTGCAGACCATGGCTGATATCAAAGGACCTTGTTCCACGCATTTACCGATTGTTGGAAGAGAAATTTCGTGCGGACCGCCCATAGCTTACTCAAGCCACCATCCATCCGTATCACATTCTATGCCAGTAGGACATGTGGTTCATCACCGGAGTGTTATGCCGGATTCATCGCCCATAGTTCACGCGCCAACTCCAATCGATAGCAGAACTGGGATGCCTCGATCCTCAATGGATTATGTTATGATGAGACCAGATGTTGGCTACTAGTGTGAACTGACTGTTGTTTGAGATATTTAAAGGTATTCATACTTAGAAGATTTCAATTTTAGCGCGTTTTCCTTCATGTGTACATAAGTGTATAGATACAACTCGTCAGATACTCAGAAGTGGAGAATATCGACTTGATAAAACATTTCACAAGTGCATACTCATGGGGACTTTAAATAGCAATTGAAGAGACTCTTGTACTTCTAAGGCAGATTTGCAATGTTTTGCAATGTCTTTCTGCAGGACTCGGTTCATCTATTTATGCTGCGAAGGAATTAAGCTAAGATCCAGGTAAACCATCTTCCTGTAATCAAATTATCCGATATAAGTTTGACCTAGTTGTACAGTTTATAGAGCTATCAAAATAGTGTTTATCAATACAATAAAAATAATATACCAATTGAATTTGTGGATTTCCTTAAAGGCGACAGCGTGGTTGATTGAGTCGTTTTTATTTTGATGCCGTGAAGTACGGGTAGCTCCATCGATCAATTTGACTAAGATCAGGACGAATTTACCTTGTAACAACTGGAAGTTTATCAAACAGAGCGGTTTTAGCTTGTACTATAGGTTACTTAAAAAAGTCGTGTCATTTCACAATTAAGTGTAAACTAACTTTGTCATTGTAAAGCGACAAAATATCCACACTTTGTTATCTTAGAGAACGTGTTCAATTCTACATGGCAACCGAGGACAAAAGACCGTTGATAACACAAAGGGTAACCTGTCAGAATCGGTCACCATATAGTGCTTTGTTTCATTGCCTTGAATAAGAATGTTTAGAATTGAATTCAAAATGATAAGCAACCCACGGTCTACCATGACTGAGAGTATTTCACCCAAAGACAATTTCGTTTAAGTAATTTTGAGATTGTCTTTTGTCGCCATCGTACACTTTCTGTCAAGGGAAGAGGAAAAGACCCCTTCGATTTGGCAAATTCTGAGCGAAAATTTTCCGAGACACAGAGCTCCAGGATTAATCCCTCTGCAATGTATTACAAGTTATCCATTCCTTCACGTCGTACTCTGAAAATCTTGTAACCTCTTGCTCGCTGCACTGTAAAGAATTTACACAATCAACAACCCGAACAGATGGCGGGAGACAAATTGCCAACAATAGTGTATTTTCGCCTAGACTGAAGAAAACACGGAATTGCAAATTACCTGTTTTTCCCACGAAACTTTCCCACAAAATCGAGTACAATGTCTTGGTAAGAAATTGGGTCAATATATTAGGTAGATTTTATTCTTCCCTTGTCGAATTGAATTATTTACTAGTCCATCTTGCTATACAATTAGCTATAATGTGACAATCTGCTTTGGCCACTAATAAGTTTCTAAAGCGTTCCGTCATTCCTGTCTACAACTACAGGCGCATTTCAGTCTTACTGTCTTGTCACTTTAATCCCTTCGGCAATATTAAGTTCTCAGAATCCTTTTATCTTTGAAAAACATTCTTAACCCCTGGCTCGACTTTCGACTAGCCAAGTGGGCGAATGCGGCATATGCTCTCTTTCTCTGTTCATGCAAACAAGAAAATTGAATGGCATTGTTCTCCTGAATGTCCTCAGGAGATAACTTTGAAATAGCGGTAAAAAAATTGAATGGGTCATAATAAAAATTTCGACGGTTTTATTGTTGAAATGAAAAAAACGCATAATATCTTAAATGCGAATAATTTTAAACTTAGTCCAGGATCCTCCAAAGAGAAGAAAGGGTACGTATAACTGCAAAACCTCCAGCGTTCCTCTTCTATAAAGCAAGAATTTGAAAGTCGTCTGCTTCGACAGGATAGGAAAATGATGGCCGAGAGACCTCAGAATTCGCCAGATGCTTGTTCGTTGAAATTTGGTCTTAGACTTATACCTGAAAAATTGCTTCTTTAACATTGACGCAATTCTTTGCTCGATTTGCACATTAAGGCAATGCATCTTCTTGTTATAACCTTCAAGAGACTCCGAACAAATGAACTTCTTTAAAATTACCGTCGCTAAAATGCGCTTTTGTTGACGAACATCATAAGAACTCGAACGAATTTAACCTAAATTTAAGAAATGAAATTTATGTTCACCTAGAAAATGCTCGAAATTTTGGTCAGAGCACTTGCTTAAACTTCCGCACTCAAAAACTGGTTTGGTGAAGCGAGGAAATAGGTTATAAACAAACCATTGTTCAAAATCTTAACAGCCATTTTCTAAGATGTTTATTTACTAGTCACATTTTTTATTTTTATTTTTTTTCATTAAAGATACAGTTGCAAAAGAATGTCCACTTGAAAAAAAAATTGGTTCAGATTCTAATGAATTCCACAGTTTTCGCTTGGCCCATGTAAAACAAACCACTAATAGACCTGAAACAGAAACCGTTGAAGGCTGATAAAAGCGGGTCGGACAGTGTATTTAAAACTGGAAAGAGATGAAGGATGTAAAACACATAAAATGTGCCATATAACTTTATTTCAAACCGTGAAGTGCATTAGTATCTCCAGAGCCTTGCATTTTAGAGCGAAGCAGTATAACTAATAGCCAAGCTGTGTCTAAAGAGAAGACTGCCGAACCGCTATAATCCATTCAACTAATTTGAAACAGCATTCGTAAGAGCTATAATGAACAAATCGAAACAAAGGTTTTGACAGCGGCTGCAGGTTTCTTAGTCACTGATGACTGGTGGTGAATACAAGCGAAATGGAAATTAAGACTTTGAATGGAACCGACCTTTTGAAAGGTTGAAGCGAAAGTGATGGAAAATGTCACAATATTTAATGTTCTAAAGATTTCACACTCGGCCAGAAGTTTGCAGTTAGCCAACTTTTAGAACGATAGCGTTGTCATGATTCTTCAAAGGGTACCGATCTCCAGTCTATGGCAAGATTCCAAGTTAAGCCGAGCTAGAGATTTTCTTGGTTGAATGGTAGTAAACAAGCCACATGTTAACAAGGTCGGTTTATTGTTAGGTAAATTGTGAAAAGTTTAACACATAACATAAAAGTTATGAGTGTAGACTTACTAACAAGAGGCTGACTTATCAAGTATTATACAACTAGACACCGTCTCGACGGTTCAGTCCAACGAAGAACTGAATTTTTTAAATTAACATAAAACGTTGGCTACTGCGAAACGGAATAGATTACCTTGTTTCGTCCCTTCACAAACTAGAGACCTAGTTCTTTGGATTAAACTCTGGCAGAACAAATGACTGGTCAGTTTCCTAGGACGTTAAGTAACGGTTTCACTGGCTTTTTGTATGATTTTTCTTGAGATTTTCATTATTGATAAACCTCCTGTTTTCCGAATTGAAACGATGATATATTGTTAAAGTTACGATTAATACTGTACAAGGCGAACTAAATTAGTTTAGAAGGCTGTGATCAACTTTCCAGGCATGCTCTTGGCTGAAATACAAGCCGTACTCCAGCCGGGTTATCCCTTGTTAAGGTTAATTCTGTTTTCACGCTTGGTTGGCACAGACGTAAATCGGTCAGCAAGGAATGTGGTCGTTGTTAATAACAGGAGCTAGGGGCGTTTCCGTTTCTCTTGTACGGGTGCCAAACCGAACAGAAACATTTAGCTTAAAACTCTGAAATTTTGAGTTCCAAATTCTGCTCCTTTAGTGCAAGGACCGGCCATTTCTGGCACAACTTCAGAACGGCTTCGCCATTTTGTAGCTACGATCAGAAATTGGAGCGTTGGTCTAGAAATTTGTGCATCCTCCTTTAGCCTTGAAAAAATAATGGGCCCAGTCCTGGCGAGTGCCTTCGTGTATTTTCCTTTATAACAGCCTTTACTCCTACAGTTAAAGCGATACCGGCCAAACATTGGGGCATAAAACCTTAAAACTTCTAGCAACCTTGCAGTAGACTAGCATCCCATCGAAGTACTTTGCGTTGTAATACTATAAGCCATTTCATGAGCCGGTGATGATCATGGAGAGTTTATCACAATTTAGTATAACCGCTCTTCATTGTCATAGAAGGGTCTCGTTACTAAGTGACTTCATGTTCAAAATTTTGGTTTCGGTCAAAGAAGTGAGTCAAGTCGAAGACATTGTAAAGCACTCTAAAACTTGGTAGTTCATTTGTTTAGCCATTCTGGCCCCAGTTGTTTAAAGAGCGGATAATTTTATCCACTGGATAGGTCGCTATCCGGCAGATACAATGTGCAAGAATTTCCTTATAGCCCTATAATTTGTGTATAAAGTAGAAGCGTCTGTCTAATCTAAGCACGGCATTGTTTGAAAAACTTGTCAAAAGCTTTGGTTGCATGGAGCACATTTTATCCGCTGGATAGCAACTTATCCACTGGATAAAGTTATCCGCTCTTTGAACAACTGGGGCCTGGAGGCCATCAATGAGCAATTTCTAATTTGTGATTAAGATTAATGTTACTAAACAGCTGCTTACAAGACCCGTGAAATGTGGAAATCGATGCATTTGGACTGAACCTGACACGATTCCCCCCATCAACCGTATTTTCCAGAGGAAAATTATTGATCATTTATTATGCTGGTGGAAAAACCAATGAAACAAGTCTGATTCAAAGTAAATTAGGTTGACAATTGTTTCAACAGTGAGAAGAAAATTTGATCAATTCGATCGGTGCTGGATCTAGCCACGAACAATGCATGCTAAACCAGTGCTTTCCCTTGCAAAGTTTTTCCTTTCTATTTTATTTTTAAAACTGCAGTCTCTTCATCGATAGCTGAGGAACAAGACCTGTACCATCACACCCAGGATATTACGGAACATAAAAGCGACCCAATTGGATTGGAGTTGGTTGATGTATTTATGTCTAATCGGCTATACAAACTCTGACTTCATTAATTTATAAAAATATTATAGAGAACACTTTACGCCCTTAATTTACCTTCCTCAGTTGTTATAATTTGGATGAAATCCTAATGCGCGATTGTCATTGATTCACATTAGTTTTTCAAGGGTGTAAACCTTGCTTGAGCTTTTTTTTTTTTTGAAGAGTTGATATGGACAAATTGTCTCCCACGCGCACGTCGGAATCAGTGAAATAGGATATTCCTTTAATTATTTAATTCCTTCATTCACCTCATACAAATTTCGAACAAAGAGGGTCCAGTCTGGTCCATTTTGTTAGATACCTATTTAAAACTGACGGAGAGTAAATAAAGTGACAAAATTTTAAGAGTACAATCAAGCTTTTTCGTTAAGGTGGGTACCACACGGTCACTCTCTTGTCTTAAAAACGGTTGTAAAGTGTACCAGGTGCATGTTCTGTTATGAACTAAACACGACATGGCTCTAAATGTCAATCTTTCCACATTTGTCATCCTCTTTAATGGGTTCTCCTAGACATACGGACGAAGGAAGGATTGTAAATGTCACAACCTGTTAAATTAAACCAATCTTTCTAACCACGCACGTCCCTTAATTACTTCTCGTAATGAGTTGGACTAAAGCCCCATTAAGTTGTTGAGACGACATTTCTGGTTATTCCCATCCTTCCCATGATGTTAACTAACAATCAGGAAAGAAAATTCATGGAGAATGATAAGCTTGCGTGAGAGGATTGAACAGATTAGACAACGCCGGGGATGAGACCCTGTCGCATACATCTGTTTTCATTGATATTTCCAGGCGATTGAAATGCCACCGTTTATGTCGTTTCAGTAAAGAGTAATACAAGGTAAGCTCAGTGAAGGTGGCTTGTCATGTCATTTCGTTCTGCTCTCTTGGCTGGATTCACACGTGGAGCTAGCGGCCATGAGAACTCAAAACAGGTGGCAACCTTAGTCTAAACCTTGTGCGACCGAAAATTACTTAAGGCGATGTTACGCTGTTTTATGTCTTCGCGCTTTTGAATGTTACGTACTGACATGGACATCGTAGATTGAAAGTTTCTTTTGTAACTGAAAAATTATGCAGTTGCATGATCCCATAGTATGCACAGATGTTTTCCCCTTGGTGGCATGAAGTGCTGAGTAGTAGAGTTGAAACAGCTGCATAACCGAAACTAGTCACTGAGCACGTGTGAGGGGAATTGCAGACAGTTTGTTTTTACATGAGTAGTTATTAGAGATTCTTATCTAGTGGCTTCGTACCCACAGTAAACGCCGTCCTTGATAGTCTAGAGTGCCTCATGATGTTCATAATCCCTTCATCTAAGTTTAAAAAACTTACAAGACATCCGACCGAATTGTTACCAATTAAAGAACACTTTTGTGTCGAAATAGCTAGGGAACAAAAGAATCCTGTCACAAAATGACTCACGTTAATCCCTTTACAGTTTTGCTAGAAACCATATAAATTTCTGATAAAACAGTTCTTCACGATTGCCACCTTTTATCATGCCAGCATTTTATTACAGATTGATTTTGATATCCGGTGAATGTTTCCAACAGATCTTGTAGTAATTAATTTTGTTGCGGATGGATCCTATCTGATAGACTTCTAATACGCACTTGACCTGGCCCTTGGACAAATTGCCGTATTAACTACACTATATTAAAAAAAAGAACTCACGTTTAAGTTATCTCTCCCTTAACTAGCGGAAACATGTCAGAAAGATGAATGTTTATTTAAATCTTTTTTTACTGGTAGATAGATGTCACATAAACTATTTTGCATTTGAGATACTTGATAACAAAACATGGCTTATCAGAATTTTCAAAACAAGTCCATTCAAAGTGCATCGTAAAACAAACACTTTTGAAGCTCCGCTTGTAAAGGTTAAAAATATTTTTAATGAAAAGCGAAGAATTGAAATCCATTAAAGGTCTTCCAATAAATGTCTTTTCCACTCGCTGGTGAAGAAATCACCTGCAAGGTACATGATGCAAGGGAAGTGTCTGTCCATGATGGGCCTTGTAACTCCACTGGTGTTAAATAAACAAATGGCTCCTTTTATCTGTGTTCTTACAGAGCACGTGCTGTAAACAAAAGACACATTGTAAATCACTTTAAAGCGTCTATTCTTTCCCTATCTTTCAATCACTTAAATCATAGAGTTGATTTAACGATAATAATGACACCTTAAAAACATAAGAGTTGAATAAAGCCTTTGTTCTATGACTCTCACCCCGTGAATGGTTGATTTCCTTTGAATTGAGATGCAAAGAAGTTAACGCTATTCCGTTGACAAAGGTGTTGTTAATGTATAGTTAATGCCGGAGATGTCTCGTGAAGCATCTAACAGCGACTTAAAAGTGAGTGACACGAACTAAATGTTATCTTCCTTAGCTTGACCGTTCTTTCGCATTCAGATATTTAATGGTACTTAACATCGCGTGCTTGCATAACATCTTGATATAGAATGTTCGCGAACGTTTCAGACATTTGCATGCATGTTTTCACGTGGTAGCGGTGTTCAATTTGTCGATTAGTAAGGATTCACGTGAGTTGATTAATTGGCTTATTACACGCGTTTATCCTTCAGAATGTCCTAAGAGGGTGTGCCGAGGCCATAAACACCGGTTTTAGGAACACCAAGTAAAAAAAAGAAAAAAACAGCAACGCGGTTGTGATTAAACCGAGCGGTCACTTCAGTTACGGTAAAAAGTCCAAGAACCGACGGAAGGGAATCTGGACACATGCTAGGATTCTGCTCTGTATTATCGACGCCTGACAGTGCTAAATTGAAAAAGAAAATAGGTAATATTTTGATAGTGATAGAAAGTTAATTTTGAGAATTTTTAATTAGAACATTTCGGCTGACAGTTTCACTTCTTGCGGTGAGTTCAGTTTGCGAAATTATCCATTGCACCCAAGTTCGAATTCACTTGAAGTTTTAGATTTTACTGTTAGTAATCATTATGAGATTTTAGCAATGAGGGTTTAACATTGATTCTAGTGTCTAAGCCTAAACTAAGAGCCGGATTTTAACGGTATTGAGGATTAGGCAGGATTTCAGTCAAACGCACGGTTAATTTTATAGGGACAAAAACTAGAATTAATTCAATTGGTAATTTCACAAAACAGTTCCATTTACAAGCGATGTCTAAGGTTTCAGTGAGGCTATTACTCAGTTGAGTGTTAAATCACTCGCATTGTCGCCGATAACTTAATTTCCTGAGAAACTTTAGTTGCTAAAAGGCAGACAAGTGATTTATCTAACAAAGACACTGAAGCAAGATAAATGTGTGGTTAATGGCTTTGGAATAGGAGTGCAGAGTTAACTTCCCTCTGCGATTGAAGGGAAAAGTTCTTGAGGGTGGGTGAATGGTCCATCGTGACTCACGTCCTTTAGAATTCTATAACCATTGAGATCAAAGACATTTACTTCTAGGAGGGTTCGCTTATTCTTCCAAGCATTATATGAAACGGTGACGACAGTCATAAATGGAATTAACAGTCAGTTGGACATTCGGGGTGTTATAAAATCAAAGCGGTTGACTCTAATAATGTGCTCCATATCCGCAATTGTAAGTGAAGACAAGGAAACTCTGGGGAGCGTCACGTTACTGGATCGATCCTGTAGCTCTCTTTGTGGCACATGCTTTTTGGGTTTCTTTTAATGGGGGAGATTAGATGTTCCCATTATAATTTAGGCATATAAGTACGGTAGTGAGCTTTCAACTTAAGCTACAATTTCAGACAACTTATAAGCACTAGTGGCTCTGGCAATAAACGTGCATACCAGCCACTTTCTTGCATGCTTTTGGTCTGCTTTTCAGGAGGAGAGCCTCATACTTATGGCAGATTTCATGACGTTGTCAATGGGAGTCCGTTCGATAATCGAGAGAGGGCTATAGCTGGGAAGCGGTACATCACCACAAGAGGAGTTTCAAGGAATAGCACTGATAAGCATGTGAAGGCTCAAGTATGCACCTTTAGTAGTACATTGAAAAACATAAGGGAAAAGCTGCTTCCTTATCAGAAATTATAGCGCAGATATCTATAAAAGATATGGTTCATCTGGAATAACTTGAATTGAAATAGTTTTATATATGAAGCTAACCATGGAGGTTTCTGCCTTTGAAATCTTAAATACATTGATCAAGTTGATCTAAACAAATAAGAACACAGCCTCCTATAAGTCAACTTTACCCTACAATTAAACACTTTGTCAAGTTGGGTTTTCATGTTTTACTGATGTTTTAGGGCCTACTGCCTTTGAAGGACATCGGAATTCAATGTGATCTGGTGATCTGTTAAATTCGTTTATTCTTTATGTAACAGGCATACAATGTTATGAAATTTTTGCGTTATGAATTTATGAAAAAGATCTACGCCACCTTTAAAATACTATACCTAAACTCCTTCCCTACCAAGTTTAAATGACATGTTTAAGTAATGTTATCTCCGTCACTAACGAAATGCGATGCTGGTAAAAGAAAAGAAAATATATGAATTTCAATTTACCTTGTTGAAAGGATTGGATGTAAACTAAACAATTGAAAATAACAATTAAAAATATTGGAAGTATTATAACGTCGTCGACTCGTTTCTCTGTAATCCTCTATTGCTGAGACTGAAGTTAATTTTCGTGTCACTTAATTATAAGGCTTGTATAATTACTACCAAATTCAAACTTGTGAAATGGAAAATAATATAAATTGAACTGATTCCCAATGAAACTGATGTTATGATGCAATTGTTTCAACAATTCTCAAATTAGTTTAAACATTTTACATTTTTCCTGATTTCTCAACAATTTACAACCTTCACTGGCCTTTCACAGGTGAATCAAGTTTGGTGTGCTTTCTCAGGTGGTGTTTTGTCTGATATTACTACTCTATGTAGGCCAGTTTGGCTAAGTATTTTCCTAGACAGGCGGTCAGCTATGTATAAAATGAATGAAACCTTAGTCTGACTGCTGCTGCTTAATCCTTTGAAATTTGTTTTTATTCGGATGCTTCTAAGATTCCTTGTCATAGACTCAGTTTTTTTTTTTTTAACATCAACATGACAGAATCTATTTACAGCTTTTTGTACTGAAGAGACATTTCCTTTCATATCCCGCAAATTAATGTTGACGGTTAACCCCTAGGGAGTTATGACGTCAAACACACGAATTGGTCTTTGACAGAAATAATATGTTTTTTTGTTTTTTACTCTCTTTGCTGGACTGTAGCTTGAGATTTCACGCTGGGAGCCTTTTATGAACCACCTTAGTTACAGCAAAATAGGCCATTGTTGTTATTGGGAAAATTTGGGTCGCATGCAGCGAGTCTTTGTTTCACTAACAGAAATGGAAAAGTCATTTTTAACTCAGACCTAATTATTTTGCCTTCGGCAATCTTATGAACACGAAGTTTATTTGAAATGGTTGCTTTCAGAAAATGATGTTATTCCATGATTTAGACGGCGCAAGGGTTAACTGAAACTCTGAGATTATTATGGTTATCTCGGACAGTTATGTTATTTTTCCAAGGGCGTGGCTCATTCTTGTTAAAGCTCGTGTTATATAATCTCCAAAACTCTAATTCCTTTCTCAGGACCACAGAAGACAACCGAATAAGCCAATTTCCGTGAATCTCCGTCTGGTATAAAGCAAAATAAAATAAAAGCCAAGTATCCATCGGAAGGATGGGTTTGTTTATCGGTCATTCTGTCGTCGATAGCCTCATCCCAATAACAGGCAATATTTCAAACCCACAATATAACTGACTCGATCAAGCTTCAGCTCCGTCGCGTGTAAAGCGACCAACATTGGCGTTTATAATTCTGTACTTTCGGATATATATACCTTGCTCTATAAGTTCCATTTGATGTTTGATACTCGCGAACGCTGACTGTTCTTGCAACAAGATGCTCCCATACATTATTTTGGCAAGTGAAGGTTAATTTACACGTACCGATTTATCGTCCTGGTTTATACTAGGTTCAATTCTGTCGACCAATTTTAAATAAACGTCACAATTTGTTGGTGGATCTCTTTTTCTGTTGGTGTAGCGTGGGTTGAAAATTGTCCTGATTCTAAAATCTTTAGCACTGCCAAAGATTTTTTTAGATGCCAAATTGGCCAAATCGGTACGACGTGTAAATTCGCCTTTAACCAGCTACTTACGGTACCGCTGTGGTCGTTGCACGCGATCGTATTTGGTCAACTTCGCTGGTGTCTATACCTTTTATAGCCGGAAAAAGATCGCATGGGCATGCTTTATATAACAATTATATCAGCAGAAAGCTTAGTATATTAAGTGTAAGAATCCAGCAAATTTTGAATTTTTAGCGTCATGATCATTCAACCGATCAATCAGGGTATCAGTCAAATCTATTCAGTTCACATGGCTTAGAACAATACGTGTGTAAGGTTTTTTTTTTTATGAAGGGGGCTAACGTAGGATTGCTACTCATCAAATAAATCTTATTTTAAAAACTGGACACAAACTTGTATTTAAAAAAAATATAGTAGAATAATGCAGTGATTCAGATTAATATGTGATCAATTTCTTCAAGTTGGGAGTTTGGGACCTGTCAGGGAGGTGAACGTTTTCTTCCTTTTATTGAATCTGCCACTTTTTTGTGTTTTTTTGTTTTTTCGGGTTATTCGCAGGGGCAGTGAAATAAGATTCCACTGATTATGTGAGGAAAAAAAGTGCATCATAAAATTAAAAGTAGTATAAAGCAAGATGTTTCAGGAAATAACAAATTCACATGCAAGAGAAAAACTGCCACTATAATAGTTACTCTGGCAAGTGGCACTATTGTGTGACTTTATTTACTTACACGACGTGGCTCTATTGTGAAAACAATGAGGGAGAACACCCAGAGATAGTCACCCATTGTATTTTCATTCATCGTGAACTATACAATTTGAATGTAAAAGTCAAACCGTGAAATACTGACTTACTCACTCAACCGCCTTTAATGAAAGGTTATCTAAATGGTAAACGTGACGCAGATTGAGTGGTACTGATACACCAGCCTTATTACCCTAATACCAGGGTAATACCCTTTGTGAAAGCTGCTGTCACTTCAGGTGTCATGAATTGGCTGATTAAGATAGATTGTTTCTGTTATTCTAGAACATTCGATTCAATAAAAGTCATTTGAAGTTTATCAACCTTTTAAACTTTTGACTGTGGCTCAGTAATTAAATGCATTCTTTTACATGACCATACACAGTCAACTGCAGCGACTTACTACATGAAAATAACTCAGATGCACCTGACAAGGGAAAAGGTAGTGGAGAAGGGCGAGAAACAGCTGGTGAAACAAAAAAAAAACGTGCGAACAATGAAAAAGAAGGGGGATGGCATCACGTGGAATCAACTGCATCGTTAAGAACAGAAAAGAGCATGAACGAAAGTGTTTGTGCCATGGACTATGTTAGAAGTAGCGTGCTATGGCTGAACGTGAGAAAAGAGATACCAAAGAGTTTTGTTCAGACTAACGATAGAATTCTCGATAATATTTTAGGGTGTGAGGCTCTGTTGTTTTGTTCGCTGCACGTGGTCGTTTTTAACAATGGAAAGTGGGTGGTAAACAGGTTAAGACGAGAAGACTCGTTATTTTTCGTAAACACTACTCCCCAGGTAGCGTTTGTTCAGTTAATTAACCACTGTAACGAGTACAACATAGCATTGCCATGCTTGTTAAACGTTTGTTTTTCCTGTGTTTTCCACCCTTGAAACAAAACACTGGTAGGAGGTAACCCTAACAATACGTCACCAGTTTGCGTTGGCCGTAATTGACCACCAGGAAGACTCAGTAAATTACGTTTTTGTTATATTTTTTCCTTCCAGGTTTATATTTAAGATAAAGAAGCCAGTAATTGAAAAACTGTATTTGCAGCTAAATCGGAGACATTGAAGGTAATCAATAAAGGAGCTTGAGTTACTCTCAATTTTTCCCGGGCAATTTACACACTTTCATTCAGTTGATACTTTTTTCTCTTTTGCTCAAAACATGGTAAAACAACACGTCAACTCTATCGGCAATCCATGTGTTTAATATAGATTAAACGCCAAAGGAAACCTTTTACAAATATTCATATTTCCAGGCACTTATTTCAAATTTCTTATAAAAATTTGCGTTTTCAACATTAACAAACTGGTTGAATTTTCGAAAATTTGTAATTGCCCTTGACAATAAACCTATTTTCTTTTCATTCGTTGAAAAGGGATTGGTGATTGTTTCAGTTTTCGTTACACCAATGAAGCGTTTATGCGAGGGAGGGCGCTAAGGTAAAGGAGCATTGTTACAGGGTTGTTACTAGAATGGATACTCTAACAAGGTTGGACGCCTTATGATGTTTACACAACAGAAAACGTATATCAAACTTAAAAGCATAGTGAGAAAAAGTTTTAAAATCAAACTAATGTGGACCCGGGTCATTTGCTTCATGTTTCCTCTGCTTATGCGCTGCACCAACGAGGGCTAACTAACTAACTAACTAACTAACTAACTAACTAACTAACTAACTAACTAACTAACTAACTAACTAACTAACTAACTAACTAACGAAAATGGATATTTTAAACTTATTTCACAGGGATAGCCTTGACAACAATTGTTCCTGGCCTAATTGGAGCTCTATTCTCTCTGTTATCTACCTAACAAATGGGCTCCTGTTCTTGTCTACAACAGGACTATAAGGATTAAAATCCTCATAGAATACTACAAAAAGAACTACATTGTGTAAACATTATGTGTCCAACTTTGTTCAAGTAACAACCCTATATTGAACAAAAGATTTGCCGAGTAATTGTTAACGAACCGTAAGGTTCCTATTAATACAAATATACTTAACTGTTTACAAGGCAATGTCACGTATTTCTAGTATTGTTTTTGAATAGCCAAAAGTAAGCTGTCATGTTCTACGGTAAACCGCTCTTCCTTTTATCTAGTTTGAATCCACCCAAATATTCATTTCAATTTTGACTCTGTAAACAAACTACTGAAGTAAATGAGATACAAGAAAGGACCTGAACTATGAACAGCAGGACTCGGGCGGTTGGATAACTATTTTTGTCAATTTTATCAGTTTTGCGTGGCATTGTTGGAAATACCGTTTTATTTCAAATTTCGTTGGAAAACGATTGACAATAATATTATCTTACCATTCATTTTAAAGACTTGATTACCACGTACGACAATGTTTTTTCTTTACAATTCACGAACGCTCAAATTATTGCAATTGCGACAAAGCGTTATTACAATTTTCAATAGGTACGTTATTACTCCAGTAAAAATTCGACGAGGGATATGAAAATTTACGACAGTAATATGATTTATGACAACACAATGCACGACGTTATTACAATTCAGTGCAGCACTCCAAAATCTCTCTGTAAGGCTGATTTTTTAAGCAATCACTGAGACCATTACGCTCTAGGAAGTCTTCTACTGTTGTATCTATACCAAGCAAATGTATAGTTGATCTGGTCACGTTACAAATAATGAAGCTCATAGGAAATCTGAATCTGGAGTATTCATTCTATTCACAAGCGCAGGAAAAGGGAGACTGCGCTCCGCCTACGGTCTAGGAATGGACTTCTGTGTAACCGAGAACATCATTCTTGTTTCGAGGCTATTCTACAGCAGGTTTTGTTGCACTAACTGAATTAAAAGAAACAATCCATTCAATTCTTCTTGAAAAGCAGGGTCCCATTTAATCCTTAACTCGATCTAAAAACTGTAACAGAAGTTTGTGAAAGGTAGGAGGGTGATCCACGTAACACGCGTGTGTTGTGTTCCTTATCATGTAAATCTTACGGTTAGGGACATAAAACAAGTTATCCAATGACGATGCTTTGAGCATTGTATCGTCTTTCTCACCAAACATAACCAGCAGTGGAACAGTCAATTTTTTATAGTCGCTGATATAATAGTGTGATGTTTCGGACGGCGCGATGGCTACGAAACCACGAAGATCGTAAGGATACGTCATCAACAATGGCATGGCGTATTTCCCGCCCTCTGACGGGGAAACTAACACCGGCAGACGAAGGTGAAATGCAGTGAATAAATTTGTCATGTACCCCAAGATGTCACCTCTTGAGTACGGAATGCTATCTACGTCGGTCGAGTTTCCATGGCCAGGTAAGTCTATAGCTAAAGCTCGATACCCTAATTCTGCTAAGATTTGAAAAGTTCCAATGTTGATCCAAATCGCCGAGTTTAATCCATTGCCATGCAAGAACATAACAGTAAACTTTTCGTTTGTGCGGTCTCGTGGTCGTGCCTCTCTATAGAATGTCCTCTTCACATCCTCCAGCACTCCCTCGTTGTAGGTGATCGTATCTTCTGAGCGCAGGGTTTTCATCATTTGGACGTTCGGACGTGTAGTGAGAGTCGCGACGTGGCCTGTTTCATGGTCGGCAGGCTTCCCCTCTACTATGTCTTGCTTGACGCTTGCGTCCGCTGAAGACAGATCTGAGTTGGATTGATCTGGTGAAACATTCGATTCATCGGCGATACCAGTGTCATCAGTAGCGTTTCTAGTCCCACTGTCACTTTGAACAGTTTTGTTATCTCGCAAAGTGTTTTTATCCTCTGTTTGTGTTTGTATATTTTCATTTCTGTCTGCATTGCTCTTCGGCTCATAATACCTCGCTACAAATGATCCCACTTTGTTCTCGATTTCGGTCATGGGATTTTCTCCAGTGCTGACGTAATACCAAACAAACACAACAATTAACGCTGAAATAAATATTGCCAGTGCGATTTTTAGTTTCATCTTGGCTCCACGTCTAAGAACGCACATGCTTATTTGGAGTGTGCGTTTAATCTTAATTATTCCGTTTCAGCCACAGTCACTATGATCAAGTGAGTTGCTATGATACGCCCCGGTCACGGATAGAATTTATCTACATGAAAGATAAAAACAATCTACAAGGTGATATGAATGAGCCTTTTCAATAACACTTTTTCCATTAAAGAGTAACAAAAACATCATACGGAAAGAAGACGAATAGTACCAGATGTGTGGATGATGAAGCATCATTTGTATTGGAAAACTGACTTGGTTATCAGTGCGACAAACATCAAACTTTTTTTAATTGACTGATTTTATAACCATTTTAAAAATTCACTGCAATTCTACCCCGTCCCCTTAGAAGGCCTGACACTCAAGATAATGAAATTCGGACCCAATCTGCTCATTATACTTATTTTGGATCATTTTACTCATCTCAATCTGCCTTTAGCTGCTTTTGCAAGTCGGTGGTCTGTGCTTTCGCGGTTCGCACGCAGACGGTCGTGAATGAATCTCTTCTAAAGATCTCTTTGCCCTTTTTGATGAACGGAGAACGATTAAAATAAATACATCTGGGAAAAAGATAACAATCTCAACCTTTAAAGATCACCGCTTGGCAACTTTGCATTTTGCTCTCTAACGCGAAAAGTCCGCAAGTGAATCTTGAATTATGACAATAGTATAGCAAACCCCTTACAAGAGCTGTTAAATCGATGATCGATGGCAATCGACTGAATGCAAATAAATATTGGAAATCGATAAACAATCGATTACACGTGTTCTTCTGATCATGATTCGATCAATCATCGATTTCCAATAAAGTTCGATCAATTGTTATCGATTGATGTGGATTGTCCTACCAAAAGTGTTTGATATTCCTGTGGGGACTTATAGCGGGAATGAGGCTATCGAGTTCGGTCCCATGCCTCAGAGAGACAGCTCGGCTCGCTCGATAAGCGCGGGTAGGTATGGTACCGAGGCTGGGGATGAGAAACGAAATCGGCCCCCACCCAGCCCTGGTCTATATAGGGTTAACTGGACATCGAAAGATGATTAACGTCCACGTAATGATTTGTAAGAAGTCCAGTTGGGAATTGATGTCAAATTGTGGAACACCGATATATAAACATATGTACGATAACGAGGTTCAGTATATGACGAACCCCCTGTTTTAACGAAGACAGTTTTCCAGTCCCTTGGCACCTCGCTAAAACGGGGTTCCACTGTATATTCTTTTAGTAAAACAGTTTAATATTAATTGTAATACAGAGACACCCAAAGTTACAAGTTAAAGCTTTTTACTGAACAGTTGTTTATTTACGAAAATCAGTTAAAGTTTGCGAAGTTTAAGAAATCTAAGAAACGTATTTGAATTTGTTTCTAAACCGCAATTGGTTTATGTTCGTTGTTTGAATGTTTTTTTTATAACTCGTCTTTTGGTCTTGTCATCGTCTTGACCTTGTCTAAAGCTCTCTGCATGGATCTCACAACTGCGTAAAGAAAAAAAATAGAAACATGAGAAATGGTCTTAGCCTATTCCAGTCGTTCAGAGATAAGAGACTGGAAAGACTTGCATAGCAGTTTTCTACGCGCCGCTCTCCACTATCTGAACACCTCGAACAGATTAAGTGGTCCTTACTTAATAAAGAGAAAAACTTCAAATATGTGTTTGTGACGTTTTAGATCGTCGATATTGGTATGTCTTCTCGCTTTTGACATGAAAATCCTAATATGCAACCGGAGGTTCTTACGGGGACTTCAATTGAAGCAGTTTTCTCGTTTCTTTAATTTTCTCTGTTTTTTGTTTTGTTTTTTGTTGTTGTTGTTGTTTTGCTTTTTTTATTCAAACAAAACTATTAGTAGCCTGTAAGGGCATGCAGACGCCTTTTCAGGCTTTTGTTTTACCCACCGGCAAAAGATCTCCTTTTCGAGGCAGTAAAACAAAGGTCGGAAAAGGAGTCAAAGCAGGCTAAACTATTAGTTGTTGAACGTCTTTGGTAGACGTCGATTTTGGAAGGTATTCTTGCGGTTCATCTGACCAATCATATCGAAAACAAATGAAGGATTTTAATACTTAATCTTTTTAATTTAATTTAAAATCAAACGATTGCGAAGCGTGCACTCAGCTGTCGTATAAAAGAAGTGGGAACCAACGGCTTCGCTTTGTCATACTGTTTTCTTCCTTGTAAAATAAGATTGGTTAAACGGCGGAAAAGGAACGCGGGCGTCCGGCAAGCAGGCATTTGTGAGGAGAGTAATACGACGCCCCTAAAAGCGACTGCTTGGGAGTTTACCACAGCTATGGATTTGTTTTGGTCCTTCCACTGATTGTTTAACGAATGTTTTCGCTGATTCGCTAAAACATATTTTAAGAGGTTCTTAAACAATTTATGTAGACTTCAGACTGGCAATCTGACAACAAATTGAGCACAAGTACACTGCCAGCAGTCAAGTGACAAACACTAACCAGCGGTTGCTTCCCAGTAGTAATACTTGCTTTCCTTGTACACAGTACCCGCATTGGAAATCTTCTCCATCACGTTACCTAGAGGATCTGAAGTATTTAAGAAAAAGAACAGTAAATCAGCTTTCACTCGCAAATAAGGTTATCAAGTTATAATCCGACGTAATGCCACAGCAAGTCCCTGTTTCTGCCAGTCACAATCAATCAATCAATCAATCAATCAATCAATCAAACATGTTTTTCTTAATCCGGCGCCATCATCTGGGCGCTGCCACATGTTTGGGATGGCAGGAGTGAAAGAAAGGAAGAAATCAAATTTAAATTTATACCAACCCATAAACATGACTCTTGGAATATAAGCGCCGTCAATGTCAAACTTCTTTGAGTGAATATCAAACTCATCCTGTGAAAAAAAAAAAGAAATAACAAAAATTTGAACTTT
Organism: Pavona decussata; assembly: GCF_977016875.1. NCBI lineage: Eukaryota > Metazoa > Cnidaria > Anthozoa > Scleractinia > Agariciidae > Pavona > Pavona decussata. The sequence continues at coordinate 2,825,794 of NW_028145572.1, forward strand.
GCATAGATGATTTGAATATTTTGGCTTCGTGGATATAGCCATAAAGGAAATGAAAACTTTGATGAAGATAACTTTAATCAATTCCCCGTGATGAATGCAACAAAACTGAAATGAAAGCTCTGAAAGGAATCCAGTTCTGGACAAATAACGGGGCGAACATACCGGCTGACTGAACGGGGAAAGTAAGTCAGATTGTGTCTCTGCGATTTCAGGAAGGCTACAGGCACTCGGAACAGTATATACACGGCATAAGGGGAAAATAGCTTGGGAGATTTAACGCTTGTTTTGCAGTTTAGTTCGTGACGTAACTGACGAAATTTTAACCAACTAAAAGTAAAAAGCTGCTGAGTTATTTGAAATTAACGCTTTCAGTGATGAGACAATAATTTTAACAAACCTCCACATTAACCATGACCAACTCTTTGCTGAGTTCCTTGATCTTCTCAGATGCGGCAAATTTGGGCTTGAAAGCTGAAAAATTATTAATGATACGATATATGAATGGATAATATATGTCAATGTATATTTTGGATATATAAAATTTGCAGCTCAACTTAGTCCCCTGCTCATCCTCGAAACTGGGCCAATTTCGATCGTTGAAGGGTAATGTCACTTAAGTTTCACTTTTTCTCTCTTTTCTGCCTATGATTAATAAAAAAATACTGAAACTTTGGCAAAGATTCAAGGGATATGCCACAAACGTTCATAACTAAGGTAGTCCTGACACCAGTAGTCGATTCCAGATCTACTCAACCCTTCATACCTTCCGCTTGATTCGGTTATCTTCATACTTAAGCCAAGATTTTAACAAATTGAATTGCATACGACTTTTTCCCTTTTCTAAAGCAAAATAATACTCTGGTGACAGTAAATTTGTTATAACTGGGCTCACAATAATGCTTTCCTCAAAATGTGTAACGGAGAACGACTGGAATTTGAGTGAAAGGAAAAACTGACTTAAATACTCGAATAATAAAAGTTAGTTAAATATTGAATAATTTGTTTTCAGTTACATACCCTGACAAGCACTGCACCAGCTCTTGTGAATCAACAAGAATATCGGCTTCCAGCTACAAAAAGGAAACGTAAAACAGAATGTGGATGACAACTTTACCTAACACATCTCGCTGACTTTTGAGTAAAGTTAGAGTACGCATGTGCAATATCACGCCCGGCATTTCGGCAATATTAAGACAACTAAAGGGCCGCGGGCCAATCGCAGCACGTGTGATAATACAGTTGTTCTCAAATGTCTGTCACCTCTTTTTTGCCTCTACATAAGCATCCTCTAGCTTCATCCAGTTTATTTCTTTGCCCAATCCTAAAAAAAATCAATATGGTTTTCAGTACCTTATAGATGGCGAAAAAACAGACAAAAATAAACTGTAGATAATCATTACTTGCTTCCACTAAAAGGACATGCATTTTTCAGTTTAATGAGTCAGGTTTTTGCTTGACAGGAGCATCGCTTTAGAGTAGTTTGTCTCGTGAGCCATTAAGTATTTGCATCCTGAATGCTCATGCAAGCGTACTTGTGGTCCTGCATGATAAATTTATATTCGTTTCATATTCCGTTCCTTTTCTGATTTCAAGATCTTTTAATTATGTTGGTGGTAACTTTTACTTAATTAAATTTATTTCACTTTACCTCTATCCAATGACGGTGGTGGCTTAATGAGTTTCTTCAAAGCTGTTTTCATTGTGTGTATCACTATAAATCAAACAAAAAAATACTTAACAGAGTCCGCAATAAATGTAAAAAGCTGCATACTGTTAGCTTATTTCTCAGATAAATTCCCTGCTAATGGAATTGCATGTAACTCCACCTGATCGGAACCGATTAGAAAATATATTATTTCATAGAAAATCGTTCAAAATATGCTTTAAAAATGAGAAAAATATCGATCGAGCTCATTACTTACGTTCTTCGTCGTCGTTGTAGAAGAACTTGTACTTGATGTATTCTAGGTCATTATTGTGGAGGTCTTTTTGTACCTTTCCTTCGTGATCTATGACAACAAAGAAAAGTATAAGTATTACGATGTAGAACAATTTGTGATAAAACTTATCGAAATGAAATACTCACTTAGGAAGAAAACTCGTGGAAAATATTTTCCATCCACGTCAAATTGCTCTTCTTTCGGCTCCTCGTCATCCTGGTAACATGAATCAAATTACAACAATAAGAGTTTTTATTCTTTTCTCCACCATATTGATACTGGTTTTTTCCTTTCGTTCTTCTTCCTGTTTTCCTCTTCCCTTTGTCCTTCCATACAAAGAAAACTAAACTTGAGGTGACATTTCTTCAGGGAAAATGATAATTTTTCATTACAATTCAATTCCAAATTTGTTGGATTGAGTAAAGTCTTACACAGATATTCCACCAAAAAGAACTTTTGGATGCAAATAAACAATTGAAATATCCATATAGTACTAACCTCGACATTTATCATGACAAACTTCTTACTGAGCTCGGCGATCTCTTTAGAATCTGCCACAATTGGTTTCAGTGCTGAGAAAAAGTAAACAAAAGATTTGCCTGAATGCTAACAGACCAATGAACCTCGGAACAGGAGCACTCGAATCACCAGGTGAACGTACGTATACTCTTTTGAATTGATTAAGGCGTTAAGATTATGATAACGGCTTGCCATGAAGTTGTTGTCCCATATGAACGTTTTCCATTCACTTAGTTCGACCCTACCACTCTAGTTCATACTTTTTCCACGCCATTTGTCACTGTGTAGCAATGTCTGCTGCGGACACTTTGTAAATAATTAAATAAATAAATAAATGAATAAATACATAAATAAATAAATAAATAAATAAATAAATAACGCCGAGTTAGGTAGTAAGACTTAATTGTATGCGACATATGCTGACAACAAGCCTTACGGCTGGTTTCCATATGATCGCGGATCGCAGATCGCAATAAGGTCTGCGATCATATGGAAACCAGCCTTTAGATAGAACATGGTTCTATCTTCTGCGATCGCGATCGCAGAAGTAGTTTCCATATGATCGCAGACGATCGCAGACCTTATTGCGATCTGCGATCCGCGATCGTATGGAAACCAGCCTTTAGCGTTTCGTACAATGTACCGATGAGTGTTCCGGGTCCTTGAGGCTGTTACAGCACCTTTGAGATCTAACTGAAACATGCCATACCTTTGCATGCTCCGCACCATGACTTATGTATGATCAACATTACTGGCTTTTCACTGTGGAATGTAAACATAATATAAAGTAGGTAAGATTTAAAATATACACAAGCATTACTTAAAAAGTTAGTTCTAAAATATAAATGAAGGCAAGTATAAAACTGTTTCATAGATCAGGGCCGTACATAGCGCGGGGGCAGAGGGGGCAGCTGCCCCCGCCAGGAAAACGTAATTTGTTCCTAACGTCACACTGATCACAAGAAAATCGACTAATTGACTCAAAAAAAATTCCTTCAATGTGAATTCCAAATAATTATTTTGGAAAATCTTTTGAGGCAAAAGCCAGGTCGGTTTTCTTATGAAAATTATGATTTTGTCAGTTTGGGCTGCCTATGGTTTAGAATTTGGTGTGCAGGGCCGTAGCCAGAAAAAAATAACGACTGAGGCAATATCCATGGTTGAATTCCCCGCCTAGCTGTTTAGGGTCTTAAATATGATGGCTACGTTTAAACAAAACACTGAGATCAAACCTTATTTGACAAATTTCGCTAGGAGCCCTAAAGGACAAATAGATCTAGAGATCTAGGTGTTTTGGGGGTAAAGGGGGGGGGGGGGCTATTTAAATGCTACTTTAGGGGATCTGTATTCTTATATGCGACTTTTTAATGTGTTTGTTGGTGGTTTGTTTCTTTATGAAGGCCTTAGATAACAACGACCTAAACCAGGTTCGGCTGACCAGTGGTTTCGTGAAAAGTAGGGTTTGTTGGGGGTGCTCAGTCTCGCAGGCTCATAAAACCTGGTCTCGGACGTTCTTATTTGGGGATTTTCGTTTCTAAAAGGCAACGAATTTAGCTGTTAAATGCCAGCGTGATTCGTCTGTTCCCACTAGCATCCCATCGCTGCAGCACCTCGAGCGGGTCCACAGGGATTTCGCTGTGGACATGGGCTAATGCAAGGCCATTCAGCCTGTGCTAAAATACTGAATGTGACTGGGCTGAAAGCCTGGCCTTAGCAATTACGCCCGACATTAAATTTTATGCAACTCACTCCAAGTCTTCAACTTGCGGAGAGCGCTAAAGCTGCGCTCGCACGAACAGCTTTCTATACTTAGTCGCGCTGTCGCCTGTCCGTTTTCGGCCTCTACAGACTCTACAACTTCTTTCCCACCATCTCCGGTGGCTTCGTCAATGACATCACTATCTTTACTAGATGGACTGAAAGTCAAAGTTGCTTAGCTAAATAATGTCAAAACAAGCTTAAATTTTGTTTCGATTCAGTATTGAGAAGCGCTGAAAGCATGTTATGAGAGCATCTACTTAACGCTTTCTTTGAAAAAAGCTGTTGATTAGATAGAACGTTCCCTGCTAGCAGAGGTTTCTGACGGCAGAGACCTCTGCTAGCAGGGAAATAGAACGCTGCATTTTGATAGATTTTCCTCACTCAGATCAGAGAAGACAGAAGACTCGAGAAATGGCGTCAAAACACATTAAAACGAGGCAGTTTTCTTTAGGACGTCGCTACCTGGTTAGCATGAATTTTTGCTTAATTTTTCTCATCTGTAATTCAGGCCACTGCCTGATTCGCGTTATCATTAAACATAATACCATGTTGCGTTAACATTTTTTTATATTTATTTAACTGTTTCTGAATTTATTTGCTGCTGGTGCCTTTCTTTCTCCTTCAAAAAAAAATCTTACTTTCCCCGAAAAAAAAAAAAACAATGACTGAGGCAAGTGCCTCGGTTTGCCTCATACTGGCTACGACCCTGGTGTGTAAATAAAGACTGACAAGCCTACGCCACTTTCTGGCGTGTATTTTAGCCTTTTTTAAATCTAGCTTATACAAGTATGTTTTTTTTTTCAGAGATAAATTGGTTTTAAAAGTTTGCGCTGCTTGCAAGTATTTGTAGCGGGTTTGGATTTAACCATCATATGTTCATCATCCGACAGGTCATTTGCGCCTAATGATTTTTGAGTTTCCTCTTTTGAATTCTCTTCGTTTTGAATATGACCTCTTATTCCGTGTGTTCAACGACGGTGTTTTTATGCCACATAGGGCAGTTCAGCTGGGTTTGGCTTGGCTCTTTTAAGTGCTTGATAGTTTTAACGGCCTTTCTTGTTGAGATTTGTGTAATGTTAGGACAGAAATTAATCATTGCTTGTATCATGCAATGAGCTTCATTCTGTAATTGTTGCAATGCCGGGCCCGGCTATTAGTGTTTTGTCACAAGGAGTTGTGTTTCTTGGCACGGCTATTTGGTTTTTTAGTTCTCTAGTAATCGTTCTAGCGTGTTATAGAGCTATGCAACGTGTCACAGTAATACTGAAAAGGCTTGAATTGTATTTAAATAACGACTGTGTTTTTACAAATGCTTCGCTCCACTGATATAGTGCGTTTGAATTGTGGAAGCTCAGCGATTTTCTCCCTTTGTTTACAGCAGTGCATCGATTGTGTTTTAAAATGAGAGACAATATTTGCTTCAAGCTAAACAAGACGTTAACTCCATAAAAAGTCATGACAATTTAAAACAAAAAGCATCAGTGTGTGTGTGTGTGTGTTTTTTTTTCTCTAAACGTCGTAGAGGCAACTTTCTGTGTAGGAGTGAAAACAAAATTAATGTCCAACTAGAAACCTTGTCTGCATACGGTAGACCCCTGTGAGGGGTGTGCGGAGTTTGCCCCCACAGACAAAAAATCCTAGGTACGGCCCTGTAGATACGGAGATTTTCGCTGCAACTAAGCCCGGTTTCTGTAGCGTGAAGCAAATAGGAGTATTGCTACTCCCCCCTGGTTGGGATGCTAGTCCATCGCAGGGTCCAGCAGTATGTGGCCAGTACCCTTTCATACACCGGCGGGGTGGAGAGAGACAATGCGGAGAAAAGTTTCTTGTCTAAGGAAACAGCACGACAGAAGACCCTAGACTTTGAACCACTGAACTTCAAAGCTGACGTTCAGCGCGCTGACCCTGACTACATCACCGCACCTCCACTCGATTGAATAATCATACTGAGTTAATTAACTTGAACTTAAAGGCTACCTCTTCTTTGCTTTTTCAAGGCCTTCCTCCATTGTCATCCAATCGATATTCTTGCCAAATCCTGAAAAACAAAGTATGAGTGTTTAGTGATTAGAATCGTGTACGCCTTGAAAAACAGTAGGAAAGTCGCAAAACAAAGCATACCTCTGTCTAGAGCTGCCGGTTCTGGTATAAGCTTCTTCATGGACTTGACAACTGGAAAAAGAGCTCAATATGATTAACTACGGTCAAACATTATCAATAGGAAAAACACATCAACAAATTAACAAAACAGAATAGAAAAACCAAACAAACAAACAAAGGTTAGTTCATCATAGTTTCCCACAAAACTCCAATACTTACTTTCTTCAGGTGTCTTGTAGAAGAACTTTGTTTTGTCAAGATCACTACCTTCGTTATCTATTTCCTTCTTCAATTTTCCTTCGGGATCTGCCATAAAATATTGGGAAAGTAAGCATCAAAGCCCAAAACGAGAAAACAGCATTTGACCATAACATACAAATATTAACTTTGGTAGAACCTCAGAAACTAAATGCTACTGCAACATTTCAAATAACTTGATCCTAATGACAAAATCAGATGACACGCTACCCTTATTTTTTTACAAAATAATAAAGGGACTGCCTTGGTCTACGCCATAATCCATTTGTATAAAACATGTAGTTGGTCATTACACTGTAATCCCAAGCTAAATATCTTCATGAATAGGTCGTCGAAGTTTTTGGCACTTGCTAACGTTTACACGCATAAAATGATGCAAGATCCAAGTTTCTCCAACCTGTGTTTGTAACTTATTGCTGCTGATAGATCGATACTGAGTGTAAGTTTTAAGTTTTAGATACCTAGAAAAACAATCCTTGGAACGTAGGAACCATCCACGTCGTATCGACCATCCTCTGGTATTTCCTCATCCTAGGAAACAAGTAAAGGAGTGGAATGGAGGGACTGTCTTAGTCTATGTGATAAGCCATTTGTATAACACATGTAGTTAATCAACACACTTTTAATGGGAAGCAAGTAACGGCGTTATCTAATATTAACTGACGGCACAGTCGGTCTATTACTCTAGTTGTCTGACTGACTGACTAACTGTATGAATGACTTGCTAAATGACTGATTAAGGACGGTGCCTACTAATAGCGAAGTATTTTTGCGCGGTTTTTCACTATGCGGGAAAAGTAGATCTTAGTAGCGGCTATTGAAATCCAAAAAGAAAATTGGGGGTAACCTCGCATTTTTTTTGGAGATAACCAACCATCAATTATTCTAAAAAGCGGCAAAATACAAAGCAATGTATGGCGCTTTTTTCCAAATTGAAGCTTTATTATCTCTGAGAAATGCATGGTTACCCCCAATTTTCTTTTTGTATACCAAAATCACTTGCTAAGTTCTGCTTTCTCTGCATAGTTTTAAAACGCGCAAAAATATCCCTGTTCTAGTAGGCACCATCAATAGGAAAACCGAGTGTCTCGAGATGCGCAGAACGTATGCGCAGTAACAATAGTAGGCACCGTCCTTAACTAGCATGCTGGCTGCCTCTCTCCCTAACTATTTGACTGACATATCCACGATCGCGATCATAACTCGGCCAAACTTCCAAGTCGGGAACATTTTCCCCTATATACGTAACTCGCAAAGCAATTTTTCGTCACGAGACAAGTTGCGAAGAGAGAGCCGTTACACGCGCAGTTTCGTCCGCAACTGGCGTCCTTAGCTAGCAGTTTTTTCGGTTTTCACGATATCTGATTGTCATTTGCTTTTTGCCAGTCTTCTTGGAAAAACAAAAGAAAAAAAAGCGAAGAAAGTAAAAGAAAAAAATGAATTTGTTGAGACAGTTTACCACATTTCTTAAGCTAGGACTTTCACGCTGATATTTTTATCCTTTGCCAGAATCCGATTTGTTTAAAACATATTCACCCTTACCTCGAGGTTCACCATGATAAAGTTTTTACTGAGTTCAGCAATTTCCTTTGATTCAGCAATTTTAGTTTTGAGGTCTGCAATAGAACATATGTTGGAACTTAGTTTGATACGATAAAAGTGCCTCTATCTATGCTGTACTAAACTATATTACTATGTTCTAAGAAAGCGGAAGCTTTAGGCTGGACCTCTTCCTAGTTGAGGTTTCCCCGTCACCAACTTACTTGTATATATGTGTCACTATATGTAATCATCCTGTAATGTGTGAAAAAAATAAATAATATTCTTTCTTCTTAGACTCTTCTTCTTCTTCTTCGTCTTCCATCTTTTTTTTTCTTTTTTTTTTTTGTTTTTACTATTTAGTTATTTAAACTTGAATTTTTCTATTTTTATAATCAGTACCACTTTAAGTCGTGTTTAAAAAGGCGATAAGATATGCGTTGTTTGACTAACTTACCCTGACTGATCTGGCACCAGCTTCTATGTAGTACCATCATAATGGGCTTATTGCTGAAAAGAAAAAGAAAAATCATAAGTTTTAACAGAAACGTTAGATACTGCAGGATTCCTATATATGCTGTAGAAATTGTAATCAGCGTTGTCAGATTCCACCTTGTGAACGCGAGCCTAATATAAATAAAAGATTCTGATAGATGCCTGTACTTACGATTGCTTTGCCTCGTTGAGGGCGTGGTCAAGTTTCATCCACTTGAAATGAGCACCAAAACCTAAAGCAGCAATTAAGTAAATAATGGTTATTGTAATTATTGTAACCGTAGTAGAAAATATATACCAAAGTATGGACATTTTATAACATTTACATCCAGCATCGCCAAGAGAACAGACCGCAAACAGGAACATTAACTTTGAAACAAGTGTTAATTTTTATTATATAAAATATTAATACAAGCCGAGTGAAATCTTTAATATATAATAATAGGAAACATATTTATACAGGATAACTGTTAGCGACGTAGGTCCATGACACAAGAACAAATCAAAGGAATGCAAACAAATAAAAGTAACTTATTCATAACATGAAAAAACAAAAGAGGAACCAAAAATTAAAAATATTGTTCAAAATTATACCATCTTCGCAGCAACAGGTTCATTTTCTTGATTCTAATCTAAGTTTATCTACGTACATTTCCAAAAGGACATGGGTTATTATCTCAGTATGATAGACGGAGCTAATCATAATCAAACCAAACTAGTAATTAGGGGAAGTCTATACGATAACTCAAGTTGTCATTACTTATAAAATGAAATGGACATCTTCCAGGAAGAACGAAGTTACACCATTGAATAGATGGACACCGGCATGCTGGTACATGGTTTGAAATCAGGGCCAGATACGTACCTCTGTCTGGTGCAACATTCTTGTCTACTCCTTTCTCGAGAACTCTCTTCATCATAGCAACAACTAAATTAAAAGTAAATCAATATCAGAGCGTGCCCTCGCAAAACATAACTCCTAAAATTCCGAAAAGAAAGTTATCAATAAAAAAAACTGACATTGTCTATCTCACTGTATTGTATAACTTGGTAGTCTTACTTTCTTTAGGTTCTCCGTAGGCGTACTTATAATCCTTGAAGACAGGATCAGTGTTATGGAATTCCTTCAATATCTGGCGTGTAAAAGGATCTGAAAAAAAAAATGTAGAAAACAGTCGGTATGCTTGGCGACGGAAAGGAACTGGAAACAAGAGGATAAATTGAGAGCTCTACGTTTGAGCCGCCTTTGTGTGAGTAAAAATCAAAGCTAGTGACATTTTGAGTGTCATCGAGGGTGAGACTCAACAACGATCAAGTTCTAACTTCTTCGCTCGTGAGAATTTTGAAAGAAATGGTGACATGCCTACAAAATTCAACAACAGACAAACCTATGAAGAACATTCTGGGAGCATAGGCGCCATCCACATCATATTTTTCCCCTGCTTTTCCATTATCATCCTAACAAAGACAACATGAGATAGTTGGAGGAATTTTTATGGCAGAAAACATAACAAAGTAGAGCTAACGACAACAAATGTCACAGTGCTTTCTTGTAACATGCAGACGAAACAGATATTTCACGTGATACATAGACTACAATTCTATTTCAAGTAATACATTGTAAGTTTACGGCAATTAAGTTTACAAGTTTATTTGAAGCTCGCACACAAATATACACATTTGCGATTTGCAGTTAACAGAACAATACATTTATCAACAATAAAGATTAATTTAATTAACAAAATTTAAAGCTGTGTGTGCAGAGTTTGGGGCACCATAAATAACTAAAATTAACGAAAACAGCAGTTTTTAATTTTAGTTTTGCTCGGAATTCATCAGTTCCCTCTCTTTTAAGCTCCTCTCTCTACTAACCCCCTTCCTCACTATCTTGAGGCCTGAAAAAAAAAAGTCACCCCCTCTCACCCTCCACATTTTTCACTTTCACTATTACCTTTTTCTCTTTAACACTTACTTCAATGTTGATCATGATAAACTGTTTGCTTAAGTCAGTGATCTCACTGGACTTGGCAACCTTCTTTTTCAAACCTTTGGACAGAAAAAAGAGCAACAACATGTAAACAAAAGGCAAATTTTCAAAGACAGTGCAGTGGCTCTCCGCGTTTACGCGTGAAGTTTTAAAATGAAACAAAGATTAATTATTTGCAATCTTTTACTATTGTTCAGTTTTAATCACCATATTATTAACAGTAATGAAAGAATATAATCGTGGTACTCAGAATCTATATATTCTAATGTTTTTAATTAAATAACTTTTCGCTTACTTTTGCAGGCCGAGCACCATGACTTGTGAACAATCACCATTACTGGCTTGTTGCTGCAAATAGAGTACGAAACGTATGCATTTACTAGTCACCAGCTTTATGATGTGATTTACCATCTGAAATGTATATGAGTTAATGATGCCATGATAAGTGGTGAGTGCGAACTATTTTATGCAGTCTTGCAGAGGTGTATCGCGATTTGTTAATTAGAAGGACGGGTGGGCGTGGTTTCGAGAAACAAGCTTATATGTTAGCTTATATTTTATACATTTCGGGCCAGAAAAGGAGGTAGATTCAGAAACAAGGTTATTTTCTCACCTTTCTTTTGCCTTTTCAAAACCTTCTTCGGCTGAATGCCATTCGATATCTTTGCCCCATCCTGTTAAGAATCAAACATTATATCATCAGTATACTCCGTGACCAGATGACACAACAAGTTTAATAAACCTAGGCCAAAATAATAAGTAAGGGTTAGACGGCAAATTCATACCAGATCAAATAAAGTACAAATAAATATAATTTTGATTTCCTTTAACTTTCAGTTTGTGGTTAACAGTCATAAATTATTTAGTTGGTGGTTGGAAGGCCTTTGTTTCTTCTACAAATGGGACCCACTCAGATGATTAAAGAAATGAAACAGAATTTTCAGTGAATAATCACGGTTGCGTGGAGTGCTGCAACAGAAACAAAAGCTAAGAAAAAACAAATGAGCTGACCCCGCTCCCTCCCCACCACCCGACGGAATCAGATAAGGACAGCTTTCAGCTTCTGGATTTCAGCAGCGTAATGGAAATATGTTTGTTATTGTTTTTCAGTGTTAAGATACATGATAAGCATGATTCTTAATGTTATCTACCGTTGTCAGAGACAGCCTTGGATTGGTCCTCATTCTTCAACGCTTTTCTCATAACTGCAACCACTGAAAGGGACAGACAATGGGAAAAACAGGTTTACTCTTTCTTCCGTTTGAATTGGTCATGGTAACACTAGCATGGAGCCGCAGTGGTTCAGTGGTTAGCGTGTCAGACTTTCAATTAATCGGAATTCAGTTTTGATCGGAATATCAGAGGGTTCGGTGGTTCGGCGACATATTGCTGGGGGTAGCCGTTCGATGGACTAGTATCCCATCCAGCAGGTGGGAGTAGCAACTCTTAGTTGCTGAATCAGAATGCTACTCAGATCGGGATACGTTCCAGTCAAATATCTACCTTGGTAGCACCAATACTGGCTATGTGCACGGCAGTAGTTATGCTTTGGTCATTCACTTGACTACTTGTTTTTCCTCATTACTAAATTTGAATGGTTAAAATCTAAAAGAATTACTTACACTCTTCTCCATCCGGGTAATAATATTTCACATGCTTGTGTTTTGTTCCCTCGTTCCATAACTCCTTCTCCACATTTCCGTTAGAATCTACAATAAAATGAGTAATATACTGAGCAAACCAGAAGCACACGATCGAGTGTGGGAGAGAGTGGATATACATACATTATGAGAAAAAGTATATCATTATGCATGGATCAACGTTCCAAAGGTGTAAAACCTGAGAAGCTCTTCAACAATACTCTGTTAAATAACTGAATTCGTGACGACTGGTTTTACTACAAAAAACAGTGAAACGTGGAACAGTGGTAACAAAGCTCGCAAAACGTTCGTCAACTGAAAAGTTTTCTAGTCGAATTATTTAAAATAATTGACACCGTGCATAATTAGGTTTGGTTTGATGACCAAGCTCCCTCCGCCCGTTGTCCTCCCCCCCCCCCCCCCCCCCCCCGTCTCAGTTCAAACGTAACGAATACAGCATTGGTCGTTGTTTGAAAAGCATGCTCACGTTGTTAAAACGTAAGCAGACAGAATCTCGATCTACCTCAGTCTGTTTGTGCTGTTTTCTGGCGGTCAAACTCACCTAAAAAGAAAATCCTTGGTACATATTTGCCGTCCACATCAAACTCTTCTCCTTTTGGTTCGTCATCATCTTCCGTGTTCACCATCACGAAATTCTTGCTGAGTTCAGCAAATTCCTTGTGTTTTGCCAACTTGGGTTTCAAGGCTATTTTTGAAAAAGAACCGGTTATTTCGTCAGTCATTTGCAATGGTCTGGAACAGATGTCTTTAAGAATTCCCTTGAACAATGGAAATATTTCATTCGTTACACGGGCATCTTTGACTCCAATATTGCTTTGACAAAACATGAACTGTCTCTACCGCAATTAAAGTCATAAAAGGAATTTTACCAAGGTAAGTTAAATCCCGGCCGCGCAACTACTGCTAAAACTCGTTTAAAATGCACGCATTTTTGTTATGTTATGACAAAATGGGCATATCGATCTGGATACCAGTTGAATGTGCTTCCCTGCTCCCTTAACTTACTAACTTACTTATGACTCACCAAGATATGATTCATTTCACGTATTATGTTTGGTTTTATCAACAGAGTTAATTTGGCCACCGTAAAGATATCCGAGTGCATGCTACCACTAGCACTGGTGAATCTCTTCAGTTAAGTAACGGTGGTCAAATTACCTTATCAAGCTGCTGATAAAACCAAACATTCGTTTCTACTCCTCCACCGACATGGCATCACAGTTTCTTTTAGAAACTTATCCTTTTATCTTAAATTAAAATACTTTGTCATCTTTTTACCTTTACATGAACTGCACCAAGATTTGTGAATGATCAAGAGCATCTTCTTGTTACTGCGGTGACAAACGTTCGTTAGTAATAAGAAAATTACGGTCAGTTTAATTATAAAGTCCTCAAAATATCACAAACAGTCAAGGAAACAATTCGAAGGCTGTTCGATTGTCATGACCGCCAATATGTTGTCGAACTCAGTGAGGACCGTTGCCTCAAAAACAAATAATTTAAGATAACCATGACCTCCTTTAGGAATGCTTCAGTTCGGAATTATAATTAGTCAGTTATAGGGTTTCCTCTGTTGAAGAGAGAGAGGAGGAATTACGCATACACCTTCCCTTAGGCGCCTCATTATTTTTGTTTGCTGAACCGTTTGTCGCCACGGCCAACATGCATTTAAAGGGAACCTCCATTCCGACAAGAAATGGACAGTAACTTGTTGGAAATAGTGTCTAAATTCTAAATTTTAGTTTAAGAAGTAGAAATAACATTCAAGTGTGCTAAAATTAGAAATGATTGTCGCCTATTTTCACTTTTAAATTTCCCGGGCGCGGCCATCTTGGATTTCATGACGTAATACAGTTGCTCTATTGTTTCACACAAAAGAACTTCTGCTTACTAACCATAGCGGCAACCGTGTGACGTCATAAAATCCAAAATGGCGGCGCCCGGGAAATTTAAAAGCGAAAATAGGCGACGATCATATCATTCTGACTTTTAGCACACTTGAATTCTATTTCTACGTTTCAAACTAAAATTTAGAATGCCACGAGTACTATCTTTTCTTTAACGACTGAAAGCTTTACAACAAATGCCATGTAACAAACCTGTTTTTAGCTTCCTTGAGTCCCTTCTCGTAGGACATCCATTTAATGTGATCTCCAAGACCTGTTCGGAGTACAAATATGAACTAAGCCGTTCGAATAAACTTGTAGAGAATAAATCTATTGTCCTCGGGACTGGCAGGGATACGATACACATGCGTTTATAAAACGGTACCTCTTGACAAGTTTTCTTCTGTATCTTTAGGTTTCCACCAGGGATCTTTGTCTTTTGCCTCTTTTTTCTCCTCGTCTTTCTTTTCTTCCGGTTTTTCTAAAGGAAAAGAAGACAATAGATTTACTGTCAGTTCTACTTACACTACTGCAATTTTAAGCTATGATTTCAAGACACCGGCTGCTGTTAGAATAACTTCATTCCATACCTTCAAATCCTGTCTCTTTCATTTTCAGAGCTCTCTTCATCGCTGCTATCACTATACAGGATGGAAATACACGAAATTTGTTACAAGTAAGTTGTAATTTCAGTTAAAGCAAAGGGAGTTTTTACTTATAGTTGACTTTTCGCTGAAGTGGTACCATTTATTTACCATCTTTAATTCTTCTCTTTCATCACACTGAACACTTAAAAAATTGCTGATCATAACATTGTGCAGGACGAGTTTCACATACGTACGACGCAAGTAAATCTAAGGATGGCAGTATAGTAGCCCATGGCGAGTCTGTCAGCCGACGAGCCAATTCAGAAAGTTATGCATTCAATTCAATTTCAATTCAATTTTTATTTTTCACACGTACAACGAGATTCAGTACAATACATAAAAAACAATAAACATTTATATTACAAAGGAGGATTATATTCGATCCCTGTCCGGAAATATATTTTTCTTTGTCCCGCGTTTGTAACACCGACAGTGAATACAGTTTACTTCTCCTCTATACAGCTCCGTTAAAAATAAATTTTGGTTATTTAATTTGTTCAAACTTTTTTATCCACAAAAGAAAGCATAATATCAATATAAATTGACCGCTGACATACATTCCTGTGGACCGCTGTAGTAATATTTCACGTGGGGATGCTTTGTTCCTTCATTCCAAATCTCGTCAATAACTTTTCCTTCAGGGTCTATCAACAGAAAACAGAATATAAAGAAAATGAGTAAAATTCAACTATGATTAGACAAGCGACCAAAAATAACAGACCCCCTCCTCAGCAACTAACAACGACAAAATACAATAGCGCGCAGCGACAACGATGAACCAACAAGACAGAACTGAAGCAAAAAGTGTATGTCTTGAATTTTGTTCTTGTTGTTGTTGTTGTTGTTTTTTGCTTATCACGGGCGCTTTTCATAACGCCCTTCTCACGCACCTTCATTTCTGGGTAAAACTAGCGAGTCCTCGGTGACCCGTTTTAAAATGTACAGCGAAAAATAGAAACAAATAATTAACCACGTAATGCTGCGCACACACACTGGTTTTGGGCCTATGGAGAAAAACCAAAAGCAAGTAAAAGCTGCACTGAGCAGTACCGTTGAAAGTAATACTGTCTATTATGAAAAGTTGGAAAGAAAAACTGAACTGCTTTAACACATATTGACTTTTAGAAGTCAAAGTTTAGCCTCTGTTAAACTCACTGAGAAATAGAACTCTTGGAATGTATTCTCCATCCACTACAAACTGGCTCCCCTTTGGTTCCTCTTCGTCTTCTGTGTTAACCATTACGAAGTGTCTACTCATTTGGGCAAACTCCTTTGAGCCAGCAAGTTTGGGTTTCAGAGCTGCAAAACATTATTTCATTTTTTATTAATCCTCTAAGCGGTGTTAAAAAAATATTTTGCAAACGAATGCAAAATGAAATACCTTTACATGAACCGCACCATGTCTTGTGAATTAGAAGCAACATCAATTTATCGCTATAAGAAAAATCAACTGCGGTTAGTTCAGTGAGGGGGATTCTTTTCCAAGATTAAAAAATTGTTATTGATCATAAACTTTGCTGCCGGAGTAATTTGTGACAATACGGTATAGGGAGAAGTTAGAAAATGTTGACTGAAGAAGAGAATTAAAATAGGTGAAATACGTGGTGTACAGGCAATAAGTCACAAAACTCAAGTTTACAAGTCTCACCTCTTTTTGATCTTTTCTAATCCTTCCTCATATGTAACCCAGTTGATGCGGTCACCAAAACCTGTGTAAATAAACGGAAGTGACCTTTACTGTAAGCTATTCTTTCATTTTCATTAGACTTTTGGGAGTATGAAAACAGATATCCGCGAAATAGGCCATTCAGACCTACTTTGAACCTCATTATGAACCTTAAGTGCAAAGTTTTTATTATGAAAATTAGTTTTCATTCATATGCAAACAAAACTGATTTTCATATGAAAAGCTTTGCGCTTAGCCTCGCTTTCATAATGAGGTTCACAGCAACACGGAAATGGCCTATTGATCGTCTCACTGTATAGCAGCCTCGTTCCCAGGTCTTTCTCCTTGGTAAATTGGGAGAGCCACCACTCCCAGTTTGCAAGGGCCACCCTGGAAACGAAGACGACTATATAGTCGTCCCCGGTACTAACTTGCCCTGAACGCTTAAGCTCGTTGTACGACCCCAAGAGACACAAGATTCTTTTCTTCGATAGCGTAGTGGTATAGTGACAAAACATCGCTTCCATGGCGTTTACTGACTCACCTCTAGCGAGAAAGTTGTTTTCTAGCACCTCTGGTTCTTCTTCGCTTTCCTCTGAAATGTCCCTTCCTTTGCTTTTCAGGACAGAATTCATGCTGTCGACGACTAAACACGTAAAATCAGTTATTGCAAATGCTATTAAATAAGAATTAGACATTATCAGTGATTTAGGTATACCAGTTCATTCCGACTCAGTTCCAACCGCTGGACTAACATAACATAGACAGCGTTTTACACGTATCGCTCGTGTTAAAATCCAGGAAGCAGTTAGACAGGAACTGATAATCGATTTGAACTCAGATTTCCTGAAATATGTACAAATCATTACCTTTAAGAGTATATCGCGCTGCTTTACTGGAAGAAAACCTATCTTTTTGTATACTCAGCGTTATGAAATAATTAACTTGAGTCTTATATATTAATTACTACTTCTGTAACAAAATATTTCTCTTACTTTCAGAAGCTTTTCCATAGTAGTATTTGGTGTCTTTGTGCTTCCCGTTTTTATTGTAAACTTCGTCCATAACCTCACCATCAGGAGCTGTGGAAAGGAAAAATATTTGGTATGTACCTCTCTTACGGTGCTTTCAATTTGTCACAATTGGCCGGCCACTCAGGTCCGTTCGTAAACGAAGGAAGGAAAAGTTTTATGCCAGTCCTTCCAATTTCTTCAAAACAGCGCGTACCAGTAAACTTCGGAGTGATTATTTTTCATGATTTTGCAGCACCATCCCTTCAAATTGACGCATTTGATATACTACAGACTGGCCAGTCTGGCAAATGGAAAGCACTCTAAGATTATGTACAAAAGATACTTAACACCAACCCTCACCACCCGGGCGTGTTTTGTTAACAAATGAAATTTCAGGGAAGTAGTAGCTTTACAAGCTTTCAGAAAAACATTTCCCTGTCAATACTGTCTTAATACATACTATATGAAAACCATTTTGCCAGAAGTGCTTTCTTTACATTTACTGCTAATTGCTGCAATATACTTACAGAGAAACAAAATTCTTGGAATATATCTTCCGTCAGGGCGGTACTTTTCATCTTTAGGTTCCTCCTCGTCCTAAAAGAAGATCTTAAATATTAATTTGTTACTCAGTTTATTCCCTAGTGCTTTCTAGTGTAATTGGTTGGCTGCTCTCCCTCCTCCTCCTCCTCCTCCTCCTCCTCCTCCTCCTCATCATCATCATCATCATCATCATCATCGTCATCATCATGATTCTTCTCCTCTTATATCTTTCTTATTTCATGCATGATCGGCTTTTAAATATACCATCTTTATTTAATATCTTCGTCGTTGTCATTATCATCATTGTCATTATCATTATCGTCATCATCATCGTCGGTGTCGTCGTCGTCGTCTTCGTCATCATTGATCATTATCGTCTTCTTCATAATCGTAATTATCGTCAACATCATCATCGTCACGATCGTTACCTTAAACCGTTGTAATTAGTTTTTTCAGTGTTCATTTTAGATATAATTTTATGTACCATGCAAGTGGGCGTGTTTCACCATACCTCCACATTCACCATAACAAAGTCTTTACTGAGCTTTGCTATATCCTGAGAATCAGCAAATGCGGGCTTTAAGGCTGCGAACGTAAGCAACAAGTTGAGATAAGTTAAGCTCAGTTTATCTTATCCGCTTCGATCAAAGTTCTCATCTATTTCTCTCTTTATTCACAGCAAAAGGGTCTTACTTTCTTAAGAAACCGTAAAATGTCTGGTCATAAACAGACTTGAGTAATGAACAAAAAGAAAAATCCTGGTTTCGTCACTCCTCATCTCTCTCACTCAGAAATGTTAAGCTTTCTTGCATTGTACCTCATGGTCAGCCTGCTTTACGCACTCTAAAGCCGAAACTGAGGCAGGGAGCTAGAATTGCAAACGCCTCACCGGAATTAATAACTCTCTTCTTTTACGCTTGCAATATTTCTAACCTTCTCACAATCTGAACGTCTGTAACAACTCTGAGACAAGCTTGTCTTTAGATAAACGTTTTTCAAGGTATGTATATTTGTTATTATATCTGTGGTCAGGTAAGCTGAAAGTTTTTTCCTGTGGTTGTCAGGCATGCGCTGTAATTAAATTGTCACCAGTGTAATTTTATGTTTACTTCTAGATAATAAAATCGAGAGCAAATCGTACCTTTGCATGCCCCACACCAAGTCTTATGAATGAGCAGCATCAGTGGTTTATCACTGTAGGGAGGAAACAAGTGATTGAAAATAAGTGAACACTTAGTCAATTTACTCTAGTTCGGGGGTTTGAATGGGGTATGCGTATATACTTTTCATTTATTAACTAGTAACAGTAATCACAGCTTAAAAAGTGCAGTCGACATGCCAATAGGCCATTTTCATGATGACGTCATTTTACTACAATTACCAGAATTCATTTCGTTTTCCTTTTCAAATGCAAATTTTGTAATCCCAGTGGACAGCAGAGAACAATAGCCCTAATTAGCATGAGAAAACAAAAACCAGAAGGATTCTGGTAGTTGTAGTAAAATGACGCCATAGTGAAAATGTCCTATTGATAGACCGCATGTCTTTGCGTGAAAATGATGCCAGATTCTTGCATCAAAACGAGGTAAATTTGCGCAACAGAGAAACAAAATGGCCGCCAACCTTGATTTGTTCCACATGCATTTGCACAGTCAGCGCAACGCAAACACAAAATTAGACTTGCGGTTCCCCATTGACGTCCTCCACTGACAGCTCAGTTTTATTGTTTCTTAGTTCAGTACTGGATTCAACTATCAGCCGCGCTCCATTTAGGCCCCCTTGTTAAAACAATTCACTGCTCCCATGTGAAGAAAATTATTCCTAAACGCCAAGATTCAACTACAGTATCGAGAACGGTAAGGCAAGATAAATTAACAAATATTGTTTTATTTCCTTCATTTTTCGGCCGCCTTTTTATGACATGTTTGTAAACTGTCAATTATTTGACCCGATTTGATGGCTTGTTTATCGAGCTCCACTGAAAGCGACTGTGATGCCAACGAAACGCTAAACAGCTGAAGACAAATCAAGTCATGTAATGAGCCTCCGTAAATGTTGCATATATTTTCAATTTCTATAAGTCATGTTTGAATATATAATGATCTGTATTCTTACATCAAAATAAGGAGAAAAGGATATTTAAACGACGGAGAAGAACCGGCTATAGTTGTAGTATTTCCTTTGCTTCACGCAGACTACAGTATTTGCAACCTGCTTTACATTGGCAGATATCATCACAAGTAAAACCTCACATGTGGTGCTGATCAATGAATGTGTCTAAAAAAGCAAATTTTCATTCATCACAGCTAGGACAACGTCATAATCAGTTTTCGGTTTTATTGATCGCATAGTCTGAAAATCGGAGCGCATTTTTCTTTGCTTGCAAATTAATTCTCCTCGCAATCTTAATTATCATTTAATAACACGTGACGCCATTTTAAAGGAGCTCTGAGCGGGCTAGAACGAAAAAGAAAAACACCATTTGCACAATTTAATTTGCTCCATTTCACCTTAAGGGCTTTTTCTTAAGCACACTATACAGTTCTGTTAATAACATAACCCAAGGCCAGTGCGCGCGCAAATGTTTAGTCCGCGCGTCTTGTAAATGTTGCTATAGCAGACAAAGGTTACAAAATTCTATATTCAGGAATATACTGCCTAAAACACTGTTACGTCAAATTGATATGAAAACTGGAAGTTAGGTTTAAGTAATTGAAGGGAATGCATTCTTCAATTGATGAACTTGAATGATTGCCGTTAACGGCTAAAGGTATTGTAGATTGTCTTGTTTTGACTTGGTTTTAGCCGGTTTCAGTTTTCGTTGGTTTGATCTGACTGATAAAACAACCTTACCTCTTTTTTGCTTCTTTTAAACCATCGTCGAACGTTTTCCATTTTATGTTCTCTCCCCAGCCTGTAATTAAATTTTGAAAGTAAAAAACAAATCTGAATTTTACAGCTGCTTTCAATCATATGGTCTCTTTTTCTCCTGTAACACTACATACCTCGGTCAAGTGGTTCCTCTGGCTCGCATAGTACAGAAAAAACTAAATTGAATAAAACTACTACGACGTATTTTGAACACGTCTTCATAATGTGTGGAGCTAAAGATGCGGAGTTCCTTTCTCTGTTCAGCTGCGTTGGTAAGAAATACTTTCAGTGGTAAAGACTGACAATATTTCTTTTAGCCACCCGTCAGAATGTCTGGTTGTCTTATGCAAAAAAGGGAAAGGGAATGAAAGATCGTAGAAATCTTAACTGGTAGCACGCTCTTCTTCATTAATAATTCACCGGTCTTTTTGTGAGGGAAATTTAACTTTTGGACTAGTATATGTAGAGCCGTACGGTTTTTTTAAGCTAATGATGGTTGACAGCGGGACTGGCATTTTTTGTCCTCTCTCGTTTACATACATAGTTATGGTTGAAACTGTCGTGGAAAACTGCAGTTTAATTTGAAAGACGCGTAGGTTAACCATCTCTACTAAGTGGCAAACATTTTCTCTGAAAACTCTCATTTATTTGAAAATTAAGAGAAAATACAGTGGCAAACAGTTTCGGTTTAATTAACGCCAATCGGGATTTTCCGTCATGTCGCCAACTTGATCAACCTGCCTGTTGCAGAATTAGATCCTATACGGACCAAACTTGGCGGAGTGTTGATACCCTGGCCGTCGCATATCACTGACGAGTGGACTTCTTCTGGAGATAATCAGATACAGCACAGGAAAAAAGCATAAAAAAAGACTTAAAACAAAAGCGCGGCAGCTAACTGCACCCTGCATCCATCCCGGCAAGGATGTCAGTACCGGTAGCTATTTGTTATTAACTGAGTGGAATTTTAATACTACTATCGTTTATTAATAATATAATATTCCGAGCAAGTTTTGACCAGTTAGATTGGGATACTAAGTAAAAAATAGCGGATTTTTCATTGATAAAGTTATATGATTAGGGCACTCAGTATTTCCAAGCAATTGAGAAGTAACCAGCTAGGTTTCTACTGAAAGCAACTCACGGCAGCGGTACTTGGCTCAGGAAGCATATATTGAAAGAGTGCCAAAAAACCGACTCCACATGAGGCTAGGCATAAAATAATGTTTTTCTTTTCTCTTGACAATTTATTACAGATGCTGTCTTCCCAAATGCCATCTATCTGCAGTTTAGCTCATTTTCAGCGGGCCGCGTGTTCTTCTGAGAGAGACTGAGCACTAGCATTCCTAATATGGAAAATGTCCTGAGTCAGCATGCGCATGCGTCGTCTTACGTAAGAAATCTCGTGCGACATCCTTGCATCATATCACAACGTGTGGAAGAGATTCTACGGAAAAATCTCAACAGAAATCCCTAAAAAAATTGAAAAATGTGGTCCACAGTAAACGCAGCACGATCTTCGCTCAAACGGCTTGCTCGCATTACGCGGCATTCGTCTTCCATGAGGACATTTGGATCTGTAACCAACCAGGTTAGCTTGCTCTCTTGTTCACGATATCGGACATTTGGAACCGGCTTTACTCGACATTTTACTCTAGCGATTGACAACCTTTTCCCCTCTTTCAGAGAGTTATTACAGACGATATTCTGTCTAGGAATGGATTCTTGAAATCTCGCTTTTACAGGTAAGAATGCTCGTGGTTATGAATAAGATGGGTGCCATAAAGTTCTATGTGGGAACCAATTTGCACGTGGCTAGTCGGCCACGAGCGTGTTCCCACGAACTCAGAACAACTTTGAATGAGTCAAGATTATAAACTTTAATAGGAAATGTTTCGCTTTTCTTGTACTAGTTTACCAGATCTGAAATTAAATTGAAACCATGATATCGAGTTCTAATGTTTCTCTCACCGGCTGATGCTGTACAGATACTGTACGTCTTGCAATTGCATGACTGTTAGCTTACTGGATCGGATATAATGTAAGAAGGGGAAATGTCAAAGTTTAAATGTGTGGTGTTGCCATTTACGTTGTTATGAAACTAAAACATCGTCCACTGCCTGCACATTTCTCTTTTAAGTTCAATTATTATAGTACACCACTACTACATGTAGTTAAAATGAAGGATACATTCAGCCTGTTACATGTATTTTTAACTTTTTGGACTAAAAATTGCATGAGAACATTAACTACATGTATGTCTTGTCCTTTTAAAATGGAATACAATGCAGTTGCATAATGGTGCATTTTACTCACCAATACCATTTGCATGTTCAGGTACATGTAACATAGGAGGAGAAAAAAAAAACAGTTTTGGGGGAGGGGTGTCAAGCAAACAGACTGGATTTTGCTTCTTTAAAACACATGGGCCAATCTGCACAAGGCAAATGTTTATGTTCTTTGTAAATTTCGTGGCCAAAAATGACAATTTACAAGTATGGACACAGTTTCGAATTCCTACCAGATTTGAAGTGCTGTCATCCTGCTTTGGGGCTTGGTGATTTTTGTCAAACAAGAAAAAAATAGAAATGACAATCATTAAATTTTGGACATGATGGGTTTTTGGTGGTGAGGGGAAGATATAAGCACCATAATTTAACTTTTGATGTCACAATTGAAAGACTTGAGCTACAGTCTGTAGATTAGTGAATTTCAAACGATTTCTTGAGAGATCTTAGCATGGTCCAATATGGACAAATCGTCTTTGGTGCTTTCTGTTATTCTGTTCTGTTACTCGGGGGGCGGGGGGGGGGGTGCAATCTGAAATTGAAGGAGATGAAGCCTCAACTGGCATAAAGTTACAGTTGGCACTGAACAAAGGAAACTGTCTCAAGTACAAATAAGATTGTTTTATGGGGGAAAATAAAGTATTTAATTTCACTTTGACTGACATGTACATTTGTATCGTTTGTGAATATTTTGTTGTTTCTAGCTATAAGAGGCAAATTTGTCATAAGTTTTGATAGAGAAAAACAAATTTTGTCATCTATAGTGCAGAAGCACCCAATCTTCATAGAGTGCTTTTTTGCTAGCAAGAACCCACACTGTCTGATTCTAAAAGCACCACTAAGTGTTTAACCTGATGTCATATTTTTGTGACTGTAGCTCTGAAGCTGTAAGAGGTGCAGTTTGTGGTATTGATCTTGGAACAACAAACTCCTGTGTTGCTGTGATGGATGGAAAAACACCCAAAGTGTTGGAAAATGCCGAGGGTTCAAGAACCACACCCTCTGTAGTAGCTTTTACGCCTGAGGGAGAGCGACTTGTTGGTACTCCAGCTAAACGACAGGTAAATCTTGTGACTTACTGTAATCAGATGAAAACTGGTTCAGAGGTGTTTAGAAGTTGTTACTTTCGAAGTGCTGGGGAATTTTGTTTCTTGTTGGTGCCAAAAAAATTTCTTAGATGTACTGTACAACCTTTATTGATTTATTTACTTTAATTGTATTGTCTACAATGAACAAATTTTTGAGCCCATGGTGAAATATTATTAGTGAGAGCAGTTGTGCATGCATAAGTACATTGTACATGCATAGCATATTTGTGGACAAATTTTCTCTGATTGTACAAGGTGATACTATTTTTTTTGAGGTTTTGCAATAAAACTGTCTTCACATCTAAATTTCAGGCTGTAACCAACCCAGAAAACACATTGTATGCTACCAAGAGGTACATTGGCCGCCGATTTGATGACCCTGAAATCAAGAAAGATGCGTAAGTACTTACACTGTAACTACCACGAATGTTGTATGTAGCAGTTAGTGAAAATTAATGTTTAATGTACTGTAGGTTCTGTGTGTGTAATTTTCACTTCTAACTTTACATTTAGATATTGAACTTTTCAGTATAAACTAAAATAATAACTTTATAATTTGTAGTCTTCACTCAAAAAGGTACTTGAATAATGTTGGAATCCGTACTTAACGGTACATTTATTTAAAGGATTTCTTGTCCTTTTTCAGGCAAAGTGTGTCATTTAAGATTGTCAAAGCCTCTAACGGTGATGCCTGGTTTGAAGCTAATGGCCAAATGTATTCACCAAGTCAAGTTGGAGCCTTTGTTCTCATGAAGATGAAAGAAACAGCTGAGAGCTACATGGGAACCTCTGTCAAGAATGCTGTCATCACCGTACCAGCGTACTTCAATGATTCTCAAAGACAGGTCTGTATAACACTGCTGTGGTACAGTGTATTTTAGTTTCACAGTGTAGTGCGTGTTCAGATGTACATGTAGATGAAATTATGTTGAATGCATGTTCAGACTGTATATCTATGTGGAGACATGACAGTGGTTTCAAAGTCTTTGATTTGTACTGTTGTACTGTATAGTATCCGTGTTCCTTAGACAAGAAGGTTGAGCTGTGTTTGTTTTGAGTGAGACTCAACATACAATCAAGTACATTTGGCACTTGGATAAAGTTTATGGTTGATTGATTGATTGATTGATTGATTGATTGATTGATTGATTTGATCATGAATCATTGCCCAATTAGAAAGAGTTGTGTTTTTCTTAGTTAAACTAGGTTTCAACTTTGATCATAAATTGAAACGTGACCATAATAATGGTGTACAAGTAAAGCTGTATGTACATGTATGTAACTCAAAGGTATTTGTGGTTCAGTTTGGCAGTATATGAGTCAAAGTATATTCCTCATATTTTTTCCTTAGGCAACCAAAGATGCTGGCCAGATTGCAGGACTGAATGTTTTGCGAGTGATTAATGAACCAACAGCTGCTGCATTGGCTTATGGAATGGACAAGTCTGAAGATAAGATGTGAGTCACAAATTTCATTAGCAGTAATTAGTATAATGTTTATCTACAGTACAGTCTGTTTTGTTGTCACCTATCTAAACATAATTTAATCACATGCTAATTATTTCTTCATTGTTAGAATTGCAGTGTATGATCTCGGTGGAGGTACATTTGATATCTCCATTCTGGAAATTCAGAAAGGCGTGTTTGAGGTAAAATGTTTTTGCATTCTGGTATCTGAGGGATCTTCTATTAGTTCATGATTTTCGTCATGTACTTCCTGATGTTCATGAAACTACAAGCATCAGATGAATGTATGTGTATTTAATTATACATGCATGTTTTTTTTATCCACAGGTTAAGGCCACAAATGGCGACACATACCTTGGTGGAGAAGATTTTGATAACACTCTTCTGAAGCACCTTATAACTGAATTCAAGAGAGAGGTGGGTTTTCAGGATTACTTAGACTGATAATGAAAAGAAACTTTTAGATCATGAATACAGAATTATCATGTGTTTGATAATTAATTATTTTTGAGTATGTATAAAACCAAAACATGTGCAAAATAATATGTTCAAGATATATACATGTTAAGTGTATTACTCATTTATTAGCCCCCAACCCACCCTTGCATGCATTTTATGAGGAAAGTTATGTACATCTGTACATGTACATAATGTTAAATACATGTACCTCTTGGTATCTTTATACATTGGCCAGATTTTATTTTTTTTCTTACCTAAAGGGTGCAAACAATAAAAGCTCACTTGTATGTATGTACATATACGTACATGTACCTAGCAATGGAACATTTTGTTGAAGTTGAGTGCACGATCTCTGTAGTAAGACTAGTTTTGGATTGAATAACAACATAACTGTGAAGCTGTGATTGTGTCTTGTTTCAGAGTGGTGTTGATTTGTCCAAGGATAACATGGCTCTTCAGAGATTAAGAGAAGCAGCTGAGAAGGCAAAGATTGAATTATCAGCATCTGTTCAGGTACTT